>NC_139962.1:52916660-53331660 GCF_963454915.1 Gymnoscopelus microlampas | reverse complement strand
AAAATACAATATTATATATGCCTCTGAGGTGTAGTGGAGCAGATCTAATAGTATTGAAAATTGGAAATACTCAAGTAAAGTAAAAAAAAATACCTCAAAATTGTACTTAAGTACAGTACTTGAGAAAATGTACTTAGTTACTTTACAACTCGGATGGTCGGTGTCGGTATCAGCCGATAACGTGCGAGTCTGTCCCCGTTACAATGTGCTAGACCCCTGGGAGATGGATTGCTGAGGTGGAGCGGCACACCTACCATCAGCTCCCAGTACTTACCGCACGACTTGCCGCACCCAAGCCAGCTCATACGCTGAGTTGGAGGTGCCCGGGATCGAACTCATGACCTTGTGGTCCTAAGGCGAGAGCTCTACCGACTGAGCTACAAATAAAACAATGGTCTATATATCTAATAAGTTGATACATTTAGATGGATGTTATCGTATTAATGCGTTGTATATTAATGCTTTAACCCATTCAATCTGGGTTAGATTTCTTTGGCTATATATATATATATATATATATATATATATATATATATATATATATATACATACAGTATATATAGTTATAGTTATATAGTTGATTTTGTTTGTTTTTTACCATAATTGCAGTTACAATTATAACCATGGCTACCGTCACACATGTGTGGTGTGTGCGTCACAGACCTTTAGAGCTGTTAGGTCTGCTGGAGGTGTGTTCCCCGTCGACTCAATGCCGAGATGTTCCGGTCAATATGATGACCTTCATAAGACGAGCTCTAATCCTGTTCTTTCTCAGCCAATCTAAGGAGAAGCACATCAAACATACACACACACACCCCTGACCATACGGTATACCCGGCTTCATTCCATTAACCCATTAAGATCGGGGAACGCATCTGTGTGTCATTTTTAGATTTCTTTGGCTATTCAAAAATAGCAGATCTACAAGCTCATAGCGCGGCATGGGGTCAGCGCTATGAGCTTGTAGATCTGCTATTTATTTTTTTTAATCGTGAAAATGTGTGCAAATCTTTGAATATCTGTTTTTCCATAGCGAACATTTTTAACTATTACAACTTCTGGGGGGTCCCTGGAACAAAAGAGATGGGTGTCCCAAAATTCATATCATTTTGGGGGCCCTGACCCTTAGGATTTAGAAGACATTTGTAGAATCCCCCAGAAGCAAAGATTTCAGTTACAAATGTCCGCCAAAAAAAAAGGAAAAAAATCAAATATTTGCACAACTTTTCATGATTTTTCAAAAATAGCAGATCTACAAGCTCATAGCGCAGCACTCAGTGCCGCGCTATGAGCTTGATCTGCTATTTTTGAATAGCCCAACCAAATCTAAAAATGACACACAGATGCGTTCCCGGTCTTATAGAGTTAACCTAACACGGCTGTACAGACGTACCACTATGTTATTTGAACAGACGCGGTGTAGGCTATACCATCCATCCTTGACAGCCAACTAGTAAGGGCTGTCACTGCTGACAGCCTCCATACTGTCTGACAGAATGATGAGGCAGTGAAGTAGAGGTGAGAGCCCCAACAAACCCCCCCCGCCGCCGCACCTGGATGCTCTCGCATGACCAAGGAGGGTGAAAATACTTGATCGCCAACAACAGCAGTATTGTAAACACAGTGTGGATCTACAGCAGTGGTTCTAAAAACATTTTTGACTCGGGGCACCTCTGTAAATAGTAGGCCTGTCCCCGACTAAATATAGTCAAATCTGATTGGCGACTAATTGCCAATAGTCGACTGGCAGTCGACTAATGCAACACCCCAAAACATTTTTTTTTTGCATGATTCGACTGAGATTGGCAGTCGAGTCATGCAAAAAACATGTTATGCAATAGAGGAACATTCCATTTGGGCTGTAAGGGTGCTTAGTGTCTGATTTAACATATACTTGCTTGTTTTCTCCCAATAAACCATGATGTATATCCTATTTTTGGCAAACTATTAGTTAATTAATATAACAAACTAGGCCAATCTCTCAGTCGAATAATAAAAAAAAACAAGCTCACAACGTGTCGTTGTGAGCTTGTAGATGGGCTATTTTTGGCGGATTTGGTGTAGATTGAAAAAATAACTCACCAAGTACAGTGCAAATAATAAGTATAGAGAAAATAGAAGTGGTTAAACTGAAGTGATATTGATCAGTTCCAAATATTATCAAAGTTTTCTGCGGCACTCCTGGACTTGCATCACGGCACCCACTTTGAAAACCCCTGATTTACAGCAATATTGACATTTGTTTCTGTTGGTTGGGTTACACAGACTCGAAATTGAATAGAGACTAAAGCAGGCAGAGTTCTCATATTAGCAGTTGCTTTTTTAAAGAGAACTGGGAAGGCAGAGCAGTTACTCCTCGGTATTTTCTTTTTTTTACACGGTAGTAGTCATGCTGAGTAGGAGATAGGATATCCTTTCTAGGCCTGCAAAGGTAGTGCTTTAACACAGGAGGGGTTCCTAAACAGTTCTATGCCAAGGGCCCCAAATACTGTGCAAAAAGGTACTACGCACACCAAATCCTTATAGTGGTGCTGGCTCACGGCAGAAAAATCTAAAGGTGAATTTGTCAAAAGACAAAAAAGTGGCCGCACACACCGTTATAACCAAAGTGCCAATTTATTATAGGACGCAGAGTAAAAAAATTACCAACGTTTCGGCACAAGTGCCTTCATCAGGGTATATGCAGAGCAACATTCAAGTGACATTTAAATATGGTGCCTAAGGGTCATACAACCAATCACATTTGAACTTGAGGGACACGGGTTCGAATGGGCCAAGTCCCAGCGATGGGCCATCAGGATCAGGTGCGATTTCACATTCCTGAATAATTAAGTAGGGATTATACCACATGACTAACAACTCTACTGGTGAATGTCTGGAAGTTTTAGTTCCTTGCCCATTTTGACAAATAATTATGAGGTTTTGTTTAGCAAATGCATATATGTAATAAAGAAAATAGCAAATTACAGAGAAGAAAATCAATAGAATACAAAAACAAACTATGCAGTACACATTAATGTGGGAATTAGATACAGTCAAAAAAGTTAAAGAAATAAACAAATAACATGTCCTAAATTTTATTCATGTCCCCTATATAATTCTGAGCCTCTGATGTGAGAATAGGTCACCTGCGGATCAGAGGGGGGAAAAGAAGTCATAGGGTTAAAAGGGTATTATACAAAAATGTTTTAATTTTTATAAAAATGATTTAAGATCAAAATCTATATTTAGACCAAACGGGGTAAGGGTTTTAAGGGTCTGAATCCAAAAAGCCTCGCGTTTTAAAAGTAAGGGCCCCAAATAGCCATAGCCTCTGGCTCCCATTTTGCCCTCTGCTGTTTTACTTTTTCTGTTTCCTTTCCTTTCCAACTGGGCCCCACTTTGAAAACCTGTGGTTTAACACAGTGGTTCTCAAACTCTTTCACTTCAAGGACCCCCAAATTGATATAGTATTTGGCCACAGACCTCCATCTCAAAAGACTTTGTGCCAGGGACCCCCAGAAGAGAACATTTTGTCTTTTTAAAAAATAAAAAATGTTCCAAAATATCCAATCAACAAGCTCACAGCACGTCACTTTGTTAGCTTGTAGGTCAGCTAGGTTTGAAAAGCCAAAGCAATGTTTTAATAGCAAATATAAAATATGGTTAACGTGTTAAAATGTTTGTGGTTTGGGGACCCCCTCCTGGAACGACCCCAAAGACCGCTCCCCGGACCCCACTTTGAGAACCACAGGAACAAATGGGTGGGTACCTTGACTGCATAGACATATAAAGGTAGAACGCTCCTCAGGCTCTGAGGCGTTTGTATCTCGGACACGCACCAGCTTCCTCAGGGCAAGCGGGAAGCTTCCGCATGCGTCACAGAAGGGGACGTTCAGTAGGCCAATCAGAGGCAGGTGGGGGCGGGTCTTTTCGTAACCCAGCCCTTAACCCTTTAAGTAGGTGCAGCAACTAGTCAGTTAGACACGCTGTGATTGACCAGTAGTCAACACGCTGTGATTGGCCAGTAGTCACTTTGAGTGGCAGCTTGCCTTCTCTAAAATGGCAGCCGTGATACAGGTTGCTCCAACAAACTGCAGAGGCCAATGTGGTATCTAGGTTTCTGCCTTGACTGCAGCACCATAGGTGTGCATGTATCTAAGTTTTAATATTTTAAATTCAGAAGAAAATCTACACCCAGACAACCAAACATCCACAGGTTTCATTTGGAACGTAGCATTTCCTTTACTCTTAAGAGAGTGGGTCTACATCGCCCCATCATTTTCATAAAAGCATTGACCTTTATGAGAGAGGCTACAAACCTGAGCTTCAATTTCAAAATATACATATTAATAGCACATTTTAAGGTCAAGAATTGATAATCTTCCTGTATATGCAAGCTGTTCTTGAACTTTAAATGAAATTCTCTGAATATTTGTGTTCTCATCGGATGAACATGATTTCCACTGATATAATATGTGAAAGGTTATGGGGATGTCTTTACCTGAATTTGAATCTAAAAAGTCTAAGTCTAGTCATAGGATGGTGTCGCTCGCTGAAAATATTCAATTTACAAGCTCATGTGTTGTGCAAACAAAAAATGACTCATTAACACAGGTCAGCTATGGGCTCTATCGCTACATACAGCATGTTTCAAAGCTAATTTATATATCGTTGCATGACCCTTTTGACAAGTGTCTTTCAACACTTATGTCAGTTGATATTGTGGATTTTGTGGAATGGTAAGAATTTCACTTGCCATTAAGCACACTAGAGCAGTGGTTCTCAAACCTTTTCATGTCAAGGACCCCCAAATTAACATGTATTTGGCGGCGGACCCCCTTCTGAAAATATATTTGTGCCAGGGACCCCCATAAAAGATTTGTGTTGTTAAAATGTTTTCCTAAAAATAAAATAGCTCACAACGCATCCCGACTTGTAGCTTTTGTAGCTTGTAGATCTGCTATTTTTAAATAGCTGATGTATATAGGGTTAACAAGTGGTTAAACTGTTTTTGATGCTACATTAATTAATTTGGCTGGGGAACCCCTGGAACCCCCTCAGGACGAGAACCACTGCACTATAATCCCTATTCCAGGTATGTTATAATAGGTGAAGGTTTTGCAAAAATAGGCAAACGAGGTGAAAATAGCTCATCTACAAGCTCACAACGCGTGGCGTTGTGAGCTTGTAGATGAGCTATTTTCAGTGAAGAGATTCTGGTGTAGAGAGGAAAAAAGGAGAGGGCCAAGTACAGACCCATGGGGGATACCAGTCAACGAACCCTAAAGGGTTTAAGTAGTATAACAAAAAACGTTGTTTTTTTCCCATTACAGTATTCACATTCAGCTCCTTTCTACTGTGCTTAGATGCTTTTATGAGATGGCAACGTTTACACTTGGCATTAAAACATCTTTATTATTATGCGGTTAAATTCTAATTGACTGCAACGTGAAGAGCCAAGACACTCGTTAATGGACAGAGGTGTATATTATTTGACAGCTCAATTCGAATTTGTGAATATGAACGTTGAGTTTGGTCCAAAAAGTTTGAGGCTAAGCTGTTAATGATCCAATCAAAAGACTAAACCTGGAGATTGAGACTGACTTAGTGGCCACAGATATTATACATTTCCATTCAAATGTCCTCACACTACATTTGGTTGTAGTTCCTCAAACAAATTAGATTCTCTACTCTACTGCATATACCATATGTCATATGATATAAGAAAGCCACATACTGCAGTACTCATGGTTAGTTTATTTTTAGTGGAGCACTTTTAATGTAGTAGAATTCTGACACAATTGTCTTTTTTTTTTGCTTTGGAGGGAATTTGTTAAAATGTTAAGTGTCACAGATGACAGTAATAGCACTGGTCTCAGTTAGAATAATACATTTCCAGTGAAAGATTTAAACATACACCTATTTTAACTGGCAGTCAGCCCCTGGGCTACACGTTTAACTTCACTTTTCCAATCGCTGTGTGTGTGTGTGTGTGTGTGTGTGTGTGTGTGTGTGTGTGTGTGTGTGTGTGTGTGTGTGTGTGTGTGTGTGTGTGTGTGTGTGTGTGTGTGTGTGTGTGTGTGTGTGTGTGTGTGTGTGTGTGTGTGTGTGTGTGTGTGTGTGTGTAGACAGTATGCTGTTCCATTTTCCATCTTCACACAAACAACTTCGGATTGTTATTGTGCTGCTCTCCTTCTGCTGAAGCAATACATTCACACAAATGTTCCTGTTGTCTATTGTGGCATCATATCACAGATGCTTTTGAGTCCTTTTGATATTTGAAGTCGACTACATCTTGACGCAATTATACTGATAAGATGAAACGAATAATGTAAATAAGTAAAATCTCAAGATTTGAACAGACGTCTCCATAAAGGATTAATCAGGGAGCCAAAGCATTTGAAGGGCTGCCATATCTCCTGTACTACCCCCCCGTGTTCCCAATTACAGATCAAAACAGATTAGATAAATTAGAGTGATGAAAAGCAATTGATGTCATGTTACAAAATGATGTCAGTTACACAACAGCTTTCACCACAGCTGAACCAATTCATGTGTGTCGGACATATTTGCTAGGTTGGATCCAACTGCAAGTATCTATGTGCAAACATTGGCAAAGCTGTCTGCTCTGTAAAAGCTAGTCTCCTGGGACATTTTGACGATGTGTGTGTGTGTGTGTGTGTGTGTGTGTGGGGGGGGGTGGGGGGGTGGGGGTGGGGAGGGTCACGTCTAGCTCGGTGCAAGAGAAAGTCCCCCCTTGTTAAGGGAATGGAAGCATCGCTCTCCCTAATGGTGTGGCATCACTACATCACTGCTGGGAGTGCCACAAGCGGTGCCCCGAGTGAATACCAATGGCGATGAGCTGCTGCAGGGGTCCTTGAAGGAGCATAACCACCGGCAGACAAACACCACCAATTAGCAAGCAGCCATCTCCCACTCCTGTTCTCCCTCCTTGTATTCACATGCGATTAACGGAACACAAACCCAACGCATCAGCTCCAGCCTGCCAAACACAAAAACCATTCCCCTGGGCACTTGGGGTTCTCTCCTCTTAATATCCTTATTTATGTCAATTAAAAAGCCCTGCATTATGATGCTAACTATGAGACTGTAGGGAAGGAGTATTGTGAGAGAAGGTAGAAAGGGGGAAAGGAGCACGCCGGTTACTGTAACGCGCCTTTGTTTTCCCTCACATAATTCTCCAAGGCCCACAAGAGATCTCCAGCGAAGAACCGAACAAAAATCATGCACTTGGTTTGGCCTCCTCGAACAAGTTCTGAAGAGGGCAGGAACTGAGAATTGACTAGTTTTTAATGGCTGCATACTTTTCTTTTTGTTGCTTTGCCTGCCTTGAGTGGCTAGTCTGGAGTGTGGAACTGAATGGAAGTCTCTTGTTCTGCCCAGAGCTACGGTATTGTACTATTGGTGGTACAGCTGCCGCTCAGGGTCCATACAGTATCACCTGGCGGGCAGGTGGGACGCCTAACTGAGGTCTCCTTGTCTTTTGGTTCCCATCAAAAGATCTGCACACTGCTTGGGTTCACTGTAAGAACCTGAGTGTTCATTTACCTCTGAGTGTACACATGTAACCAAATGGAGGGCCCATTGGTGTACATGTGTATACTCTCTGAGTTAGAAATGGCAAAATGATCATTTTACTGTGTTTTAGATTAGATTTAATTTAGGATAACATTCAACATTTGATGAACAATTTTTCTGCTGTGTTGATCATACAGTACATGTTTGATTTGGTAAACATTTAAGAAAACATTGATGAGGATTTTTTTGAAATGACTGTCTAGTTAGTGCAAGGGATAGTTTGGGCTACCTGTCCCTTGGGGTCTGAAACGAATTGAGCAAAATGGTTTCCACAATGCTTCCTCTGTTCGGACCCCAATAAAAAATCTGAATAACTTAACTAGAAGAGCTCATCTCTCTTGGTGAGTTTAATCATGAAGTATATTTACTTTAAATCTATGCTTTGTTAAACGAATATTTATTATTTATTAGGCTTGACTTGACCGGTCATCTTACTGGATTGCAATTGGGTTAGTGTGTCTTCACAGTGTGCTTTTATATGATCTGAATATTGTTATTTAATCTTGTTTATTGTGAAGCTGCTTTCTAGACTATGTTTATTTGTTTCTGGGCAGCTCATTCGGAAGAGCACTTGCCTTTCGACCGCAAGGTCCTGGGTTTGATCCTGGGCACCGCCAACTCAGTGTAAGAGTAGCACGGCTTGGGTAACTAAGTTGTGCGGTAAATACTAGCACATTGAAAAGGACGCTCTCCTCCGATACTGACAATAAGCCACTCTGACCTACTTACTTACTGTTTTCTAAAGGTGTCTACAGAGTGCTTTTAGCCTGGTTAAGTTCCGGGGTCACATTTCTTTAGTGTCAAATGGACTCAGTTGGTGTACCGTTGGCTGAGCCAGGATGCCTATAGTTGTTCAACCAATCGCTCAGTATGGCAGGTGAATGCTTCAAATTGCACAGCCACATTGCACAGTCTGACATGTAACAAACATAAAGGAGTAGTCTGTAGACATCATAAACCTATACATTATGCCTCTATCTCACTAGAGCAGTTCCCAAACTTATTTAGCTGTGCACCCCTTATTACATCCTGACCTAGATGACGCACCCCCCCGGGGCGTCATCTAGGCAAACCAATTAGGTTGGTTTGCCTAGATGGCAGGTCACGCACCCCCTGGTGGGCGCTCGCGCACCACAGTTTGGGAACCCCTGGGAGAGACTAGACTAGAGGGAAAAGTATAAATTGTAGCAAACTTTTTGTTTACCTATATGTACTGGCAGCCAGGTACACCAAAGCCCTTCCTTAGGTCTGACTGTATTTTTTACTTTATAGAACCAGATTTGATTAAAAAAAAAAAAAAAAGTTGACATACTGTCTCACAAATTGAGATATCTTAAGATGTTAGGATTAGTTTTGTCCTGCAGTCTGAGCCCAGCTTTTCTCAAGTCTCTCTTGAGAAAGAGATGTTTTACTGTAATCTAATTCGGACTATACCTCGTTCAAAAAGGTTGTACTAAACATTGGCACATTTCATGATAACATTTCCTCTTGTCCTCTTAGTCATGGTAAATCAATTCATAAGCCATTTAGCTGTGGCCATAATTATTCATTAGTGTGGAAGTGAGAGATGATATAGTGTGTGTGTGTGTGTGTGTGTGTGTGTGTGTGTGTGTGTGTGTGTGTGTGTGTGTGTGTGTGTGTGTGTGTGTGTGTGTGTGTGTGTGTGTGTGTGTGTGTGTGTGTGTGTGTGTGTGTGTGTGTGTGTGTGTGTGTGTGTGTGTATGATGGGGGGGCACACTCAATGACAGTCTTGTAGTTCATAAAGAGCAATTAGCCCAAGCCGACTTTGCTAATTGAGGCAGAAGAATAATGACAGGGAGAAGAGAAACACATCAAATCATTGTATGGCAGTGAGTGTGCAGTGAGGGTGGATGCTAAATAAAAAAGACCACCCACAGAGCGAGGGAGGGAAGGAGAGAGTGAGGGAGAGCTGAGAAAGAGGGGAGTGACGAGGTAAAGGAGACAGCATGTCTCAAGATATTTTTTCTTTCTTCAGTATTTCCAATTTTCAATACTTTTACTTCTACTCCACTACATCTCAGAGGCAAATATTGTACTTTTTACTCCACTACAATTATTTGACAGCTTTAGTTACTTTTCATATTTAGATTAGTATCACAAAACATACCACTTAAGCTCGATATTTCAGCCATTTGAAAATAGCAGATCTACAAGCTACATTTTGCAAGCAAAAAACATCCCATCGCCATTTTCCAAATTGTCCCTTGACCTGTCACCTCAATGTATGTGAATGAAAATGCCATTTACTGTACATTGAGGTGATATGACAGGTCAAGGGACCATTTGTGAAATGATGGCTGTTTTTCCCTCGCCAAAATGCTGTCTAACTATATTTAAATGTGACGGGTGTTGTCCCCCTAGGTAAAAGATGAACTATTTCTAAAATAAATACAATATTTAAGGTGTTTTTAATTTTAATTGTATAGAGCACCGAAGTCTGACGTAATTTACACATCCTACCTGGGTCGCGGTCTCCCCCCCATTCTGAATTCCCGTAGACGTCTTTAATATCGCGTCAAATTATGAACTGTCCAAAAAACTGTCCAAAAATAAACAAATTATCCCGGCAAATTGACTCATATGGATATGAAGCATTAACTGACTGTGAGAAAGCGCTAATGTTACTTCCGCCGAATTAGTTACATTTTCACCAGAAACAGACTGTATCAAATATAAGTGACTGACTATCATAAACGATACAGAACCACCTCCATGACAATATATCCGGGACAGTTTGTTTATTTTTGGACCACAATTCTTATATGAGACGATTCTAAGATGACCCAATGTTATTCTCCATAGAGAAATTATACTTCCACGACCCAGGGGATGAACGAGTGACGTCAGGACTTCTGTACTCTATAGAGGGCAATTATAATGTATTAAGACATATTTGGCTTATTAGCCAGGGATAGCCTTTTTACTGAACTGAAATGAAAAGCAACAGTGTCATTGCTCCACAGAAACACCATTCTGAACACAGCACTCTCATTGTCACAACTGACATTTCACAGTGTTAAGTAAAGTATATAAATCCAGTTGTTTGTTTGAAAGATGTTCAAGAGAGACCGATATGAGTGCTTTTAATCTCACCCCAACTGCCCCTTCAGATGACAAGTGACATCCATATGGTAAAGATAATATGCAGCTTCATCAATCAATTTATACCGTACATTTATGGGGTGCCCTGGAATACACTTGAGCTTTAGTTAGCAGTGGTGGAAAAAATACATTTTTTTTTAACTTAAGTAAAAGTATCAATACTGCAATATAGAAATAATCTGTTACAAGTAAAAGTCCGGAATTCAAAATTTAGTATTAATGTATTAATTAATTTAGTTTTCAAATGTATAAAAATCTTTTGAAAATAGCAGATGCGACACATTGTGAGCTTGTACATCGGCTATTTTCAAATGGCCGAAATGTACTGTATATAGGGTTGAAGTGGTTGATGTTTGTTTTGTAATAATAATCAAAATCTACAAAGTAACTAGTAACTACATTTTTTTTTTAATCTGTAGTGGAGTAAAAAGTACAATATTTGCCTCTGAGATGTAGTGGAGTAAAAAATTGTGCTTAAGTACAGTACTTGAGTAAATGTACGTAGTTACTTTACACCACTGTTGGTTAGATACACAGCACATCACAATGACAGCCAACGTTCTCTCCCATTGTGGCATCTCAGCATGCCAAGGCCACGGTGCTGCAACAACGAGCTCCTTGACTCACATGGACCGTTACTTGGTATCAGAGGTGTTCATACGGCATGGACGCTAATCTGATGAAATGTGTTTAATATTGTTTGTACACTTTTCAAAGGCACTGGGCTTTTATTGCCGGCGAAAGCCAACAGAAGGCATGGCATGAGAACGCTGACGGGAATATTAAGCGCGGCAGCCTGAGCAATATAGAATATAAATGAGGTTATTTTACACTGCGTAGCTCTGCAAACCGGCGCAAAGACTTCTCTCTTTGTAATAAATCATTCCCATTCAGACAGCCTCTACTCTTAGGGCATTGTTTAATACTATCTGCAATAGAGGGAAGAAGTAAATTGGTTTACAATGCAAAAAAGGTGCTGTGTTTGGACTGCATGATACGATGATGAAGGATGGAATATACTTGACTTATTGATGATAATGAACTTGTGGATGAGAAGAATGTGGTGTGCGTGTGTGTGGGGGGGGGGAGGGGGGCGGCTATGTCACAGGGGAGTAGTATTGAGAAGGTGGGGGAACTGGAGAGAAATCCCAAGTAAGCAGTAAAATGTCGCAGAGTAAGATTTTCTGAAATAGCATTTTAGTCCCTGCCCACCCCTTTCAATAAAACAACATAAAAATGCAATTTATGTGTGCCCAGCCCCAACAGTATAGCCTGGGCCTGGGTGAGAGAAATATTTTGTCAGAGATGCCGAGGCTAAAGATGAAGTGACAATTTCTCAGCCCCCTCGTGGAGCCACCTCTACTTGGCTGTCGAGCATCGCTGGCAGGAATGACACCCCGAGCGGATCGCTTTTGAGCTCTCTCACAAGCCTGCTGATATAAAGGTCTGCTAATAGCGCCCTGTGATGTAGTACTGTAGCTAGACCTTTTACGGACACCACTCAACTTCTTTAATGGTGATGGAGATCTGCGATGGAGATGAGTAAAGCTTTCACTGTGGGCTTGTCCTCAGCGAGATCCAAGATTAACTGAGAAGACGTTGTGTGTTGTTCTCTCTGTTCCCCAGAGAACACTGTGACACTGAGCCTTAGACGTCCATGTCAGAAAATGTGTTGCAGCAAATCCTAAAATGAGAGTAACCTGCCAAACCCTATTCCACCAGTTATATAACCGAGAGAGAGAGAGAGAACTCTGCCTCACACTCATGCACAAGGGAGCGTGAGAACTTCAAAGGCAAATGCAAGATCTGTTCTGTTTTATTACATTACCCACATGTCACAGGGGTTTAATACTGTAGGTATATGTGGATTCCGGATTTGTTTTTCTCCTCAGTTGTGATGACTCTGCATACTGTACAGTCGAACATTGATCATGAAACACGACACTTGAACGTATTTTAATACTGGTCATATTGAATTACTATACTATTCACATAACTGGTTAATAGCTCATTCAAGCTTATTCAAGTCTCTCTGGGACATGCAGGCACTAAAGACTTGACTCTATGTTTTGCATATAACCAGTGGTGGAAAAAATACTCGCATGTTTTATTTAAGTAAACGTAGCAATACAGCAATATAGAAATACTCTGTTACAAGTAAAAGTCTGCAATTCAAAATGTACTAAGAGTACAAAAGTATTGGCATCAAAATGAACTTAAAGTACCCAAAGTAAAAGTACTCATTATGCAGAATGTCCCATTTCAAGTTTTCAAATGTGTGAAAATCTTTTGAAAATAGCAGATCTACAAGCTCACAATGCGTCGCATCGCAACGCATTGTGAGCTATTTTCAAATGGCCGAAATGTATATAGGGCGGAAGTGGTTGATGTATGTTTTGTAATATTAATCTAAATCTACAAAGTAACTAGTAACTAAAGTTTTCAATTAATTGTAGTGGAGTAAAAGTACAATATTTGCCTCTGAGATATATAGTGGAGTAGAAGTAAAAGTATTGGAAATTGGAACTACGACAAGTAAAGTAAAAATACCTCAACATTGTACAGTACTTGAGTAAATGTACTTAAGTTACTTTACACCAATGCATATAACAAAGCTTCTTTTTAGAGCATGCATTTTGATTGGCCGGGAAGTTGCTGAATGCAATCAGCGAGAGTGCAGGGTGCGATACCTGATTCTTTCAGGTGATTTCAGCTTCACACCGCACCATGGTTGGGGATGAAATCAAGAGGCCCTTTCGGTTTCTCTCTTTTGAACGGGAGCCAGAATCATTAGGATTTACACAACTGAGGCATCAGGGATTTCTCCCTCATTATTCTCCTGTCACTGCCTCTTCCCATATCTCCCCCGTACACAGCGCATGCCCTCCAACACCTCCATGTTCAGAGATAGGGACGGCACCGCGGTCCTCTCTGATCAGATACAAAGATCAGGACGCTGGTTAACACTGGGCCTATATACACACACCGTACAATTCACTATACTTGCTTGAACGGATGATATATGATGTTTTTATATTTTCTTTTCTTTTTGTATGGTGATTCTGGCTTGTTTTATTATATCATTATCTTCCTGTTGATGCGGGACATTTGTCATATATATAGGGTGAATAGTAAAAACAGATATAGGGAGGCCCGTGGGACGGTCTGTTCACAGACGCTTGGTCAGTTGGAAGCTTGTGTGTGTGTGCACCGTACTGTGAACAGTATTGGTTCAGTGATTGCACAATGGTGTCGTCTGACACATTTGTACACTTTTCACGGAATAATGCAGTACGATACAGCATGCAATTCATCTACAAATCTCTGCTCTCTCTTGTAGTTATCCGTAATCTTAATGCCATTAGTTGCTCTGTAATGTGATGGACCGTTTCCCCCCCATTATTAGATTAAGTTGCCTCAACTTTGTATCATAAAATTGCTCTAAAATGTCTTCCAAAGGAAACATGGATCTTCCTTTTGGAGGACTGTTTCTCTCAATATAACATTCCCTTCAAATCAATATGATATTACTCCATTTTTCATACCAGGCAAAGCTTTAGTGCAATGCACGGCTATATCTCTTAGTAAGGGAAGTAAAACCCCTAATTTAGTCAGCAATAAAACCAAGGGGCTTTAGAGAAACTGATTCTTTCCAGGACATTAATCATAAAAATGTAATGGGTATCAAATATTTAATACAGTGGAATGTACAACTTGTATTACTATGGCTCTCTCCAAATCGATCATGTAGAGGAAAATCTATAATTAAAATCATGCTAGCGCGGGCAAATCATTAAGATTTCTTTTCTCCCCTCATGCTTGGACAAAATGAAATATATACCCTGCCAGTGATGTATAGGCTATTAGAGGGAGAAATAAATTATCACAGTTTCTTATAAAAATGGCTACTTGATTATATTAGAAACGTAAAAGTATGTAATATTTCTTGTGCAATTGAACCTCCGATATGGACCTTTACTCAGAATGACACAATAAAATAAACTATATTAAAACTATCATGGTTGAAGTCCTAGACTAATGGAATTATATGGAGTCGGAGGGGTAATTTGTACTGTACAAGAGCAAGTTGTAAGTTTACATACCGTTTATTCACTGTCTTTTGATGAACAATGGTTATTTCCTATTCAATCTGAGGTATTGAAAAAAAACCACCAGATTATGGGTAGACCTTTATCAACCCATTAATTGAATACCTGCAAATGATACAAATGTATTCTAAAACAGTTTTCTGAAAAAAAAGTATGTTTCTATATCAGTGGTGCTCAAACCTTTTCATGTCAAGGACCCCCAAAATGATCTGTTTTTGGCCGCAGACCCCCAACTCAAAACATTTAGTCCCAGGGACCCCCAGAAGCAAAGATTTGAGTTAGAAATGTTCGCTTTAAACGTTTTTTTTCTCCAAAAATAGCAGATCTACAAGCTCATTGCGTGGCACAAAGTGACGCGCTAGGAGATTGTAGATCTGCTATTTTTGAATAACCAACTTATAAAATATGCTTAAAGTGATTACACGGGGGCTTTCCTGGTTTTAATGAGTTAATCCACTTTCAAATTCACTTTCAGCTTCACCCAGCTGATGGAGCCCTGCTCAGATAAACAGCTTCAGTGTGCAGTTTTTTTGTTTGTTCCGCTGCCAATATTGTTCAGTTCAATCTGTCCATCAGCTTTAAAATGACGATGATGTATGAGATGAACTCACAGAGAAGCTGCATTGACGTCGAGGTGATTGAACTGTACTGGTTACTGGTTACTGGATACTGTACTCAGACAACATCAATCATATCCCGGATGATGCTTAGTCCATTATTATACTGTGACAGGGTGATGATTGAAGATGTATTTTAACACATCGACTGCCTAGATCGAGTTAACTCGATAATAGTAATCCAGCGCTCGACTGCCTAGATCGAGTTATCTCGATATTAGGTATTTTCATTGGTTTCATCTGTGATCGCGCGGGTCTGTTTACTTTTCATCATCACTTTCGTTTTCCGCCTACGTCACACTCACCCGAAGCCGGATGTAAAAAAAAAAATTCGTTTCCGGGTCACATCGTTTTTCTCCGGTCATTTTCGTCCAGAATAGAGAAAACCCCTTTTTTGGACACGCTATAAAATACAAAGGGAAAGCTCCCCTTTTATTTTCTTTGGTCCGGGTGACGATCAGGCATCGTCGTCGTGTATCACATCGTATCACAAGCCGATCAGAGATTGTCGAAGACAATCACATCCGGTTCATGTTGTTTTGACTGTTTGAGCCTGGAGGGAGGGGGGGGGCGAGTCAGCGAGTCATCGAGGGTGTCATTTTGCTGCGCTCTGCTGGTCGATCGTCGTATGTGTTCAAAACCATGGCCTGAGAAACTTAAATGCATTTAAATGCAGAAAATAGAGAAAACAAAAAAACACGCAAATCGCTGGCAGCCAAGGGGGTAAATTTGGAATAAACTCTGGCAGTCAATGTGTTAATGTGGACTCATGGAAAACATTAAACCTCAAGTCAGTTTTCATTTTGAAGAACGAATGGCATTTAGTTACAGCTCACAAATGTGTATTGATAGTGTAATTTGTCCTCTCTCTCTCTGTAATCTAACTGGGGTGAGAGATGATCAAATATTGTGTTGTGTGTTAGACCAGGGGACTTCAACAGGGGGTCCAGGACCCCTAGGGGGTCCTCAGAGTTAGTGCAGGGGGGCCACCAAATCTTTGTGTGATAGGATTATTATTATTTGTTTTTACATTAACCACTTCAACCCTAGAATCCCTATTCTGAGGGGAACATTAGCCAAAAATAGCAGATCTACAAGCTCACAACGCCTCGCAGCGCGAGGCGTTGTGAGCTTGTAGATCGACTATTGTAGATCGACTATTTTCGGCAAAGCGATTTGGTGTAGAAGGAAAAAAGAGCAGATCAAGTACAAAGCGAACGATCAAGATTACCAAGTATTGAGGGTTTAAGTGAAATAAACACTGATGAAATCTCTGAAAATGTTTCATCTGCAACACAATTTTATACAATATGTAGTGGGGGTCCCTGCTTCATCTCTCTCTCAGCTAGGGGGTCCTTGGCCTGAAAAGGTTGAAGACCCCTGTGTTAGACTAAAGGCGGGCACTCATGTGTAGAACCTTGACTTGCAGTTTAAACAAAAGTGGGCTTTTGGTTTAAGTAGGTCTTGTCCCTGGGGTAGTCTACTGTAGTGGCCACCTCAGCACAGATGCTCGGATGTATTGTGTCAACAGCACCTCCAGAAAATTATATATTGCCCAACCCTGAGTTCATGCCATTATGCAGAAACAACCTTCTCTGTTTCCAGATAGCAAACCATGGATGCTAGTAGCTGGAATGCTATAGAACAGGGTGTAGATGATAATTGTCGACAGGTATTCCAATACCACTCTCCACAGCCACCGGTTTTTAACACTAGATAGTGACAACAGTTAACATAATTCATATGTACAACAAGGTCACACACTGTATGTAAAAAAACGAACATTAACAGTGTATTTCTTGACCGACCACTTCTCATTCAGACAGTGATAGATGCATTTTTGTCATCCTTATGTACATTCATTCATTCTCAGAATACAACTATTTGTTGTACTATTTATAATGTATTACTACAGTACCTATTGCCAGGGAGATGGTGACTAGACCTCATCGTTCTAAAACTGTTAAACATCTATATCGAGGCTTTCTACTCACTGTTCGTAAATTACTGTTGGCAGATACAGACATATGTCATACAGTACACCGCCCGCCTGCCACAACTTGAACTTTAAATAGTAGTCAGATCAGAAATCAGAAATTAGTATTATCAGCTTGGTTATTGCTCTGACACGTTGTAAAACAACGATTTCAGGTTCCGCATTGGCCAGATTATTGTGTGGGTGAAAAAGACCCCTCACCCTTTTCCCCTCACAGCCCTGAGCCAGCGGTATACTATCTCCATATATGGGCATGGGACATGCTGTTTGCGCTGGGGTCGGACATGTCCATATTTGGGCTGTTATCAGCCTGCCCGTCATTGCTGGGTTATTGCGTTGACCATGTGTCGTGTTACGAATGTCCTCTACATTCGGCCGGCTGGCCGGCGGACCACGGCCACGTCACTCTGACTCAGACATAACCACAAACAAACCCGAAAAGCCCATATATAGGCATGTCACTATGAATCAGACTTAACCATAAACAAACCCCATTATGCCCATATATAGGAATACATGGAGATACGGTTGTCCAGAGCCACAGATCCGACCGCTATGCACATATGGTCATATGCATATGTGGGACCGACCGACTTCAAACCCGGCACATCGGCAAGGACTCGAGGGAGTGCGGTGCCCGCCACAAAGTTGACTAATCCCCCGACACCATAACTCAGACATATCGGTCCGTTCGGCGGTGTGACGTAGGTGTGACCTCTAATACTGCATATTGGCCCACCACGGACAGACGCCACTTGCCCCTTTGCCTCAATTTTTATACTTTATATCCTATATTATATATATTGGCTCAAGGGAGGGCCTATTTTCAGTATATGGGCATATACTGATGACATCAGGGATCTCCATATATGGGCATATCAGTCGGATTGGCGGCGCAACGTATAGGTGTGAGGGCCCCGAACGTCTAGTAAGATATAAGGCGGTGATAAATTGGGTCTGTGACTAGAATGTAGCAGGTTCAATTCCCCCCAATAGAGAGCATACTGCCCTTTCTGACCAATGTGCCATTGTGCATCACTCTAAAAACCCTGATCTGTAACTTGCATGGTAGCTTCTATAGATGAACTTGTGAAGCTGAAGCTGTGTGCAAGTGAACATTATTTGTGTGTACAGTACACTATGGAATAATAGAGGCCAAAGGAAAGTACAGAGAGTCCTCCGGCACTGTGATAGCAAGGACAGAGGCCAGTGCCTTGTGGAGAAATTCCTCCATTCATTCTCACAGTTTTTCCCAATTCTCTGCCTCACTCTTTGATCAGCTGATGTTCTCTTGAAAGGCAGAGGCACTTCAAACAGCAAGGACTCCAGGCTGAGCATGACTTTCATACGCACGGCTATTTCTGTCCTGCTGCCCGATTGATTTAATAAGAGAGATCAATACTCGTACATAATGTATCACATCTTGTTCCTGTGTTTTGGGATCTGGGCATCGGTTGTCTCTTCAGGACTTGAGAAGGAATAGGTGCTATTCAACTTGATCAACGAGTCACTCCCAACGCGCCATATGGAGGACATGAATTATGGAGTAGGAATACAAAGGGTCCATACCATAACGTAGAATTGTGAAACATTTACCAGGGTATAAAAGATTTCAGCATGTTAACGGACAATACCTTCATGGCTTTGAATTTCTAGTGAGGTCATATACAGTACTTTGATACTAGCCTACCTCATCCTGTCTCATTACTGCCTTATTTTGATCAGGAATTTCTTGTAATGAATTGTGGCTGTTTCTAGCTACAAATACACAAGTCTGTACTAGTGTATTTAAAATTTTGCACTTGGACACTTCATCAGTTTTAAGGACATTCTCCAATACTAATTTATTCCACTCTTATCAACTGTACTATAACTATACATACACTACATCAGTACACTACTGTTAACTCTCTGTAATTACAGCGACAACTACAACCGTACAATAATATACTGTATAACTTGGATGCATTCACAAAGCTACAGAATATTGAACGGTGAATCAATATATGTACAGTGATACAGTATGTGTAGTCCATTATGTATGTCTGTCTTTCTTTGTCCCTTGACACTGATCTTGGTCGTCTTCATACTTGAAGGATTGTGTGCCAAACATAGCTGATTGGATGCATTGGGAGCTTGTAGATCTGCTATATTTATGTGACAGGGTATAAAAGTAAGCATTAGTCTGCTGTTGTTTGTTAGAGGCCGTACTGCTCTGTACACCCAACTAACTTTGCCGTCGTTAGGGCCCTATGGTCTCACTGATGGGAATAAGAATTAAGTGAATGAAAATATTTAATGATTAATTGGACAAAACCCAGAAAAAAACACAGGTTTAGGGAACATTGAATGGTTTAGGGTTAGGGTTACAGTGCTACACTGAAACGTTGTTCTCATATTTTTCCCACAAACGCGGAAACAAACAAACAAAAAAACATTGTTGCTGACAAGAGGTCTTGCACACACTCTTAAAATGCTCACATAATTTCACAATTATGGGAACATTTCTATCAGTTGACGACAAATGTTTCAGCTTTGTTCGGCATCGTTTACTAAACTGATTTTTGTATTTCTTTTTAATGGAACTGTGTTCACAGGCTTAGAGTCATGTGCTTAACATTAGCATTTTGTGTGGAAGCACAATGATAAATTACTTGCTGTTTTGCAAAACAGACATATTGTTGTGCTCAAGTAGGTCATGGTCATGATTAAGTGGACCACAGTCTGATTCAAAGTGACCAATTGAGAAAAAAAACGGTATAGTGCCAGAATTGGGAGGTGAGGAGGCTACTATATTTGTATATTCAGGATTAACACGTACATTATGTGACCAAAAGCAATAGAATGTACGTCCTTGAAAATGTTTGCATTTTAGTTTTTTTTTCATGTGCAAGTGGAGGATCGGTGGTACACAATGAGGTGTTGCTTGACCCAGTTGTTTTGTTATCTCGGATGTATTTTTGAAATGCGTCTGAAAAATAGGTCCTTTCATGATTTTCACACTTTCTTAGCTCAAAATATATTGTTGTTTAGTTTATACTTTACCCAACAAATGATGAATAATGGTGGATTTGCTCCACCAACATTTAATTTGTTTTATCGTACATTTAAGTATAAATACATATGGACACACAATATTTTAGGGCTCTATTGTAACTTGTAAGTTCAGTTCAATACATCCCCAAGATTTCTCTACCTTCAGCAGGCTGAAACCTTAAAACATGAACAGCTGCAATCGCTATTGTTTTATAGAACAAGAATTGCAATTATATGTAACAAAGGGTCTTTTGTTCTCACTAATCTCTAGCCAGACCCCTATCCAGACATCATGACATTTGAATACCTGGAGCTCAAGGTGAGAAATGACTCCCCTTTGTTTGTGTTGGAGGCAAGCAATCGTGGTCTGAGAGTGGGTAGCCGCAAGAGTAAAGGCCATTATACTTGCCATGGACAGCGGACACAACATGGTTCTAATATACTAATATACTACATTATACTAGTATACTAATATACTACAAGTATGGGTTCAAGAGCAAGAGCCACATGAGCTGCACTCAATAAAATGCACAACCTAATGACCTTCCAGACAAGTGAAGGATCTGTGCCATGGCAAGAGGCCATTGTGAGTTTTACTCTCCTAGTGCTCTATTTATTCCTGTGCATTCTTGTTATTCTCTGAAGACCTCAGATGCGAATAAATTAGTTTGAGAAGTCTTCTTATTCATGTTTTTATTCTGTTCTGCTTGCATACCATTTAACCCATTCAATCCAGGGATGCATCTTTGCCATTTTAGATTTTTGCAAATCTTTGAATATATACATATATATATTTTTATTAAAGCGAACATTTGTAACTCAAATCTTTGCTTCTGGGGCTCCATGGAACAAAAATATTTTACAAATGTTCGCTTAAAGATATATAGATTTAAAGATTTGCACAAACTTTCACGATTTTTCTAAAAATAGCAGATCTACAAGCTACGAGCTTGTATATCTGCTATTTTTGAATAGCCAAAGAAATCTGAAAATGACACACAGATGCGTTCCCGGTCTAAAAGGGTTAACAAACTTGCTAGCAAACTTTATTGTGACATAATGCAGCAGGTAGTGACACATCTCGCTGAACCTGCACATGCACAGTCAGTGTACTTGTCCGCACAAGACCCTCAGTCACAACATCTGGGATGCACATAGATGTCTGCACGGACACAAGCTGATGATGACATTCACAATGTATGAGCCTATACCAGACCCTTGCGGCTCTGTGGATGCGGCAAGTATAATTTGGCCTTAGGGGATGGAAGACCCCTTTTTAGTTTCTGCCCTGGGCTGGCATGTGCTATACATAATGCATACACAAACTTTACGTTGCGTATCCTTTTGTTCTCTGGACCAGCAGTATGTATTTGATAATGTGCCGACCATTCTGCTTACCTGGCTGCTTTACTGCTGCTGTTGGGGCGCCATGTTAGCTCAACGAGTAAGCACACATACCACATCACTATTAAGGCTAGAGTCCTTCTCACAGTTGACCCCGGTTCAAATTCGACACCAAGGCACTTTACTGCATGTCATCCCCATCTCTTTCCTGTCTCTTTTTTCATTGTCCTTATCTGAAGAAATAAAGCATAACATAGTGATACAAAAAACATATATACTGTATGAAGAAAATATTTTACTTTTTGCTTAGAGTAGTACACCCATGATCCAACTCATACATAGCATATAGCAGCACTTGAACCCTAGCATCCCTATTCACGTTGCAAAGCGTTGTGAGCTTGTAGATCTTGTAGAGAAAAATGGCTATTTTCGGCAAGGAGATTTGGTGTAGAAGGAAAAAAGGAGTGGGCCAAAGCTAGACCCCTAAGAGACCTCGGTTAATAAAATATATAGGGGTTTTAAAGGGATAGCTGACCCAAAAAAATACTTTGGAGACTTGAAGTCATGGATATTTTTTTGTTCTTGTCGCATTCCTAAGCCAATAATCTTAAGACCAGTGGACCGGTAGGCAGCGGATCCGGTAGGAGACACAAAGGAGACTCTTTGTGTCTCCTACCAGAAACGCTGCCGGTCATCAAACTATTGGCTTAGGAATGTGACCAAAAATATCCCATGGGGTGACTAATCGATAGGAAAAAAGTCATTTTGGGGGTGAACGATCCCTTTAAGTGGTTAAGGGAACTACATGGTTGGAGCAAGAAGAAAGAACAATTACAACTAATTTAGCAATAAGGCAAAAAAGAAAAGCAAAAGCATAAAACAACATTAAATGAATTAATTAATAGCAAAAGGCAGTGAATCAGGCAATACAGTGAGGGCATGGATAACAACACAGAGATTTAAAAATCAACCAAAAAATTGGGTTTGGAAAATTAACCAGAAGTGCTTGCTCATGTCTGTTAATCGAACATTGAAGAGGTTCATCGTAATTGAGGCAAATGTTTGAAATAGTTGTGATATTGATTTGAAGTCATATCATCCAGCCCTTCTCTGGGACTATTGTCGAGTTCTGAATCCATCAATAAGTGCATGGATTACTTTGGTCCAAAAAATCTCTGGATCCACATGGGAACATGTCTCCAGTGAGGATCTCAGACTTCATGTGTCTGTTGTCTATGACATACAGTATGTATAAAGTATGAAGAAGGCAAGGTTTCAGCCCTATCAGATTGACTGCCATTATGAAATTTAAGTTAAATATTTCAAAAAGTATAAAACATTGTGTGAAAAAAATAGTTTACTTCTGTGGCCTATACCTACAGTATGCATACTGGTGCTGATTGGTCCAGCGGCTTACAACACTGGTTTCGGACACAGACACACCCACACCGACATCATATTGATGACATCAGGGATCTCCATATATGGGGATTTGAAGTTTATCTATTATTTTTGGAGAACCACTGATCCAACCAACTTCACACCGGTGCACCGCAACCCCTACGGAACGCAGCGATACACATGCAGAGTTTGAACCACATTTTATAGTAGGACTAGACCAGTATCCGTTAGGCACAGGCCATCTATCTGTCCCATATATGGAGATCTCTATCTTTCTGTCCCTTTTATGCCCATATATGGAGATCACTGATGACAGACTAACGTCAGATATCAGTTTGATCTGCAATTCTGGACAACCGGATCTCCATATACAGTATGGGCATATAGGTCGGATGGGCGTTTATGGACAACCGCCCATCCGAATGGACTTCACGCCAGGCCTTTAGGGCTGATGTGTGGACATTAGAGGAGTTTCATTTTTCTTTGGGTTTTAAAATGAGTTAAACAAATATTTGAAATTATAATATATATATACATACATGCAAAAAATATAGCACTTTTCTAGATACTCAAAGTCACTTAACAAAACTAAAACAATTGGATTAATAACATGACTAGTTAAAAGGGTAAAAACAAAGTAAACAAAATTAAAATGTAAAAAGGGGATTTGGGCCCATTCGTTACCTACCAGGCATTTTTTTAAATCCCAAATACAGACTTATATTGTTTATCTCTGTCTGTGGTTCTCTGGGGTATCTCTCGCTCTGATGTCCCATGGGAGTTGAGTTTTGTTGCTGGAAAGGGGCAGAGATTCTGGGCAGGGAAGCTTATTGGTTAGCGTTTAGCTACACAGAAGGAACGCATTTCCAGACTCACGTCAGAATATTCACCTGTGTTTGAGCATATAGATGAGGAATTAGCATTTGAATACGATGGCTGTCCCTATTTATTTGAGCCAGAGAGTAGCCTACACGGAGGAATACAGAGTCCTAGGACTCTTGTTATTTCATAGTGTCATATTGTGTTTTGTGTATTGCAAAGACAAAAAAGAATGATTCATTTTGCACATTTCAAAATTGTGCCAACAAAATGAAGGGCAACAATGCACTTCATCTACTACCTTCGGACAATATGGTAACACTGGCTTGTGCTGAAACCAAACCATCGCGTCTGCAGTGCCAGCAACCAATTCAGCAAGGATTATTACTGCTAGCCAAAAGGAGTAGGTGAAAGACCAAAGCACCTTCTAAAGAAAAATTCCATTAGAGTGGAGCTGCAGGCATACAGGCTGTATCCCAGCTGCATGCATCGTATAGGCCTACTGTGCCCGTGTCCCCCCATCGTGAAGCGGCTTAAAAAAAAACTGCACAAAAATAGAAACAAAATAGCAGATATACAAGCTGCTATTATTTCTATTTTGGAATTTTTTGAAAATGTTTGAAAATTGTTAAAATGTTAAGATGTTGCCCAACATAGGGACACCATGCAGGTTGAAAGTGCTTAAAATGGCACAACAATTGTATGAATTGAATTGAAAACATGTATATACAGTATATATATATATATATATATATATATATATATATATATATTGTATATTATTTATTTTTCATTTTTCATTTTCCTCTACTTTTAAATGGACCCCCCCGGGGGCCCCCTGGCAACCCCTACTTTGAAAACCATTTGTCATAGATGTGTTGCTATTGCCATCTGTCTCCTGCAGAGTTTTCGGCCTTTGTAGCCACCACCGCCCCCTTCCACAGCCTCCTCAGCTTCCACATCTTCATCGCGGTGGCGCTTTTTCAATGACCAGGGAGTACGGCGAGTGTCACTCTGCGTCATGGATGACACATGTGAGGAAGTGGCCTGTGGCTTGAAGTAGGAAGTGCTTTGGTACCCGGGGTGCCTCCTCACTGTTTGGGCCCCGGGGCCCTTGTCAGCAGCCCCAGGGAAGGGCTTGGTCATTTGATGGGAAAGCCACGGGTGTCTGAGGGCTTGCCCGGGCGTAAGACGCGTTGAGGGGTCCCAATCCAGACACTTCTTTATCAAGTCAATAAAGGTGGGGTCCTCGTAGCCGTTGAGTGCAGCTCTCCAGGCCTTGCTCCCCGGGGGGCCTCTCATCTTGCCTAGGCGAGAGCGGGACCCCGTGAGCACGGTTCCTCCCTTGGGCAGCGTTTTGGCGCCGCAGTAGCGAAGTTGTTCCTTGGAGTTGACGAAGGGCCACCGCTTGGCCTTCTCCAGGACCTTCTGTGGAGGCATGCCCAGCAGCTCCATGATGCAGGCCAGCTGGTCGCCTTCGTCCTCACCAGGGAACAGCGGGCAGCGCGTCAGCAACTCAGCCAGTATGCAGCCGAAGCTCCACATGTCGATGGGCAGGCCGTAGCCAGCGCAGAGGAGCACCTCCGGGGCGCGGTAGTAACGAGACTGAATGTAAGTTTGAGACAGCTTACATCCAGTGTGTTCGAAACAGCTGGAGCCAAAGTCAATCACCTTGAGGCCGCTGTGTCCCTCCCGTATGAGCTGGATGTTATCGGGCTTGAGGTCACAATGGATGATCTTGTGTCTGCTCAGCGCCTCCAGACACTGCAGGATGGAGGAGGAGAACCTCCTGACCTGCGGCAGGCTGAAGCCCCTGTTGGACCTGATGAGCTCGTTCAGGTTCTTGCTCAGCAGTTCGAACGTTACGCAGATGTGGTTGCGGAACTTGAAGGTCTCCAGCATGTGGACTACGTTCATGGTGCCATTATGGTCCTGCTTGCGCAGGTACTCCAGGAGGCGGATCTCCTCCTGCAGCTGCTGGTGGGAGTCGTTCTTGTTGCGCACCATCTTCAGGGCCACGAACTTCTGCAGCTTGTGGTCGTACACCTTGGCCACCTGACTGAAGCTGCCCTTACCGATCACCTCGATGAACTGATAGCGGTAGGCCAGGTGGTCATTCAGGACGTGGATGTAGTGAGAATCGGCGTCATCATAGCCGCTGTTGTTGCCACCAGCAATGGCGGGCCTGTTCTTCTTCGCGTTGGTTGATCCGGGGAAATAGATGTCTGGGTAGCAGTAAATCTCCTTCTGCTCCAAGGGGGTCAGCATGGGGCCGTGCAACCTGAGAGCCTGCTCTGGAGTCAGGGGTTTGACACCGGGGTTGATACCTGTGCCCATGCCTCTGTTCCCAGTTCCATGGGGGCCAGACGAGCCACTGGAGCCCATGCTGACCACACTGCGCTCCTTGGGCAGGCTGGACACGGGGGTGGGTCTACTCGGTGCCGGTGCTTGACCGGTGGTCCTGTCGACCACAGGGGTGGTGTACTTACCCAGTGCTTGACCAGTGGTCCTTTTGCTTTGGGTGTTCGCCATGGTGTTAGTGCAGTAATTGTGGTCTTCATATAGGTGGTTAACCGTAAGTTGTTGACCATCTCGTCGCACTGTTACCTCCTGTTCCACCACCGTGTGTTTAGCCCTGGGGGGTAGCCCAGACGGACTGTTGTTGGCACCTGCATCTTCTTCTTCGAGGAGGTGGTCTGTTGTCATGGACAAGTCATACAGTCCGTTAATGTTGATCTGAGTTCCCCCCGTTGAATTGCCTTTTTGAAATGTGCTATTCAAAAAGGCAATTACCTTCCCCTGCCGTGGCTTACGCCATGGCGCCATGGTGTACTGCTGGAACAGACAGGCGTATGACAGACGTTTACCTAGTAATTATACTCTACAGTTCTACAGCAATTTCTGTTGTGTATGAAGTCACATGACGTCACATGTACATATATGGAGATACCGTGAATGTGTGCCAAGATTATGCCCATATATGGAGATCCCGACAAAAATCTACATTGTTAGGCAATGGTTACGTCGCCGAAATCAGCGCAAATCAGCAAATATGCCTATATATGGACTGGACATGCCCGACGTCGGAACAAATCAGCGTTGCTAGGCAACGGTTTGTTGCGTGTGTGACATCAGACCTGTCCTTGTCCCTTTTATGCCCATATATGGAGATCTTTGTATCCGTCAGTCCTTGTCCCTTTTATGACCATATATGGAGATCCCTGATGTCATCAGTATATGCCCATATATAGAGATCTCTATATCTGTCGGCCCTTGTCTTTTTGTGCCCATAAATGGAGCTGACTGATTTGTTGCACCTGTTTATTGCTGAGGACAAGAGGAAGTGCGGAACCTGGTGTGAAGTCGGTCGGATTGGCGATTGTCCAGAACTGCCGATCCGACAGATATGACCATATGGGCATATACTGTTGACATCATGGATCTCCATATATGGGCATAAAAGGGACAAGGACGGCAGCAGCTAAAATCATATTTGTATATGCTGAATGCAGTCATAGAATAGCCAAACTGCATCCTGCAGCTGTTTATATATATAAAAAGTATAAATCTTTCTCTCTGAACTTCCAGATGGTCAGAATTTCTCCAACCTTAATGGGCCAAGTGCTGTATAGCTCATCCAAAAGGTGCCCAGCCCTGCTGCAACCTGTCCCCTACTCTTCCAGGGAGACATTTTGGGTAGGATACCTACTGGTACAATGTTAACAAAGATTATTTGAAGCAGACGCTAGATGCTGTGATATTCCAAATCAATCTGTAGCCTGGTGCAGCCGACGTTTAATATCCCTTCCTCTTTTCTGATAATGTTTCTGCAGAGGCACAGTGTTTATTCTATGCTTAATGTTTGTGAAGAACCCCCTTTATTCTATAATTACCCACATTGTGTTGTAGACCATTGTGGCAATTTTTGGGTTTCTAGATTTGCCTTGCAATTAATTTATAACTTTAACACCCACACAGTTAAAGATGAGATTGTAATCAGTGTAAGGTCTTCCTCTGGATACATTTATTGAGAGGGAAAGAGAGCCAGGACACCATCATTAAAATCTGGGCGTTGTGAGTTTCACCATTTTATGGTACTCGTAAACAATGATACTTTTTTAAATCAATAAAACCTTGGTATTGGCATTATAGGTCCGGAATGCTAAATGAGGGCAGAGACAGATCAAAAATTGAGGTACTGTAAACCTCCTTTATGGAAGGTTTTGGGGTAGAAGAATACATGACATTTACTGAACAGAGATCGATCTTTCTGATTATTTGAACCACACCATGGGATGTAGAATGGATCTATAACCTTAACAGTACTGACTACTGGAAATTAAATGGAACCTCATATGAAATACATATGATTATAAATATTCAAGTCTCTAGTCCAGGTCTCCAGAGGTAAAACGCTCGGCCACCACCATAGAGGCCTGGGTTCACTTTCTGTAGGCCTGTCACAATTATTACATACTCGTCTAATCTTAATTATTTTAGATAATCGCAATTATCTTTGCATAGTCATAATTGTTTCCATGTTTAAAAATGTTCACACATTTTCAAATATTAAAAAAAGCAGAAATAGCAGATTTACAAGCTTACAAGCAGATCTGTAAGCTTGTAGATCAGCTATTTTTTGCTATTTTTACATGTATCAAATTATTAAAGATGTCAATAATTTCTTTGTTATGTTTAAGTTATTTGTCATATCCAATTTGTGATTACGTGCAATTTGTGATTACGAAGCCTAAAAGTCAAACAGAAATAAAATAATGTATTCATATGTTCCTATGTCAACAACAATGCCAAACACACATAAATCGTTAATTCGCAATTATTCAAGTGACAATTAATCGTCAACTTTGTAATCGTCACAGCCCTAGTTAGCGGTGCCTCTGGCTAGGCCAGGCATTCCAATGAACACAATCTGCAGTGTTTGTGAGCGGGAAGCTGGCAGGTTACTGCACTTGTCACGGACGGTACTAAGAGACTTCAACTGGCCGACCGGGCCACCTGTTCAGTGGGGAGAGGAGCAAGAACGTCCTCGCCCATTATGCTCTCCCACAGTCAGTGGTGTAAAGTAGTACTTTTACTCAAGTACTGCACTTAAGTACAATTTTGAGGTACTTTTACTTTTTTACTTCTACTCCACTACACGTGTCGGAGGCAAATATTGTACTTTAACTCCACTACAATTATTTGAAAACTTAAGTTACTAGTTACTTTGCAGATATACATTATTACATTATAAAACATACATTAACCTATTTTATACCTAGGCTATTTGAAAATGGCAGATCTGCAAGCTCACAATGCGTCGGGAGCTTGTAGATCTGCTATTTTCAAACATTTTAGTACTTTTACTTTTGGTACATTTTGATACCAATACTTTTGTATTTTTACTACTCAAGCAAATTTAGAATTCCGGACTTTTACTTGTAACAAAGTATTTCTACATTGCAGTATTGATACTTTTACTTAAGTATAATATGTCACCACCACTGCCCACAGTGAAACTCCTCGCTGTTGGAGACTGCATGTGTAACAGACGAGGCTCGTGGTTGTCTACCTCCCCTAACCAACAATGGGTTGGCAGTGACAAGGACCGCAGTACACTTCGATGGACCAAAAAAACTACAAAAACTAGAAAAAGTGCTCCTCGGAGCACAGGTCTCCGCCAGGTCAGGTAGGCTATTGTGGCCTCCTGGTGGCGCTATAATAGGCCAACGTGAAAAGGGTGCCATTTCTTCTTAGGCCTTGCACGACAATCGGACACTGACTGCATTCATGATTTGAGGCATTTTGTTAAAAACATGTGTTTCGCTAAATTAGACCTGTTGGTGGCGCTATAACAGGCCAATGTTAAAAGGGTGGCATTTGTTCCTCAACATAGTGTGAATGTGCGTGTAAAGTTTGAGCGCAATATGGACGGTGCGTTCATGATTTGCAGAATTTTGTTCAAAACAAGCCAATAATGCAAACTTTAGATGTCAATTTTAGCCAATCAGTATGGAATATGAAAAATCAAACACATCCGTCGTGATCACATGACTATAGAGATCATGTGTACCGATTTGCAAGAAATTTGGATAAAATTGGAAGGAGTAATATTAAAAAATGTGTTTTACACAAGTGGGCCTCCTGGTGGCGCTATAAAAGGCAGATGTGAAAAATGCAGGCCAAAGGTTTTTCCTTGACCTATAGGGAGTGTGCATACAAAGTTTTACACAGATCGGTGCAATTATAGGTAAAAACACGAAACGGGCTGTTATAGCGCCACCATGAGGCTGATTTGAAATTTTTCAAATGGTAGTCCTTCCTCGGCCTAATGGGAATGTGCCTGCAAAATTTCACGGAAATTGCATGCTGTGTTCATGATTTGAGGCATTTTGTTCAAAACGGTGCACTCCTGCAAACTTTGGAAGACATTTTTAGCCAATCAGGATGGAATATGAGAAATCTGAAAGACCCGTTTCGTTTAATGACTATAGAGATACTGTGTACCGATTTGTGGGATTTTTGGACAAAATCTGTAGGAGTACTGTCAAAAAATGTGTTTTGCACAAATCGGCCTCCTGGTGGCGCTATAACAGGCCCCTGTGAAAAATTTGGGGCAGAGGTTCTGCTCTGGTATCCAGGGACTGTGTGTGCACAGTTTGGCTGTGAGCAAGCCAACGGTGCCGGAGATTAGCTGTACACAGACAGATCGAATGACGGACGGACACACGGACACACGGACACACGGACGGACGGACAGGGGGTAAAACATACTCTCTCGCCATGCCTTTCGGCCTGGCGGAGACAAAAATCACCAATATCCATAAACAATAATCTCGATCAATTTAACCCATTTTGGGCGGGAACCCCTTTTTGTAACTACTGTATAACTTTCAGGACGGTAACCCCTTTTGGGGTTTCTGTTGCTATGTACAGTATATAGCAACATACATTTGTTGTCATTTTTGAATAAATATTTGAAGTTTTTCAGAAAACTTAGGTCAGGATTTAGAAGGCGTTTTTAGAATCGGCCTCAGGTCTGAATGGGTTAAAATCTAGATTAGTATATGATAGCCTATTACATATGATTTACAACAACCACAGATACAAATGAATTCAATTAATATCACGTTTGTAATATTTTATTGGTTAATTTAGACTATGGGGGAATACAAGCCCAATCTGGCTTGTAACCATGAAATAGAACCATACTTACAAAGACCCTTTTCACGTCAGTGAACTGTAACTTCAGTAAATTGGAAAAGGAGCGAGTGAAACAGTTTTGTATTGCCATCTTCAATCAGGTGTCAGACCTCGACCTGCATGCATAGTGTATGCATGGGGTGTATCGGTAGTGTACAGAAGGTTCTCAGAACTAAAGCAAAAGTAGTTTGTGGCCATACTGTTAGACCAGTGCTTCTCAAAATGTCAAGGACCCCTAAATGTATGTGTATTTGGTATTTGGGGGGGTACCGGAGTATGACGAATGGTAGTGGGGGGATGGGGGGGGGGGGGGGGGGGGGATGTGTGCATGGACCAGCTGTGGGCTTGGTGGTATACAGCTGCAGTGCTTTACCCACATTCACCCTTGTGTCTTGAATCATTTATAATTGTTTACCCAGCACTCTATATGCAGCAAAATGTGCTCCAGCGTTGCCGTTTAGGAGTCTAATGTTTGGCACTGTGGATCGGAGACCCCTAGCCCCTCCCCTCCTATGTAACATGAGCCAGAAGTACACTGGCGCATCAATAATGAAAAATGCTGCAAACAGATGGTTTGGACACATCCTGATGCAGGAGTAGTGAACCCGGAGGACCACAAGTGCTGAAGTTGGGTCATTGGGCATTCCATAACGATCGGCGTGTCCAACCCCCTGCCCTGGGATTGAACCCCAACCTCCCAATCTGAGGGCGGACACTCTAACCTCAAGGCCACTGAGCTGGTATCACTCATAGGTGAACTGCCTAATCGTCCTGTCAGTCGACCCATTTTAACCTGTCATGTTCAATTAATTCCTTTATAGTCACTATGATGGAGCTGATATGAAAACAGCTATAAGTGCTGGCTAAGTACACACCTGTGGAGACAGTACTGTGCAGTGGGCATACAGTATCTGCCTTTGGCTGTTACAAGGAAACTGCTCATAATATTGCCCAGCACAACTTATGGTGTGAAGCGCTGTATCGTGTCTGACGGTATCAAAGTTGTAGTTTAACATTTTTCTTTCATGTTTTATTTTTTGTAAAAAAAAAAACAGTTTTCAGTTTAGTTTTAATTTGCGTTTAAAGTGAGTTTGCTTTTTTTTTTTAGAAAGGTTTGTTTTAATAACATTTTTATAATATGGGTTATTTGTCAGATTCAATTATATATAGAATACAATTTTTTGTTTTTTACATGTTCCTGATTAACATCACGACATGTTTGTGGCAAAGCCAATTATTTGGCAATAAGTCAAATTCTAATTCTGGCTCTTGGTGCGTTATTGTGGTGGGAGGAGAACAACCAGATGATGGGTTTGATGCTGAGACTACAACCACACAAGGCGTACAGCATGCACACAGGTTGACTGTACCAGTATGTATAGCCTATTACCTGATGACTGATACATCCCATCATACATGCACACATGTGGGGTATTATTGTAACAGAGGCAGTAGATAAATGCAGCGTGCTACCTGTGGTTTTCCCCTGCGACTAGATTTCGTCTTCCTTAAAAGGAGCCATTATGTCTTAGCGACAGAGAAATGAATCCGCTTTAGCGGCGAGAACGCTACTCATCGGCAATCATTAGTTTAGCTACTCCATAATCACCCTGTTCGTGCCGCATGTTCATCAGCCGGGCCTGTTCTGCCAGCGCTGACAGCGAACGGGGGCACTGTTGTCAGGGGCAGGAAGGGAAAATTGCGCCATAAAACAAAAGTAATACCCAATAAAATAGGGAAGGCAACTGGCATTTACAACATAAAACTGAAAGATTGCCATGAAGGTGCGTTGGTAAACATGGTGTGTTAGTTCTCGTGTGTAATCTAAATTGCAACCTTGTGGAGTCTGCTGCCTGTTCCCAGTGGTGGAAAAAGTACTCCAATTTTTACTTAAGTAAAAATAATAAAATATCAATACTGCAATGTAGAAATACAAATAAAAGTCTTGAATTAAAAAAAAAAAAATAGTAAAAGTACAGAAGTAGAATGTAGAATTATGCAGAATGTCCTATTCCACAAATTTTCAAATGTATATTAATGTATAGAAATCTTTTCAAAATAGCCGATCTACAAGCTCACAATACGTCACGATGCTATTTTCAAATGGCCAAAATGTATATAGGGCTGAATTTGTTACTGTATGTTTTGTAATAATAATCAAAATCTACAAAGTAACTAGTAACTAAAAACTAGTTGTTTTTGTTTGCAACAAAACAAGCAAAACAAAATAGCCCCTCAATATGTGATTAACATTTTGGGTTGATCAGACAATGCATTCATGATGTTTGGCACTTGTTGAAATGGCTCCATCCTGCAAACTGGAAGAAAATGTAATATGAAGAATTCATATGTACAGTATCACATTACTCCAGAGATAATTGTGTGAGTTTTGGTCAAATTATGTCAGGAGTAATAGAAACTCCCCATACGGGGAGTCGTGTCCTGTTCCAAGGAATCAAGGGAGAATGATATTTTCATTGTACAGCCTACAGCTCAGGAGCTATAGGCCAAAATCAAAAGCGGGCTGGTATAGTGCCATGAGACATATTAAAAATCACAATATTTTCCTTGGCCTACTGGTTGCATGCTTGAAGAATTTGACACTGATCGGTCAAGCTGTTTGCGAGATTAGCTGCACACGCACGCACGCACGCACAAACACACACACACACACACACACACACACACACACACACACACACACACACACACACACACACACACACACACACACACACACACACACACACAAACCTACTGTACCTGTGCTGGCTTCTACTACTGGCTTAAGATGAGGAATGGAGTTCTTTGATTAAAGGGATATTTCACTTTCAAAAAAACTTTCAGTCATTTTATAGTTTACTCAGGCTTTTGTGAGCACCCCAGACCGTCTTTATGTTGTGTGATTCATTATTTAGATATTTAACATTCATTTTATCAGACACGCCCCCTTCCTATACAAACCCATTATAACTTCAAACTCCATTTTTAACATGTTAGATTCATCAAAAACACCCGTCCTTTTTTCTGGTGACTCTCCCTGCCCTCCTAATACGCGAGGGGGCCGTGTTTTTTCGATTACCTTTTTCATTTATTTTATTTAATGTTTTTATTGTATTTACTTTTTTAAATTTTCAAAAAAATATATTAAAAAGAAATGAAAAAAAATATCGAAAAAACACGGCCCCCTCGCGTATTAGGAGGGCAGGGAGAGTCACCAGAAAAAAGGACGGGTGTTTTTGATGAATCTAACATGTTAAAAATGGAGTTTGAAGTTATAATGGGTTTGTATAGGAAGGGGGCGTGTCTGATAAAATGAATATCAAATATCTAAATAATGAATCAAGCAACTTAAAAACGGTCTGGGGGGCTCACAAAAGCCTGAGTAGACTATAAAATGACCCAAAGTTTTTTTGAAAGTGAAATATCCCTTTAAATGCTACTGTATGCGATAAATGTCATTTTCCTATTGAGGGTTGATGATGGAAGTAGGGGTATATTTCAAAAGGAGAGAGAGAGTGAGAGAAAGAGGTTGTGTCGGGCTCAAAAGGTTCTTGCATAAACAGGAACAATCGGTCTTCATTGAAGCTTTGACTTGATGAGGCAACCTGAAAGGTAATTAAATTTGATACGTTGCCAGTGCTCCTCAGTCTCCTGCACTTTGAGAGGGTAACAAGCTCCAACAACAAAACACAATCACTGTCACTGGAAAATGACTTTTACATTCTGTTTGATCCAGAAAAAAAGTCAAATAAAATGAAGGATTATGGTTTGTTTCAATTCTCAAATTGTCCACTGATGATTAACATCTTTTAATCTATTCTATTCTGACAAATGGACAAGGATTTACTTGTCGTGGTACAGTGCAAATTCTGTAAATCGTTTCAGGTTTGTATTTGTAATCCTCTTCCCGGAGGTTGTCAGTGCTGATTTCATGAACAGCAATATGACAAATATACAGTATTTCACAGAAAGTAGTTCAGACCTCACAACTCATTGCAAAGTAGCCATCAGCAAATAAATCATCAGCAAATACATTAAATGGATTGCCCAAGGCTCATGAGACTAATACATTAAATATGTTTACTGAACTGATGCTGTGGTTGGTTCTGTATAGGAGGCGAGGGTGGGTCTTTCTGTGTGTCTGTGTGTCTGCACCTACAGTAGTGTCGCAAATCACTGGACTAACCAGCACCAAATGTATTTCGCATACTGCCAGTATAGGCCAAAGAAGTGGCTGCATGCATTTTGTTTTTGGCGTGGCTCTGTAAGAGACTAGTATAGTGGTTTATAACAGTGATTCTCAACTTGTGGGTCGGGGCCCCCAGGAGGGTCACCACATGATTTTGGGGGGGTCCCCAAATGACAGTGAAGTGACAATTTTTTTGAAGTGGCAGTTTTTTTAAACAAACTATACTATAAAAACTGGTCAAATATTGGCCAAATTGTCAAATAATATAAAATTATTGAAAATTGACGATCTACAGTACCAGCTCACAAGGTCTGGTGTTGCGAGATCGTCTATTTTCACTATTTGTCTGTGGAACTGAGTCAAACAAGATGCAATGCCTCAACTCCTACAATTCCAAGTACTTGTCAGGGTGGGCGGTCACCAGTTCAAATGTGATTATTTTGGGGGGTCACGGCCGGAAAAGGTTGAGGGTTAAGAGGGTCGTTCTGTGAGCCTGCATGTCTGGAGTTCTTGTGCACCACGGAAGTACTGCACATATAATGGAAATCAATAAGCCTCGGTCAAGTATTAAGTCATATGTCATAGATATGTCATAGACGACTGATATCACAGGTCCACACGTGATCTGATTTGTTTAGGCTTTACCGTACTGAACAATCCGCTTATACTGTAGTTCTCTCTTACTCCTCCTTTCTCAGATTTCACAAGCAGACCCTCTTACGCACACACGCACAAACGCACACACACACACACACACACACACACACACACACACACACACACACACACACACACACACACACACACACACACACACACACACACACACACACACGCACAGCCCATTGAAGCATGCATTGACACAAACTTGTGCCAGGAAATGGAATTCATGTAAAAGTGTGTGTAAAGGGCATAGATATGGCATGCAGCTGCCAGGTGGCTGTCATACCATTCTGTAGCATGTTTAACACCTGTTCATGAAATTGAAGCAATCGTTTTTACAAGAGTACACACAGTTATGTTTAACAGGCTAGTCCGTTTCCTTATTCTCATTTCATAATACATACATATGAAGAATGTTGAACTGTTTCACTAACTTCATCAGCTCATTGGTTTTGCACCGAGTACACACAGTTGCGACAAAAAATAAGCAAACATTGTTGGATAAAGCTACGGTGAATTTGTGTAATCAATGTCTTAAAGTAGAATTAAAATGACAAACCAAGCTAGCAGCAACAGTTTTTCAACAGACAGTCCAGAAAACTAGGCTACTTATAACAAACAAATTTAACAACCTCCAATACCGATTTGAAATAAATCATTACACCGCCCCCACCTCCCTCCAATAGGCTGTTTTGTTGTTGCTGCTAGCACATTCAGGTATTAAAAAAGATATATCCAACAATAATGGATGATATAAGACCATAAAGAAAAATTCAGTCTAGCCTGCTGCAATTCTGCGAGCGCATAAACAAATAAACTGTTTATTAAACATATTTGTACCATTTATTCCATGCAATAGAAATGCCTCTTAAACATGCTGTTTGTGGGTCCTTTGGATAAAACTGAACATCAATGTGTTTGTGTGTGCGACATGAATGATGCTGTATTAAAGTCGAGGCCCCAATCTATTCAAGAGCCTTTGCTGCGCTATCTTAACAATTGAGTTAGCTCCTCGCAATCGCTGTCTAGTCAATGCCTGAGAAATTGAGTTTCAGGCCTGGAGCACTACAAACCTTATGGAATGGGTAGAGAAATGGATAGACAGAGGGGCGAATAGAGAGAGAGAGAGATAGAGAGAGAGAGGGGGGAGGGGAGGGGGGAGTAAGCAAAAGAGGGAAGTAGAAAGAGCAGGGAGAGTGATGGAGGAGAAGAATTTAAGAAAATCGTGTCATAATAGGCGAACATTTGGCAAAAATAGCAGATATCCAAGCTCACAACGTGTCGCAAGTGTGAGCTTTTAGATCGACTATTTTTGGCGAGGATTCGGTGCAGAGAGTAGGGGACCAAGTCCCTGGGGGACAAAGTATATAGGGTTTAAGTGGTTAAAAGTGTATCCTTATTACCTTGCAAAGAACACAGGAACAATTTATTGGAAGCCCATAAAGTTTGGGGCAAGCATGATAAAAACCCAGAGGTTCCATTTGTGTCCAGTTGCAGTTGTTAAATCCAAACATAATAATCAGAGGCTTATGCCAGTCCATCCTCATCCACTTTATGCAAAGCAGCGATTACCAACCAGGTTATAAATTGTTATTTTCTCCATCTCACCACAAACTGCTCAGACGTGGAAAAGGTGATTTGGGCTACCCACAATTATATACTAGCTCGAAACGGAAAATTGCACACTCGACTCTGCCAGTGGGCAATTTGTTCCAACTTCTAGATGATGAGCAATCAAGGCTGTATTTATTTGGTCATGTTTTGGGTCCAGCACTTGATTGAATTTTGGTATCGGTCCGCGTCACCATTTTGTGCTTGATTGTGTATGCAAAGTATTTTTGATGGAGGGTGCTTGTGTTCCTGTGATTTGTTTGTTTACGATTTTGGCGAGCGGTCCCCACTGTATGCCACACCGACGTCTGACCATATTCCCCTCTATGATTCACGCGTCATTGTCCTATTGCTTTTAATCTACGCGAGTCCATCTTCTTTGCCTTCTGTGCCAGCCATCACAGCTTGGCTAGACGGTGCATGTGACACACAGCCAAATTTCCCAGAATTGTTTTCTCCTTCAGAAGTATATACACCGACTGTCAGAAATGACCCTAAATTTGGTTGCGTTGTCATTATGTCTGAAATGCTGGCCATATGTGTCCATATGGCACCGCTTGTCTGAAGCGCCATATGCCATGAGCACAAGCAGGCTGTTGCACACTCATTTAAATAATATTGGTGTCCCAAAGCCAGAACTCATGTTGCAGAATTCCATCAGCCTGATTTAAAAGGCCTCTTAATTTCCTTCAGAATTAGAATAACTAAGCTGATGGATTACATTATTGGGCCTGATTCGGATCTACCTTCCAGAAAGATTTGCCATTTTCAATTTAGTTGAATGATGGTACATTTCTAGCTACCACGTCTAGTGGGTTTTATGTGATGGGCTTGGGGTTTATCATCAGTTTGTGAGAGAAATGCTGTGACATTTCCACCATATGCTATAAATAAGTCACTGTCATTGCTTCCGTGCAGTTTACTTAACAGAATAAACAATTCTGTCACACAGCTGTAAAGCTTTGTTTAAAAATAGCTTGGAATTTTTTTTGGGGGGGCTTCTGCCAAGTACGTTTTATCTGTATTTCATGTTCTCTTAATCCTTGACTGACTTATATATCTCTGCTGTCCGGCCAGAACCAGCTAACTCCAAAATGGTAATTGTTCAGGAAATGAAAAACAAAATATACATTTTTCAGAAAATGAAGAAAACCTTATATTTTTAAAACAAAGCAATACTGCCTCATCAAACTTGGTATTGTTGTTTATATATTATCAGATACTTGCATGTGTCATTATATTATCACCACTTTACCCAAATCCAGCTCAAGTGGAGTTAGGAGGTTTTGTCCATCATTGAGTGGAGTTAGGAGGTTTTGTCCATCATTGATAAGAACAGCTGCCAATGAATCTCAAAGCTCACAACACATCACAACGCATTGTGAGCTTGGAGATCAGCTATTTATGGTGTGCGCCATCCTCATATACTAAGTATAGATCAAGCTGAATACTGTACTTAAACAACTTTTATTTTAACATGCATTGGAAACATCCATGTGTTACCACTGTTGTTCTTCTACAGTTGAGTACAACAAACAATTCTGCCTCAATACTCAATACTAAATGTATTTAACAAAAGCAATCATGGCACACCAACAATGAATAAATGGCATATCAATAAAAAATACATTCATGAATAATAGAATCTGTAGCCTATCAAATCTGTAGCCTACTGCACTAACAATAACAACCACAGTTGCATTTACCTATCCATCAACATTTTATTATTACACTGTTGTGTGTTGCCTAAACCTTCCAGTCACTGGGTTGGTGAAAACACCCCGCAAAACGGTGACCAGAGCCGAGAGCAAATGACTGTTCACTTTAAAGGAGCATTTCACCCCTGGAAGAAACTGCAATCACTCAATGGTAATAGTATTTGTAGTAGGTAACAGTAGCACAATTTAAAATTTGCACCCTATGGCCAGAAAAATAATGAAATCTGTGTGTTTGACTAGGTTTTGACTGGCCTGCTTATTACTACAATGACCATAATGCTTTTGGTGCACTGCCCCTCCTTGTGGCAGGGGAGGTGCGGTGTGGGTGGGATCTCCAACAAAGACGTTGAAACAGCATGGCAGTGTTGCCATGTCTGCTTATTATAAGCGGCTTCTTTCTAAAATGTAGTTGATATTTGGGCTTGTATCCAAATGTTTTGTTTGTTGTTTAAACCAGTGGTTCTCAAAGATGTTCATGTATTTTTCCACGGACCCCGATCTGAAATTATATTTTGTGCCAGGAAGCCCCAACCAAATATGTGTTGTTAAACGATTAAAAAATACTCCACATTTTGCACTTTTTTCCCCTCAAGATTTTTTGGAAAATAGCAGATCTACAAGCTCACAATGGGTAACATCGCAACGTGTTGTGAGCTTGTAGATCGGCATTTTTCAAATATATACTATCCCATGTTAAAGTGCTCTTGGCTTAGTTATCTTCTTTTGGGCTTGTTTTCATAGACCTGGTTTCTTATTTCTTTCACAATATCTGGCAACACTGGAAGTCAGTTTGTTTACCATCTCCACGTTGTATTTGGATTCTTTCACGCTTGCGCTTGTGAAACACTACACAGGATTATTATTTCATGTCAACATTCAAGTACAACTATCAGAAGATGTAACTCAGGTAAAGTAATGCGTCACTCTTCAAATTTAACAAAAGGTCCGCGAACAAATGCGCAGTTTGGGCTGTTTTCTGTGTTCTGTTGTGTCTAAAATCTCTGGCAGGAGGGGGGTGGGGGGCTGTCCGCTGGCTGCATGACGCGTCGAGACAACATGTAGTGCGGAAAGGAATGATGTAACATCTCGTGACGTAAATAACGTCACGAGATGTTCGAAGATTACTATATATCTCAAAACACAGATCATTCACAAAAATAATAATAATTGAGTCCTAAACTTCATTACCATTGGGTCAGTTTCTTCCAGGGGTGAAATGTCCCTTTAAAGTCTCTGCTAAAGGTGGAGGGTAAAGCATGAATGCAGTCTGACATGAGTGATATTCAGTCACATCCTGCATATTGGTTTAACGCTGAAATTACACAGTGAAAACTGTCCAAATTTATATCTGACAATTGGTAAAAAAAAAAGAGTCTGAATTACGTTTTTTTTTAAATCTGTAGTATTTATATTTGACAATTGGCAAAAACCCTGTGTATATAGTATGCAGCAGTGGAGAGCATGAGAGGAGGGGGGAGTTGTTTGTTTTTGACGGACAGTTTGAGGATCCAATGGAGTTGGGAGTTTTCGTCAGAGGCGCTTTTTAATACCTTTCATAGGTTATTATAAAAAAAAACTTTACACAGATGTAAAGGGGGTTCAAAGCATTGATTTATGAAAAAAAAAAAGAAAAAAAAAGAAAATGGAGTTAGCTGGTCCCGGCTGGACACCGACGATATATAACATCTTGAAACTAATGGCACATCCTTATGTTTACATGATCACTAATAACTAATGACATGTAGAGCTTTTCCAATCCTGTAAGATCATGGTCCTAAGGTGATTTTCAGTGCATTTATTTGATCCATTTTCATAATGTATTGTATAAATAATGTATTATATAAATAAAGTTAAGTTCTTAATTCTAAAAGCACTATTTGAGATGCATTATACTGTATAGCCCTCCTTAACCATTTAAACCCTATATACTTTGTTGACCGGGGTCCCCCAGGGGTCTACACATGGACCCTCCTTTTTGTACTTGATGAAGCTCTTCCCCAAAAATAGCTGTTGCGACGTGTTGTGGCCTTGTAGATGTGCTATTTTCAACAATTGTTTGCCTAATATGACATGCCCAGATTACCAATGCTAATATTCATATGGTTAATAACTTGCCAACATAGGGGAATTAAAGGCCTACATTTTTCAATCAAAAACTTGTTATTAAGTTAAGTTGGAATGTGCCACTGGCGAATTCTCAGTCGAACAACTTCTGTGCTTTCCCCTGTCTGTCCAGCAGTGGTGTAAAGTAACTAAGTACATTTACTCAAGTACTGTACTTAAGTCAAAATTTTGAGGTACTTTTACTTTACTGGAGTATTTCCAATTGTCTATACTTATACTTCTACTCCACTACATCTCAGAGGCAAATATTGTACTTTTAATCCAATACAATTATTTGAAAACTTTAGTTAAAGAAGCAAAGATTTGAGTTTCTTTGCAGATATAAATTATTACATTATAAAACATACATTAACCACTTCAGCCCTATTTTATACCTGAGCTATTTGAAAATAGCCGATCTACAAGCTCACAACGCGTCGCATTGGATGCGTTGTGAGCTTGTAGATCTACTATTTTCAAACATTTTAGTACTTTTTGATACCAATACTTTTGTACTTTTACTCAAGTAAAGTTTGAATTCCGGACTTTTATATGTAACAGAGCAGTGCTGATACTTTTACTTAAGTAAAACATTTTGAGTACTTTTTCCACCACTGTCTGTCCAGTGGGGTTTAGCTCTACCAGTATTAGCTGCACACCCCCATCTGAAAACAAGACTGTTTCTTACATCCACACCGTGGTGCTTTCATCTCCCCCCAGGCAATGAAAAGCACACAGAGAGCATTTTATATGGAGGTTTCAAGGTTGCACTTCATTACAGCCTCGGACAGGTGGACATGGCAACTGTGTGCCTGTGTGCTTTATTTGGTTTCGCCGACACTCAGAAATAGTCATAATAACCCATTAAGACCGGGAACGCATCTGTGACATTTTAAGATTTCTTTGGCTATTCAAAAATAGCAGATCTACAAGCTCATAGCACGGCACCGAGTGCCACGCTATGAGCTTGTAGATCTGCTATTAACATTTGTGCGAATATTTGAATATATATATATTTTTTAAAGGGAACATTTGTAACTCAAATATTTGCTTCATGGGGGTCCCTGGAACTGAATATCTTTGAGATGGGGGTCCGCGGTCAAATACATATCATTTTGACGTGAAAAAGTTTTTGAGCACCACTGATATTATATACGTTTTTCATTAAAAAAATGTTCAAAAATACATATATTCATAGATTTGCACATATTTTCACGATTTTTCAAAAATAGCAGATCTACAAGCTCATATCGCGGCACTCGGTGCCGCGCTATGAGCTTGTAGATCTGCTATTTTTGAATAGCCCAAAAAAATCAAAAAATGACACACGGATGCGTTGCCGGTCTTAATGGGATAAAGAAGGGGAATGTATGCAGGGACGCTTGATTCAAAGCCTGTTACAGTATGCTGTTTACACCGTAGGCCAATGTTGCTTTGATAAAGTATTTCACCCAGAGGCACATTAAATTATTTCTGGGCCTTGGGTGACCCATGTGAAATGAAGCCAGCAGCTACATGTGTGCCATCAGACGGGATCAGATACAGCCAAGGGAGTTGCCATATATTCTGTGTACGTTTATAATGGTCTGTTTTTTTATACCCTGTAATATCTCAGCCAGTGACATTATGCTGTTATTAAAAAAATTGCAGTCCTTCCCTGATGCCGTATCCGTTTCATTGTGAAGTTGAAATGTATTAAGGAAATCCCTGCATGTATTTTTTTTTTTTAAACATTCTTTTTTTTTGTTGATTTTCCACACAAACGGCAACTACTGCTCCGTTCCATATACAGAGTATTTGCATAAATGATCCAGGAAACCACACAGAGCTCAAATACAGTAGCCACCAGAGCACAGACGTACTGTATTAAACATTGGCGTTGTACCTGAACAAAACAATCCCTCAGCTTAGTCAATTATCTTCACGCCAAACTGCACTTAATTCCTAGAAGAAACTGTGAAACACAACACACAGTTGGTTCAATGAATATATATATATATATATATATATATATGTGTGTGCTCCCCAGCACAAAACAATAATGTCTCTCAAAAGGCAAAAGTCGCTGCACCCTCTTCCAAAGCAGCCCCAAATAAAGTTTTATATTTAATACAGACGCCCCAAACGGGGGCTTATGTCAGAGGTGAAATTACAGGGCAATACATTAGAGCTTTAAGGAACCTTGAAAATCCAACTCGCTGAGTATTGTTTCATCACCGCCATGCAAAGGCACGTGTTCTCTGGTTCTTTCATATAATAAGGGGCTACCAGAGGTGAATAATTCAGTGAGCCTTGTGAGGAATACAATTCAGAGTTTTTCTTTATCTAACTCTTTGACTGTTTCTCTCCACTGCCATGTCTCAAATAATACATGATAAGAAATGAAAGAAAAAAAGAAAAAAAAAAACTTGTACCATTTTCCCTCAGGAGAATTGGCTCTTTTCTCTCTCCGTCTCCCTTACAGAATTTGTGAGCAGCATGCAGTGCACCAGAGTTGGATGGGTTGTTGAGTTAACCCTTTAAGACCGGGAACGCATCTGTGTAACCACTTTATCCATATTTTATACTTTGGCTATTCAAAAATAGCAGATCTACAAGCTCATAGCGCGGCACCGAGTGCCGCGCTATGAGCTTGTAGATCTGCTATTTTTGAAAAATCGTGAACATTTGTGCAAATCTTTGAATATGTATATATTTTTAAAGCGAACATTTGTGACTCAAATCTTTGCTTCTGGGGGTCCCTGGAACTTCCTGGAACTAAATATTTTGAGATGGGGGTCCGCGGCCAAATACATATCATTTGGGGGGTCCTTGACATGAACAAGTTTGAGCACCACTGAAATTATAGCAACATACATTTTTCAGAAAACTGTTAGGATTTAGAAGACATTTGTACAATCCCCAGAAGCAAAGATTTTAGTTACAATTTGAGTTGCTTTAAAATATATGTATATATATTCAAAGATTTACAGATAGATGGTGCAGCATCTATTTTTGAATAGCCAAAGAAATCTAAAAATGACATACGGATGCGTTCCTTGTCTTAATGGGTTAACTCCATGGGCCTTGTGTTAAAATGATAGAGAATGAGAACATGGAACAAGAACCAGCTGAACAATTGTGTCTCTCTCTCTCTCTCTCTCTCTCTCTGTCTCTGTCTCTGTCTCTGTCTCTGTCTCTCTCTCTCTCTCTCTCTCTGTGTGCACTGTGCAGAGACCTTGACTGAACATTTGACAGGTGTCATTCATAGTCAAGATTCTGTTTCACAAAATGTCATGAGTTCCAATCTGGTCCTCAGGGTTCCTAGTTGATACACTTCAGATGTGTCCTCTGTAGGCGGAGTATTTCTACATCTCAGTATTGATGATACTTGTGTACAAAATGTGAGTACTGTTTTTCCACCACTGTTACAAGTTACATTTTGATATTCAGAATTCACTTGAGTAAAAGTGCAAAAGTATTGGCATCAACACATTGAACGCAACATATACATAAAGTTCCAAAAGCAAAAGTAGTACTTATTATGCAGAATGTCCCATTTCACAAGTTTTCAAAATGTATCACAATCTTTTGAAAATGGCAGCTTGTAGCTCTGCTATTTTCCATTAGACAAAGTATATAGGCATAGGGCATATCAGACATGTTGTGGTGCCACAGATAGAGAACCCATACATTTTTCCCATAGATATTTCCGAAAATATTCATAAAATTATAAATGGAACCAAGCCATCCAGGCCCCTGATGAATCATGACCATAAAACATTTGAATATTTAATTACTATAATAAATACCCTTTTTTGCGGTTTTCCTTCAAAGATCTTCCAAAATGGCTGAAATAGCCAATCCACAAGCTCAAAATGTGTCATGCGACGTGTTGCGGTGTGTTGTGAGCGTGTAGATAATGCTATTTTTGAAAATATTTGTGAATATATGAAAGCTTTTCAACAGTTCTTTCTCTTGTTTCCTTTCTTTTTAAATTCTTTTTTTTAAGTGCCCAAAATAGGGAAGCCAGGATGGAAGTAGCTAAAAGATTGTGAACGATAACATAGAAACAATGATGGAAATATGACATCCATTCATTTCACCCAGCTGCATTTAACACAATAATTTATGATTATGCAACATAATTAGCTCACATAAATGCGATCAGGTGATTATGTAACAAAAGCAACAGGCCTATTCAGTGGACGTGGGCCTTAACAGTCAATTAGATTTTAGTTTGTGTCTGTTTGATAAGTGAAGTTGGAACAATAGTTTCATTAATATACTGTTGTATATCATTGCTAAAGATCTGCTACTGTCTGTTTAATGAAGATAGAACACATTATTTTGCATACAAATAATAAAGTGTATAAACAAGAAAGCCCAAACTTTCCCAATTGAATCGACTCAGGTGTTTCTCTGCTGAAGGCTTACATGGTTGGGAGTGATCCAGCTTTAATTTAATGGCACACACACAGTGACTATAAAGTGATGTTTACATACATTAGAGGGCAAAAAGTCTGCTTTCATCATATACTGTATAAACAATGTTTATGTTTATGTTTTATTATGTTTTCTGCATTCTGTTTCGCATTAGCCTGATTATCGCATGCTTTACCTAATGCTTACATCGTTAGAGAGATGGGAAACATAGGGAAAGGCGATGTACCACAGGGGCTGCTGTTCTGCAGAGATTACTTACTGTAGACTCTCTTTACTGGTGTGTGTTGTGTTGTTTACATTACTTGACGGTTGTAATGTAGTGAATGTGTGGGGTCAGCAAACCTACATGTGTATATATATATATAAGATCTGTCTGAAAATGGAGACTCTAGAACAGGGGTCTTCAACAGCGTGTCCTCAGAGTTACTGCAGGGGGCCGCCAAATCTTTGTGTGATAGGATATCTTTTTTTTACATGAACAACTTGCAACCCTAGCATCCCTATTCTGAGGGCCACAAATAGCAGATCTACAAGCTCACAACGCCTCGCGCTGCGAGGCGTTGTGAGCTTGTAGATCTGCTATTTTTGGGAAAGAGGTTTGGTGTAGAGGGCAAAAAAGTAGACTAAGTGCAGAGTGAAAGGTCAAGTTTACTAAGTATCGATGGTTTAAGTGGTTAAATGTCTGGAAATACACATTAACATGAATCCAACTCGACAGTGATGTCAAACAAGTCTATGAAGCTATCTACGGTGTATAATCTATAAAAAAAAGTTTAATCTGCGACACAATTTTATACAATATTACGTAGTGCTTCATCTCTCTCTCAGCTAAGGGGTCCTTGGCCTGAAAAACATTGAAGACCCATGATCTAGAACAATTCCTATAACACAATTAGAATGACTGTAATCATATCTGATATGTTATTTCTGTGTAGGTGGCAGCACAGAAAACCACACGGCGGTCCAGACTCCAGACAGGGTGACCTCGATCGGCCAGGACCCTCTGGTAAGCTACAGCTCAGCCCCTCCATTAGAGCCAACAACACTTCTCAGTACTCTGCTGAATCAAAATTGAATTTTCTCCACTCTAGTACTCTCCATATCAATGCATTAACCCCGCAAAGTCAACCAGGTCATGTACGGTAGCTCCAGCCTTACATCGATTCACGTCACAGTACCTCTGCGTTTGGCCGCGGTGATGGCTGACCACGCAGCCTGCTAAAGGCTAAGCATTAAATGCTATTAAACCCTTGTTAGTGGTAGATTTCTGCTTGTCCATCAGTATTTTCTTGACTTATTGGCTGGAGTATTTTGCTGAACGTGCGTTTTTTTGCTCCGCTAAACGGAACATTCAGACACTTATCGCTGTAGGACGTTTTGCACACATTACCACCGCCGCCTAATGCTTTTATGAAAGGTGCTATACTGTAGTTAGTTATAGCGTCTTCTCCTTTGCTCTGAGTAAAGGAAAATACAATTATTTCCCTCTCGAGTAGGTACATTGTGTTCGAACAAAGTAGTTTGCAGACTGCTGAACTGATTACGTGGCTTTATGAGTGTTGATTTTCCAACGAGGAGAGATCAATATCTGATGAGAAATGTAAAACCGTGAACTTACATTACCTTGTAATGGCTCTGAAAAAGTGGCATTGATTATGCAGTTGTGCTGTATATAATACTGACTATATTAACCACTGCAGTTTACAGTTTTTGTTTTGTTACTGTTTTAAGGATTTACATTTTAATCCATTAAGACCGGGAAGGCATCGGAGTCATCTTTAGATTTCTTTGGCTATTCAAAAATAGCAGATATACAAGCTCATAGCGCGGCACTCGGTGCCGCGCTATGGGCTTGTAGATGTGCTATTTTTGAAAAATCATGAATAATTTTGTAAATCTTTCAATATAAATATATTATCAAGCAAATATTTGTAACTCAAATCTTTGCTTCTGTGGGGGTCCCTGGAACAAAACATTTTTAGATGGGGGTCCGCGGCCAAATACATATCTAAAAGGTTTTTCTAAATCCTAACAGTATGTTGCAGTATGTATCAGTGGTACTCCAACTCCTCCATATCAAGGACCCCCAAAATTATATGTATTTGGTGGCGGACCCCCATCTCAAAATATGTTGTTCCAGGGACCCCCAGAAGCAAAGATCGCAGTTAAAATATTCGCTTTTAAACATTTATATATTCAACGATTTGCACACATTTTCCATGATTTTTCAAATAAAAATAGCAGCTCATAGCGCAGCACTCGGTGCCGTGCTATGAGCTTGTATATCTGTTATTTTTGAATAGCCCAAACACGGATGCGTTCCCGGTCTTAATGGATTAAGGATTTACATTTTAATGATCCACTTTATCAAATACAGTACAGTTTGTTTCAGTGTCACAGCACACAGTATAGTCTCTCTAGGTCGTCCTCAGACGAGCCCTCCATCGTCGACCTCCAGTCATCCCGGTTCTCTCTATACATCTGGCCAGCTCGTCGGTACTTTGCGCTCCTGTATCTTTCTTGAGTACACGTATGTTAATGTGGGACGTCCTCGCGACCGGAGCCCGTCGTGTGTTGGTTCCCACAGCGCCAATTGGCTGGCTGGCAGTTCTTGATGTCTTTGGCAGTGTCCTGCTAATAGTCTCATTCTCCTGGCTGCTATTTTCTCGCTCACCCTTGCTTGGTATTCCCTCATACCAGTGGTGTAAAGTAACTAAGTACATGTACTCAAGTACTGTGCTTAAGTCAAATTTTGAGGTATTTTTTACTTTACTGGAGTATTTCCAATCAGTACTTTTACTTCTACTCCACTACATCTCAGAGGCAAATATTGTTATTTTACACTACAATTATTATTATTTTTTCTAACAAATCTCTTTTATTGATTTTTTAAGCAGATACAAAGACAAAGTCCGAATAATACCACTACAATTATTTGAACACTTTAGTGTTGAACTGATACATTGTATTATATTCCCTCGAGGGAATAAAGTTTACTATGGAAAAGAAAACTGTGTGTATAGGGGCACAAACACAGTCCCACGCTTTCATTGTTGTGGGAGAGTTGCAAGCTTCATATTTGCAAACATAACATAATTTTTCAGTGTTTTTTTTGTGGCTTCAGCAGAGAGATGCCCATGCTGTGTGTATCGATTAGACTGCCCTTGGCCATAGAGATAGAGAACACATTCTTCCATTGAGTTTGTTTTGCCATTTAATCATTTAAGAGTTATACACAGTAGCAAAAAAAGCATCATATCTGCCACCTCTTCTGCTGTGTACAAAGTGCTTTTTATTTATCTTTTGCATTTATTTATTCATTTGTGGCTTGTTTTTTACACAACAATGATGATGCTTTCATTCCATATAATGTTTAATTTGATGTTGAGTAATTGCATTATTGTACGAGATCACTGCTAATTAAATAATAACAAACAAACAGAATGATAAATGGCGGTGCAATGGATTCCCTTGTGTGTGTGTGTGTGTGTGTGTGTGTGTGTGTGTGTGTGTGTGTGTGTGTGTGTGTGTGTGAGAGGTGGTGGTAATGGCAGTGGGAGGGGGGGGTCCTTTTCATGCTTGACCATGTGTTGACTGCGTGTCTTTAATTAGGGGAGGGTGGACTTCAACGATAATGGCCATGAGAGAGAGAGAGAGAGGGGGGGGGGGGGACATTGGTGTCATTAGGATAATCAGGGCCTCTAAATGAGCTTTTGATGCAGTGTGTCCGACAGGTGTAGTGGCAAGATAGGGAGGGAGGGGGGGGGGGGGAGAGGGGGGGTAACGGTTCCTCCAGCTAGCTCCAGCTGTGTTTACGCTCTTTGTTTGGAACAAAGGGGGGCCTTGTCATATCCGCCATGATTGATGCCGCCCGCAGAAGAATAGTTAGAAGCATATTTACATGAATCCCTGGTGGGAAGGGCCCGACCCCCCGAGCAGGCCCTGTCCCTGTCGGCGCTGCCCTACAGTGCCAGTGGTTCTCAACCTGTGGGTCGGGACCCCCAGAGGGGGGGGTCGCCACATGATTTTTGAGGGGCTCCCCAGATGACTGAGAAAAATGTAAAAATAAAAAAAATGTGTACCTAAAAAAAAAAAAAAGTTAAGAAGTGAAAAAAGACCAGAAAGAGGCAAACATTGTGAAAATAGCCGATCTACAAGCTCACAACGCCTCTCGCGAGGCGTTGTGAGCTTGTAGATCAGCTATTTTCACAATATTTATCTGTGGAACCGTGTTAGACTAAATGTAATGCCTCAACTCCAACAATTCCAAGTGCTTGTCAGGGTGGGGGGTCCCCAGTTAAAATATGATTATTTTTGGGGGCCGCGGCCTGAAACGGTTGAGAACCACTGACCCACCTGTATAGTGCACAGTCCAAGGCAAAAACGGCTTGTCAAGTGGGCAAGTTCCTGCATTTATTTACAATTAGGCCTGTGTCGGTAGCGGCGTTCCACTATTTCCTATTATGTACTTATTGCTTTTACATTATGTATACCTGATACTATATAGCCCAAGCGCAGAGGGCCAAGTCGTCTTTTACAGCGCTATCCTATTATAATTCATGCTACTCTATACTACTTATTCTGAACTTATTCTCTCTACCCGTACCTGTTTGATCCTTAGTGCGGCGCTGTTGTGACAGCTGATTTCCCCTTGGGATCATTAACTGTCTGTCTGTCTGTCTGTCTGTCTGTCTGTCTGTCTGTCTGTCTCTCCATCTCTCTTTTCATGTATTTTCCCTTTAAACTTGCATCAGTGCTGTACAGTGGTGCTGTCATGGTAAAATTACCATATCATATCTTCCGTAATTAAGGAGGAGTTCACCCAAAAATTATTTTCTATCAATTACACACCCCATGAAGCCTTGATTTCATGGATTTATTTTTGTTTTTGTGGCATTCCTAAGACAATAATTTGATGACCGTGTGTATTTCCGGTAGGAGACACAAATAATCTACTTTGTGTCTCCTACTGGATACATTAGTCGGTAGGAGACGGGAATCAAATTATTAGTTTAGGAATGCGACAAAAACAAAAAATAATCCATGGATTCAAGGCTTCATAGGGTGTGCAATTGATAGAAAATAAGTCCTTTTTTGGGTGAACTCCTCCTTTAATGGGCAGAAACCTACTGTAAACCAGTTACTTTACAGGAAATGGAAGGAAAAAAAAGAATGTAGCAAATATTATATAAAAGTGAAATAAGTATAAAATAGGGCATTAATTTGTTGACACTAAACAAAACATAAGAAGATCGAATGGAGATACAAGGCTTCTACCGGAAACTACTACCTAACTCTGTATATGCTTTCCCCTTCCTGCATTAGTAATAATATGTCATACTTTCTGAAAGGTAGGCTAAGTGATATTTTTTGGTTAAAACACAAATTCTCTATCCTGATTGGATACAATTGGTATCCCGACCTGAAAATGTTTAATAAAGAGCTGGAGAGACATGGAGACTCATGTTACTGAACAAACACTCTATATCAATGAGTACTATCAAAATATAGAGCTATTTAACACTTATTTTAACCAAAGAAAATCACTTACCCTACACCTTGAATTATCTGTCAACCACCTGTAAATCAGTCTCCTTGCTAAACTCGTTCCTCTTGGGACTGGAGCCGAGGTACAGCAGCAGTTTAGTAAATAGAAGTACTTTTACTTGAGTATGTCCATGTTTGGATACTTACTTGATGGATACTATACTTCTAGTTAGTTTTCAGATTTAGATTATTATTACAAAACATACATTAACCACTTCAGCCCTTTTTTATACAGCGTCTAGTTTCAAAAGATTTAGCAAATTCAGATTACTTTTACTTTGGTACTCCACGTATCTGTTGATGCCAATTCTTTTGTACTTTTACTCAAGTCAAGTTTTGAATACAGGCCCTTTACTTTTATATTGGGGTATTGCTACTTTGAAAAAAAAAGAGTACTTCTTCCACCACTGGTAAACATGCAGTAAAACGTGGGACGTCCACAATCACTCTGTGTGTGTGTGTTCTAGTGTGATGAAATCAGTTTACTTTTCTAGCAATGATTCACAGCGTGAATCATTAGCCTCTGCCTCAGAGTGAAGGAAATCACACATCAGTTCACATCGTTACAGTAAAACATGTCTCCCCTTTTATGCATACTACTCTCTCTGTCTCTCTCATCTGCTGTCATTTTGAATTGCTAATAACATTAAACCTTCTAAAGAGAAGATCATAATCAAACCTACTTGAGGATGAAGAGTACAAAGGGGGGGGGGGGGAGAAGGAGAGAGAGAGAGCAATAATGCACTCTCCACTGAGCATTTTTTAGATTCATTGATGGCACTGTTAAAGCGTGCTTTTAGAGGCAGGCTGTACTGACGACTGTGGAAGGAGAGCCTCATGCAGCCCGTTGTAAGGCTTGATTTGAAGAACAATGGGGCTGGATGTCGTCGGTGCTGTCGAGGCCGGAGGAAACCTCATATTATGTCCAAAACCATTTGACTTTTTCAGGAAAACGGAAACCAAAATATAGTTCAGAAATAGTGAAAATAGCAGATCTACAAGCTCACAACGCGTCGCATCGCGACGCGTTGTGAGCTTGAAGATCGGCTATTTTCACTACTTTTTGTGTGACACTCTTCTATGATGAAGTAGGGCATTAAATTACAAACAAATATGAAAAGTTGAAATATGGAGACATAAGGTTTCTTCCCGACAGCGTCGATGTGCTGTTCTATAGACAGAATAATGAGGTTGTGTGCTTCAGAGAGCAACCCTTTCCCTCCTCCTCCTCCTCCTCCTCACTCTCTCACAAAGATACCATCCCCCAATCCCTCCTCTTCATCTTTGATTCAGATGATGTATATACACTGTTTCCCAACGTCTGGTCCGAGGGCCCACCAGGGCTCCATATGGACCCTTAAAGGGTCTGTAACTCAGAGAGAGTTACAAATGGAACCATTTTTTATTATGATTTTTTATTTTTTTAATCTTTGGGACCCCCAATCTACATTGTAAAATCCTCAGTGTTTATTTACCCGTACGGATCCATTTGGTTCCATTCGTACACCCTTCAGAGTTACAGACTCGAGAGGGTCCATTTTGGACCACAGGTGGTCCCCGAAACCTGATGTTGAGAAACGGTGGCATAAGCCAGTGGTTCTCAACCTTTACAGGCTGCAGACCCCCAAAATAATCATATCTGAACTGGGGACCCCCCAAAATAATCATATCTGAACTGGGGACCCCCCAAAATAATCAAATCTGAACTGGGGACCCCCCAAAATAATCATATCTGAACTGGGGACCCCCCCCTCCCCCACCCTGACAAGCACTTGGAATTGTAGGAGTTGAGGCATTACAATACATTTTGTTTGACTATAGGTTCCACAGATACATATTGTCAAAATAGCACAACGCCTCGATTTGCAAGCTTGTAGATCTGCAATTTTGCCTCTTTCTCATATTATTTGACAATTTGGCCAATGTTTGACCAGTTTTTATTGTATCGTTTGTTGATTACTTTTAATGCAGTAATGGTGTTTTTTTCTTTTCTTATATAGGTATTAAGAAGGTCTTAAAAGTCCTTAAATTGTCACTTCACTGTCATCTGGTGGACCCCCCCCCCAAAAAAAAAAAACCCATCATGTCGGGGTTGAGAACCACACTTTCATGGCGTGCCAACACAGTATGACTGTGATTGATGTGTGTCCCTGTCTATGACTGATGATTACATTTACACCGTGTTATATCACCTGTTCTATCATGTTATTTCCACATGAAGTGGTGACAGCTTGCCTTTAATTCCTGGGGGATTCTGCCGCATAGATTCTAATAACTGCATTAACAAATGTGCACGTTTGTTAACCCATTAAAGGACGACTTCACCCATTTTCAACCTGTTTTCATATAATTGGTCCTCACTAATGCTCATGATAACATGGTACCATTTTTTCTACTTAGTCTGTGTCTCAGAGGAGGGCTGTGGACAGTTCAGAAACCCGTCTACCAGTGACGTCATTGATGGGGAACCCAAGATAATAGAAACTGCAGGCTTTCTATTCCTGGAAAGTTAGCATGCTATAATGGAGGCCACTGTTCTCGTGTTAATAAACACATTTATTGCCTAGATCGAGTTAACTCGTTTTTAGCAACAAAAAAAATAATTTTGACCCAAAGACCAAGGAGATAAGATTTTTCGAAGATCTAGACTCCTATCCACTTCCTTGTTAACTTAAAACTTAAAAATTCTGTATCTCGGCTCCTTAGTACTTTTTTTTTTTCAATGAAAAATCTCTTGGCATAAAACTGCAAAATAAATTGTACCATTTTATCATGAAAAATGAAGATGGGTTGAAAATGGGTGAAGTCGTCCTTTAAGACCTGAGGCCGATAAAAAAAATGACGAAATGATGAAAAACGTATGTATCAGTGGTGCTCAAACATTTTCATGTCAACGACCCCCAAAATTATATGTATTTGGTCGCAGACCCCATCTCAAAAATATTTTGCTCCAGGGACTCCCAGATTCAAGTAAAAAAAAAATGCTTTAAAAAAAGATATATATTCAAAGATTTGCACAAATTTTCACGATTTTTCAAAAAATAGCCTAAGTATAAAATAAAATCTAAAATGACACAGATGCTTTCCCGGTTTTAATGGGTTAACACAATGTTGTACTTATTTTGTATAATATCAGTATCACGTTCTGAATTTTACCATGTTTTTAGCGGTGCCAACCGCTCTAAGCTTGACTTTGTCCGTCCGTATGTCCGTCTGTCCGTTTGAGCACGGGCTTTAAACAGCTATAACTCCAGTTCGCAGCATGCCAGCAAGTCCAAATTTGGTATGTGGACTTAGACCACCAATAGGGACGAGCATTGACTGCTGAAGCCCCGCCCCGCCCTATTATAGCGCCACCAGGAGGCCACTGGCTTTAAACAGCTATAACTCCAGTTTGCAGCATGCCACCAAGTCCAAATTTGGTATGTGGACTTACACCACCAATAGGGACGAGCATTAATTGCTTAAGCCCCGCCCCGCCCTATTATAGCGCCACCAGGAGGCCACTCATCAAAGGCACCGCTTCCTTCACACAGGGTGTGATTTTAGATTGTATGTAGTGAATATTTTATGGACCCCACCCATGGAAGATGAACTGTCGCCTACAGTAGGCATCAGCTAATGGGGATCCATTTTATAAACAAATAAACTCATTTGTTTTCCCCTTAGTCCTAATTTTATGTACAGTACTGGCAGATAAAATATGTGAAAACGTAGAGTGCCTGATCACTTGACGGATGCAAAAAAAGCAATCCTTCACCTTTCTAGTACAACTATAGAGGTGCTCTAGCCTATGGCATCTTACTAGGAAAAGGGCATTCTCTCTCTGTTTTAATGGCTGCCAAGCCACACAGGGAATATGATTCATGTAGAGCAAAGAATAGTTAAAACAGAATGCAGTCTTCTCTTCTGCCCTGAAATACCATGGCCTTGACTAGATTCCCATGGCTATAATTAGATGTGGTGGTTCTGAACCCAAGGTGAATCAATGTCTTAACCCATTCAGTCTGGGAACGCATACATACCGTGTCATTTTAGATTTTTTAGCGGTAACCATAATTTTATACTTTGGGCTATTCAAAAATAGCAGATACGAGCTTGTAGATCTGCTATTTTTGAATAATCGTGAAAATTTGTGCAGATCTTTGAATATATATATAGTTTTTTAAGGTGAATATTTTTAACTCAAATCTTTGCTTGTGATGATTCTACAAATGTCTTCTTAATCCTAACAGTTTTAGGTTTTTTTAAAAACGTATGTTGCTGTAATATCAGTGGTTCTCAAACTTTTTCATGTCAAGGACCACCCAAAATTATATGTATTTGGCCGCGGACCCCCATCTCAAAATATGTTGTTCCAGGGACCCTCTCAGAAGCAAAGATTTGAGTAAAAAATTTTCGCTTGAAAAATATATTATACATTCAAAGTTTTGCACAAACTTTTTCAGAAATAGCAGATCTACAAGCTCATAGCGCGGCACTCGGTGGCACACTATTAGCTTGTAGATCTGCTATTTTCGAATAGCCAAAGTATAAAATAATGGTTAAAGTGGTTACACAGATGCGTTCCCGGTCTCAATGGGTTAAACAGCTTGCTCTCCTGTTGAATACCAAAAGGTTTCATTCTCTTTTTTTTCTCGTATTCCTTCTCTTCATTTTGCTCTGGATCAAAATGAGCAGCATTGTAGTCATGCTGTGTTGCTGTTGTACAGCTGTCTGAGGCTCGGGGTGGATGAATATTTTGCGGTCTTTATACTTGTCAGACCACATTGGGTTCACATCAGGCTCAAAAAATGTTCCTTTGTGATGGTGAGCTGGGGGAGCGAGCATCTCTTTGGCCTCTTAATCAAGCTAATGGCCGGGCCAATAATAATGAGGACTGTTTTTTTGTGCAAATCTATTTGTGCCAGTATCAATAAACTAGTGGACTTGTGTTGAACCGCGGCCAAATGTTCATTGTACAGTATTTGCCATTTTAATGTGCTTAGAAAGCGAGGTCAATGTCAAAGCCTCATTGCACACAAATGAGAACACCGTCATGCGTTCATGCTCTGCTGCTTATGAATAACATAAATAAGCAAAATGAATGTAAACAGAAATGCCTTTAATGGCCTTTGTGTTGATTTTGTCTTTAGCATGTGCACATTGTGTGTGTGTGTGTGTGTGTGTGTGTGTGTGTGTGTGTGTGTGTGTGTGTGTGTGTGTGTGTGTGTGTGTGTGTGTGTGTGTGTGTGTGTGTGTTTTTTGCATGCTACAGCTAAAAATGTTATAGTGCTGTCTGTTAAGGTGAATAATTCATATTCCAATAGCTTTCTATTGTAAATATTATACACTGCAGTGCACTATTAATCTTGACTGTATCAATGATCAGGGGAATAGCACCATTGTGTGGGAGAGAACAAGAGCATGCATTGTATATGAATAGCATAAGCCTACTTATTCAAGTGCTTGGAGATTGTAATAGGGGGTTATCATTTTGGTTTCTCTCCAGAGATGAAAATTGCTCCATTTTAAACAACACTCGGGTCAAACCTACAGAGGTAGGCATGCCTATAGTGTTGATCGGCTTTTAAGGTGCAGTTTATGGAGGCTTAAGATTCTTTAATTGACACTGTCTCCGCAGTCAAACAGCGGGGTCTCTCCAGAGTAATCAATATGCATTAAATCTCATCTGTCTTTGTTGAATATTAGCTTTGCAATGAAAGGCGCCACGCACATACAGACACGTTGTTCCCAGTTCCCACATCACAATTACTGTGATTAAAAACAGAAAATTGAAACAAGGGCCGCTCTATTTTCTTTTTCTATTCTCTTTTTTTTTTGCTGCTGCCACATTTACTTATGTTATGGCAAATAGCTATTGACTTCATACGCTCTGATTAATCCATATACTTCAGATTCTCTGACACGTCCAGTGTGCGTCTTCTTCACCAACAGGAAATATCATCCATAAATTAAACATTGCAGTTAGCCTAGCCAATTTCTTTTTTTTTCTCTTCTCTCTTCTTCGTCCTCCTTGTGTGCACATGAATACTGTATGAGTGAGTTTTACTTGAAGAGCGCATAGAGAACGAATCTGTGATTAATAGAAGAATAATGGAAGTGTAATAGAAATTACATTTTGAACATTCATAATCTGCTTCCTTCTCTTTGTTCAAATACAAATGCTCCAGGCTCCAATTTTCATTTTCACTTTGAATAATGAGACGGTAAATTGAAGTGCGGGGCAGGCAGAAAGAGCTGTGGGTGGGGGTGGGGGGGTGTTCAAGATCAGCTGAAATATATCCTGACCTTGTTTTTTTCCCCTCTCTCTCTCTCTCTCTCTCTCTCTCCTCCCATTTTCAACCGAAAATTCATCTGATGCAATCATAGATTGATTCAAATGTAAATCAGCATCACTGGTAAGATCAAAGCTAAATCTGACTGTTATAAAAGCCGTTGCGCCTCTTGTCGCTGAGGAAGGCGATGTAGGCCTACACGGTGCACACTGCAAGATAACACAAAATATGCACGATCCATCATCCTGCACACATAATAATCAGGTGTTCAGTGTTGACGCGGAGATAGAGGATGACTTTGAGGTGCATCTTCAAGAGGACAATTTCCATCCCATGGCTTTGTATGTCATTCATTAGATGGCGGAACAGCATGTCACTCATGGCTCGTAGTGTGTGTGTGCGTGTGCGTGTGTGTGTGTGTGTGTGTGTGTGTGTGTGTGTGTGTGTGTGTGTGTGTGTGTGCGTGCGTGCGTGTGCGTGTGTGTGTGTGTGTTACATCAATCAATGCTCTTTATCAAGGTTAACCCATTCAATCCAGGAACGCATCTACAAATGTCTTCTAAATCCTAATCCATATGTTGCAATAATCAGGGGTGCACATAACTGGTGCGCAGGTGCGCATGCGCACCCAAAATAAAAAATGCGCACCACATCAGGCGACGCGAGGCGCTTTTGCGCACCAACAGCTGGGACAGGAATTTCCAAGCTTTTATTTTTTAGCAAAACTAAAAAATAAAAGCCTGGAGATCGAGGCTAGGAATTTACTTCCTGAAGCCACACTAACACAATCACTCTAAAGCACCCGTCGGCCCCATGTACAGCCATTAGGCACAGGGGTAGAGATATGACTCGCGATCGCCTTGCATCGCCTCGCATTGCCTCGCTGTGTGCACGCAGCCAGCAGCGGCTGTTAGAGGCACTCGTCACCGATGATGAACGCACCGTAATGGTGCAAAATATGCCGTGAACGTCCCAATCTGCGTGAGAAAAAAAACGGCGAAAATCGGCGGAATGTAGAAGCAGAGGAGCGTCCTTTTTTTTCCTCGCCTCGCCCCCCCCCCCCCCCCCCCGTTGACAAAACTGTCCGGTGGGCACCGTGCTGAACCCCCCCCCCCCCCCCCGTTGACAAAACTGTCCGGGCTGAACCGCCCCCCCCCCCCCGTTGACAAAACGGGACGGGCGCCATGCGCACCAAGTCACATGTCCAGGTGCTCTTCTGCGTACCAGACCTAAAAAGTTATGTGCACCCCTGGCAATAATATCAGTGGTTCTCAAACTTTTTCATGTCAAGGACCCCCAATATTATTATGTATTTGACCACCGACCCCCATCCCAATATGTCGCATTGCGACGCATTGTGAGCTTGTTAGATCTGCTATTTTCATACATTTGAAAAATGGGACATTCTGCATAATAAGTACTTTCTACTTTTGGTACTTTAAGTACATTTTGATACCAATACTTTTGTACTTTTAATTTTGAATTCCGGACTTTTACTTTTAGAGTATTTCTACATTGCAGTATTGATACTTTTGAAGGTTTTCTTTTTACTTTTAAGTAAAACATACAGTATGGGTACTTTTCCCACCACTGGCTACATGTGGAGTGGTTCCTAAGCTGCACATAATTATAAGTCCCCTTTTTAAACTCATGAAAACAAAATGCATTTAATTCTACTCCACACACTATCCTACACTGCTTGATTAATATACAGTAGGCCTAATGTAGGTATAGTTTGCTTTGCTAGCTAACAATTTAGCCTTGTTTAGCCCTGTGGTTCTCAGAGTGGGGTCCGGGGATCCCCAGGGGTCCTTGAGGGGGTTCCTGGGGTTCCCCACTCAGCAAAATGAGTTAATACATCATCAAAATCAGTTTAACCACTTTAACCCTATTTTTTTTACTTCGGCTATTCGTTAATAGTAGATCTACGCTTTAGATCTACTATTTTCTTGTGAGAATTGTGAAACTCCAAAGATTTGTTTTTACAATACATCTTCTCTTACGGGGGTCCCTGACACAAGATCTTATTAGATGGGGGTCCGCGGCCAGTGGTGCAGTGGTCATTGCACGGGGTACAGGGACGTGCTGGCCACTGGGAAATTTGGGACAATTCCCGAATGGCCGCTCCATTCCAGGCAGAACTGGCCGTTTAAAGTAAATAAAGTAAATATAACTCATGTAATTGGCCCACTGGCTCGTCTCTCATCTGAAATGGCCAATCCTTGAGTAGCACCGTCCCACATTACCTCCAGTATTTTATCATTATTGTACATTTTTCATTGTATATTTTTATTGTAAATAAATGTGTATATTTTTGTTATAAATAAACGCGTTTTGCATCACTCTGCGCGTTTGTGCGTGGCATACGCACACAAACACACTCGCGCACGCACACAGTAACAGCCATACGTACAGTGCAGTAGCAGTGATACTAAAGTGGTGATGTGCATTGTCAACAGTATACATATGCTAGAGTCAGTAATCAGTAATCAATAGTGGACACGACAGTGTGGGTCTTAAGTCTTAGCCTTAGGTCAAGCTTCGCTGGTGGAGCTTGATGTCTGCTGGCACAAAGCATTGTCTCAAGAGATATACACGGAGACATAGAGACAGACGGAGACAGAGACGTAGAGACTTAGATTGAGTGGCTGATCGATTGATTTTGGCTTATTGGTTGCTGGTAATGTTGGGGCTTAAGTCTATAGTGGACAGCCACTTCAAGTTGCTGTGGACACAAGCACGTCAGCTGACTGCATAAAAGTTTAATGCAATATAAATGCCTGCCACACTTTTCATTGGGTCCCATCGCACATAATGTCTTTCAAGCCGCATTGCAGCACAGCTGCACAGCGACTGTATTTTAAACTCTCTTGATAATCAGTACTTTGCTATGCTGTCAAAACAAAGTCCTCTGAAACACCCAACGGTACCAGCCATACATGGTCAGCAATAATGTTTCAACACACTTTATTTGAGCAGTGAAATGTTATCATCTTCTTGTAGGTGTTACATAAGACGTACTGTAATCTAACAATGTTACAGGTTTTTCTCTATGTTTGTACTCTGTAGCCCTGGGCTGTATTCTAGCACCCCCCCCCCCCCACAGAACAGTATATATTCCCCACCAGTCCTTTTTCTTTTATTACTTTTCTGATGTACATTGTTTCTGCTGACATATTCATACCTTATTGTAAAATGTGTTTTTCAGATAAACTGAAACAAGCAACAAAAAAGGAGCCTTTCAGCCACCACCACACACTGGATTTAGTGGTCGGGTAATAGGACCCATAAATTCTGACTTCCATGTAGCAGTGACAAATGGTACATCAGATATGAAATTTCCTCTGGGACTTTTCATCCGTTTCCTGGAATGGTGTCTGCATGAAACAAATATCCACTCCGCTAAGTGAATAGCCAGGTGATGGTGAAAGATTAAAGACGCTGCGCTCTTTTATATATATAAAAAAGGCCATATTAACCCATTTAGACCGGGAACGCATCTGCGTATTTTTTTCAATTTCCCCCCCCCCCCCCCCCCCCCCCCCCCCCCATATTGAATATATGTTTTTTTAAAGCAAACATTTGTAACTCAAATCTTTGCTTCTGGGGATTCTACAAATGTCTTCTAATTTTCTTTTTGAAAAAAAAAATGTTCCTATAATATCAGTGGCTCTCAAACTTTTTTATGTCAAGGACCCCCCAAAATGATATGTATTTGGCCTCGGACCCTCATCTCAAAATATTTTGTTCCAGAGACCCCCAGAAGCAAAGATTTGAGTTAAAAAGGTTCGCTTTAAAAAATATGTATATTCAAAGATTTGCACAAATCTTCACGATTTTTCAAAAATAACAGATCTACAAGCTCATAGCGCGGCACTTGGTGCCGCGCTACGAGCTTGTAGATCTGCTATTTTTGAATAGGCCAAAGAAATCTAAAAATGACACTGATTCTTTCCCGGTCTAAATGGGTTAATAGAATCACAGGTGTGATTTTGGGTGGTGTTTGTAACCGGATACTAAAATCACACCGGAGGAGACGGGTAGCTGTCTGTGGTCTTTGAACGCAACCACGAAGCCAACTCTGTTCAGCTTGGCACTGCATGAAACGAAATGAATTAATTTGTTGCATTTACATTTTTTTGCTTCAAGCTTGATTCGTACGTTTGTCGCACAACGCCGGTGTCACATGCCGAAAATAGCGTATCTGCCATGAGGTTGTGAGCTTGTAGGTCTGCTATCTTCGGTGCACAACAACAACATACGGGGGGATGCATAAATTAGGCTCTAGTCTAGACATTTGCATTTCACATTTGGAGCATTTACTGTCGTTGTCTTATACGGTTCTAATGAGTGAGCAGGCTTTGGGATTCATTGTCTTGTTGGAGGAACGTGGCTGCTAGCAGGGAGTGACTCAGTGAACTTTCAGTATATTTACTAGACCACATAACGGCAAACTCATTTGATTAGTTATTGCAAACAGATGCTCCCTGTCATCGTAATTGCAGTGCTATTATGCTTACAGTATATATACCGTACAATCACAGCCACAACCATATCTATCTTTTTGTTCACTTGCGTGACTGTGTTTAGCCCACACAAACTCTGATCATTCTGGAGTTGCTTTGTCACTCTTATATGAGCCTGGGTGTGGGTATATCCATTTCAGCTTTTCTTCATTTGGTAAACCGACACAGTTGGCACTATAGTGTCTGCAGGCATGCAGCCTGCTCATATTGCTGTTACACTGCACTGATGAAATGGTGAGTGCAGCTCCGCATCTGTCACAGATACTGGGCTGTAACCCTCTACCAAGCCTTAACCTTACCCTAACGCAAACCGTAACCACCACTTAAACCCTACATACTTATACTTGTCTATTGCAGTCATACAGTAGGCTATACAAGGCAACATCAGGTTAACACAGAAATATACATCTATGAACATGAGAACACACAGCGAAAACCCCCAAAGTACTAGTTTGAGTCTTCATAGTCTGTGCAGTGCCGACGTTTGCCAATACTTACACCAAAACTAATATAGGCTTTTTAAAACGGGGTACATCCCGTGCCACCGTTCTTACCGTTTACGCTGAAATGTTTAGAGCTGTAGAAGCCTCGACGAGGACCCGGATGTAAACAAAAGGTGTGTGCGCGATGGTCGAGGGTCCCGACTAATGCCTGGAACAATAACATTACTAACGCGATCCGCCATTGCAGAGTGATCGCCCATCGAAAATGGCTCGTTTTCACCACGGTAAAAAGATATGGAGATAGGGACCTTTTTCTCAAGATCCTATCATTGGAGTGGACGGGAGGTACGTTTTTTGGACTGGATTCCCATCCGTCCATTCCATTTTACAGGGTCCGCGGATCATTCCTAAGTTGCTTTAGAGCGCCCCATGTGGAAGGAAAAAAAGTCTGTCTGTGTGCATCTGTGATTTTTGCATTGGCTATTCAAAGATAGCAGATACAAGCTTGTACATCTGCTATTTTTGAATGTGTGAGAACTACTGATTTAGAAGGCATTTGTAGAATCGGCCTCAGTCTTAACTCTTTCACTGCCAAGGACGACTTTTACAACTTTTTTCCCCAAAGGCTCAGACTGCCAAAGACAACTTTTTTTCCCGCTTTCACACGAGTGACCATTTTCATCCTCAAGTCACACAGATCCAGGAGATCACGTGATCGAAATATCTCCACCACCATTGACTTCCTGCTTAGCGTATTTGGGGAAAAGGCTTCTTTTTTTTTTGTCACCCTGCATTTGTGACGAGACAAGCTATATTCAACGGCTTGTAACAAGGGACCGGGGGGTGGCGTTGAATTTTTTCTTTTCTGTGCGGAAGCACAGTGAAACTTTCCGTGTTTAGCAACTGTCAGGGGATCGATCATACTCGAAATAAATATTCAGTTGAAAAGTTATGGAAAACCAAAAATCGTGAGAGTTAATGGGTTGATTTAGAGGCGTGTGCCCTGTTATCCAGGTATCTTTGGTGTCCAATAGTGACGGCGAGAACCGATTCCCACCCCACTGTATTTGATTGTAGAACTGGGACGGCAGCCTGCTCCTGCAGCATCTTGGCCACCTGTAATTGGGGACACACTGAGGAAGAAAACAAGGTTACCTTTGTACCAACACAACCTTTCAAGGGTACATGCATGGCCATCTGGTGAAAATGTGTCTCATGTGTCAGTTATGAGAGGAGACCGCTCTGTCATTCTTTATTTAGCAGAAGTGTTTCCATGATTGCACTTAACCCATTCAAACCGGGAACGCATGTCTGTCATTTGTAGATTTCTTTGGGCTATTAAAAAATAGCAGATATACAAGCCAATAGCACGGCACTATGAGCTTGTAGATCTGCTATTTTTGAAAAAGGTTCAATCTTTGAATACATATAAGATATGCTTTAAAAATATTATTTTTAAAGCGAACATTTGTAACTCAAATCTTTGCTTCTGGGTGGTCCCTGGAACAAAATATTTTGAGATGGGGGGTCCGTGGCCAAATACATATCATTTTGGGGGTCCTTGACATGGAAAAGTTGGATCACTACTGAGCAACAAACTGTTAGAAAACATTTTTAGATATGTATTTGGCCGCGGACCCCCATCCCAAAATATGTTGTTCCAGGGACCGCCAGAAGCATAGATCCAAGTTAAAAAATGTTTGCTTTAAAACATACAGTATATATATTCAAAGATTTGCACAAATTTTCCACGATTTTTCAAAACATAGCAGATCTACAACCTCATAGCGCGGCACTCTGCACCGTGCTATGAGCTTGTAGATCTGCTATTTTTGAATAGCCAAATAAATCTTAAAATGACACAGATGCGTTCCCGGTCTTAATGGGTTAATTACATATTTTGATCATGAAACTCTATCACCGACAATTTGATTTATTTATTTCAATACAAAAAATGCCATTTCAGAAATTCACCAACACGGTGAGACAATTCGATCTCACCCTAAACTGAGAGTGTTTGTGTGAGTTTTTAAAAGTCTATGTTTGGCTCCAAACACTCCAGGCGAACGCAGGGAAATACATTAATCAACATGCTCTCTATGGCATCGCCTTCTCCTCATAATGTTATTCCACATATATATATATTTTTATGAGATTGTTGACCTGGACATGGACTTTAGAGGAGAATGTGAAGCCTCCGGGGTGAGATCGCCTTGCATAAGCACGTTTCCCATTAGAACAGCACTGAAGGGCGACTGTGGCAATCTGAACGACTCCTCCTGTTTCACACACAACACATGTGTGTGTGCTTCTATTGAAGTCAAATGGAGGCTCGCAAACACAGGCATGGAGGTACCAATTACAATCCCCTCTACACCAGTGGTTCTCAAACCTTTTCCGGTCAAGGACCCCCAAATTGATATGTATTTGGCCGAGGACCCCCCCCCATCTGAACATTTTTTTGTGCCAGGGACCACCAGAAGAGAAGATTTGTGTAAAATAAAATGCAAAATGATTGCAAATTCCCCAAACATTTTCGATATTTTTGGAAAGTTTTCAAAAATAGCAGATGTACAAGCTTGTAGATCTGCTGTTTTTGAATAGCTAAGATATAAATGGATAAAGTGGTTAAAATGATTGTGATGCTATATTAACTACTTTTGCTGGGGACCCCACCAAGGACCCCTGGGGGTCCCCGGGCTTTGAGAACCAATGCAAGTCTACACCAAATCACTTCACTGAAAATAGCAGATCGACAAGGTCAGAACATGTCGCTTTGTGATGCCTTATGAGCGTGTCGATCTGCTATTTCCGGTGAAAGGTTGCTTATATTTTCACAGAATGTTCGGCTATTATGACATTCCTTAGAATAGGGACGCTACAGGGTTCATGTGGTTAATTCATATTGTAGCCTGCCCTACATATATAATAGTAAACAGGGGAAAATCCAGTATAGATACAGTACTTGCATCTGTCCATAGCAAAAGGAGCCAGGCAGGCTGCTGGCAGTCCAGGCGCCGGTGACAACGCGTCGTGGGTTCGAGTCCCGATCCCGACAGCCTTTGCTGCATGTCACCCCACCATCTCTGTCCCCATATCCTGTCAGCCTCCTATCCTATCCTATCAATAAAGGCATGAAAGCCAAAACATAAATCTTTTAAAAAGAAAAGGAGACAGACAATTGATAATTGTAACATACATTATTGCATGTGTCTGCGTTGGCTGTATAGAAATGGATAACAAATGAATGAAGTTGTTCTTAACCCCCCCCCACTCACACCCAACACCCCCCACGCCCCTTCCTTTCTCTCTCTTTATCTTACTCTCTATTTCTCTCCCTCTCTTTTCCATCCATTCCCTCATGCTTAATTGAACAGAATAGTTTAGTGTGCAATTAATTATGATGTGCTGAGATGATGTATGGACCTGACAGGGTATTGTGGGGTAATAATAGGAGAGATTTATTTACTGGCTGTGTGTAGGCTCCTCTCACCCTCTGCAAAATTAATACATTTTCTCAGATTCAAATTATGGAGGAAAATGGGGAGGAAATTGTGTCAGCCGCGAACATAATACACATGAGAACCCACACACCCACATAAATGCACACAGATATACACACACACGTACAAACCGGCTCACACACAGACACGCAAAAGCAAACAAAATGCACGCACACATGCACGTATGCACGCACACACGCATGCACACACACACGCGCGCGCGTGCACACACACACGCGCACACACTCGGAAAGGCAAACAAATACAAGCACGCACATACACGCAGGAAATCAATGTTGTTCTTGTAGGGAAATTGTAAATGTAAAACGCCAGAGATGAATCACGCTAATGGCATGGCTGACAGTTGTGTTCAATATTATGATTTCAAATCCCCAAAAGATTGATTACATAACCTGCTCTTTATTTATACGCAGTGGAGGAAAATATATTGCCCTGTGGCGTTCTGTTACTAATATAAAGTTAGGAAAAATAACAGTTCGGAAAAGAGCAGACTTGGTTTACTTAAACGCTGCTGCACACAGTGTTGGTGGGAAGACAATTACTTGCATATAATCATAATTAAAGTATTTTAGACTAAATTGCATCACATTTTCTAAGTGTGATGTGTAGGGATTGTGGTATATTTCTGTGTGTACCTACTGTGGCGTCTCTGGGGAGTATTAGGGTCGTGTGAAGGGGCCCCCAAACAAAGACGCTGTTCATATAAAATACATGTTTGTCATGACAATGATGTTATTGTTTGTTTGCAGTTGTCTTTGTTTTATAGGACCATGCTGGCTTCAATGCATGTCATGTTCAAAGATATCAGCCCTATATAAACATAGACTTTTCTTGTTAATGCCATTTTCTCCAAAGTCATTAAAACGTTACTGACCTTTCCTGAATAATAGAGTCAATGTTGGCTAAACATAATTGCGCAGTGGTGTAAAGTAACTAAGTACATTTACTCAAGTATTGTACTTAAGTACACTTTTGAGGATTTTTTACTCTACTGGAGTATATCCCATTTGCTGTACTTTTACTTCTACTCCACTACATCTCAGAGGCAAATATAATACTTTTACTCCCCTACAATTATTTGAAAACTTACTAGTTACTTTTAAGATATAAATTATAATGGTAAACAAATATACATTAACCACTTTAGCCCTATTTTATACATAGGCTATTTGAAACTAGCCGATCTACAAGCTCACAACACGTCGATTTGCGATGCGTTGTGAGCTTGTAGATCTGCTATTTTCAAACATTTTAGTACTTTTACTTTTGGTACTTTAAAGGGCAAGACCACTTTGGTAGAGGTTTGGGTTGTGTAGTTACCTTGCCATGATGTAACTCCAAAGGTGGGCAAGAAATAAAAAATAATTGCTCCATTGATTAGAAATTGATAATTCAAAATATGCTCCTCATTGACTTACATTGTACGGTAAAACAGCTCTCAAAGTCACTCTTTTAGCACATAAACGAACGCAAACAAAGTTGATTCAGACAATATAGAACATCACCAAACCCAGTACTGTTTTTTTTTTAAATAAAAATGTCAACTTCCTGTTGATTTTGCAATTTTTGATAAGTAGAAAACCTGGACTGGATCCGCGGATCCGGATCCAGATCTTCAAATAGTAAAATCAACAGGAAGTTAACATTTGTATTTAAAAAAAAAACAGTACTGGGTTTGGTGATGCTCTATATTGTCTGAATCAGCTATGTTTGGGTTCATTTATGTGCTAAAAGAGTGACTTTGAGAGCTGTTTTACCGTACAATGTAAGTCAATGAGGAGCATATTTTGAATTATCAATTTCTAATCAATGGAGCAATTATTTTTGATTTCTTGCCCACCTTTGGAGTTACATCATGGCAAGGTAACTACACAACCCAAACCTCTACCAAAGTGGTCTTACCCTTTAAGTACATTTTGATACCAATATTTTTGTACTTTTACTCAAGTAAATTTTGAATTCTGGACTTTTACTTGTAACAGAGTATTTCTATATTGCAGTATTGGTACTTTTACAGTAAATAATTTGAGTACTTTTTCCACCACTGTAATTAAGGAGTTAAGGAGTTATGGACATTTGAATTTAGTTTGTAAGGCAATCTCTTTTTTTTCTGCTAGAAGTTTTAAATCAATCAGTGTTTGTAGCTACTATATCCTTCCTTGTTGACTTTCTCGTGTTGGACTGCCAAAACACATGTAGCTTTGGAAAATGGTCTGCAGTAAAGTAATGTATACCGTGAGTCATAGTACATTTTAGTCAAATACATTTCAGATCCTCTTATCCTTTTTGATTTTAGTACTTTTACTTTTGGTAAGTACATTTTGATACCAATACTTTTGCACTTTTACTCAAGTAAATTTAGGATGACTTTTACTTGTAACAGAGTCTCATCTGCATTGCAGTATTGATACTTTTACTTAACCCATTGAGACCTGAGGCGATTCTACATGTCTCCTAAATCACAACAGTATTCTGAAAAACGTATGTTTCTATGTCAGTGGTGCTCAATCTTTTTCATGTCAAGGACCCCCAAAATTATATGTATTTGGCCGCGGACCCCCATCAAAATATCTTGTTCCAGGGACCCCCAGAAGCAAAGATTTGAGGTAAAAATGTTCGCTTTAAAAATATATATATTCAAAGATTTGCACACATTTTCACGATTTTTCAAAAATAGCAGATCTACAAGCTCGTAGCGCGGCACTCGGTGCCGCGCTATGAGCTTGTAGATCTGCTATTTTTGAATGGCCCAAAGTGTAAAATAATGCTTTTAGCTCAAATCTAAAAATGACACAGTTCCAGGTTAATTAATGGGTTAAGTAAAACATTTGAGTACTTTTTCCACCATTGCTGTTACATGAGAAACCTTCTTGAGGAACGTAATAATAATAATAATAATCCTGCATGATGACAACATGTTGTCAATTAGCCCAGTAACAGTATTTTTCCAGTTAAAGTTCAATTCAGTTCTTTCCCACAGCATAAGAATCAGCAGATTCTTTCACCAGTAATGATGGTCCATCGATGCAAGGGTGATCATTAAGATCATTAACGTCGAGAATTGTGAGTGATGACAGAATGTTGTTCCAGCAAGCCTGAAAATTGGAGAAAACTGTTTTCCTGACATTTCCATCAGAGGTTGTGGGTATAGTCCTTATATGGCAACAAAGGCATGCATTTTCGTGATATGTTTGCGACATACTTTAGCTAATGATAACAAGAGTGATTATTAAGCGTCACAAACGCAGACTATTTTGAATTTTGCCAGAATGCTGTTTCAACAAGCCTGATCGGTTGAAAATGAAGACTTCCAGATATTTGCATCTGAGGGTTTAGGTTATGAATGAATCGCTTAAAAACTATTAAATTGTGAAAATAGCCGATCGGTAAGATCACATTAGGTCGCGATGCGACGCAGCGCTATTTTCACTTTGACATTTTTTATGGATTTATTTTAAAATATCTGTTTGGGGAATATGTGTATATCTACTGTATATATTTGTAAATATTTTTTATAATTTTCAATAATAATGAATAAAATAATTGTAACGTAGTAACGTCTAGAGCCATTTAGGGTCATCAACCGATAAAAATGGTTCTGCGACCCAAAAATGGGTTCCGACCCAGTGTTTGGGAACCACTGATCTAGGTACTCATACTGTATGGAGACAAAGGCATGTACTGTAGTTTTAATGCGGTTTGATGTAGAGCAACATACCTTGGCTAATGCTAATGCTTTTGATCAATAGCCTTTTACTGTAGTGCTGACTGCCATTGCATTGCCCTGCATTAATATCATACAAGCTTGATTTACTTTTATTGTCTAAGCCAGGCTAAAGGCCGGAGACAGAGATTATGTTTTCACCCCTGTGTGTGCGTGTGCGTGTTCGTATCCAGAGATAATCTCGCAAGCCGTTGAACCAATCAGTGTCATACGTTTTGTGCACACTGCAAGAAGACACTCACAACAAAACTTTTGAAATCGGCCTCATGGTGGTGCTATACCAGCCTGCTTTACATGTTGGCCTATAACTGTTGAACCGTAGTTTGTGCGATAAAAACATATTTTGTGCTGGATTCCTTGGATCATGGCAACTCGACCATAGGCCGCCCTCATTTCTGCATAAATCCTCCAGATATTGACTTATGTATAGCCCTGGGTAGGCCACCCAGTCTGGCATAGATAAAGTACTGTATGCACTGCACGAAAACAGTTTGTTGTGCAAGTACTCTGTCAGTGAGGAGCTGTGTGGGTAACAGCTGCAAATACATAGAAAAGGCATTGGATTGCTATCCATTCTGCCCCAGGATTCTTCTTTGGTTAAAATATGTGTTAACTAGAAAATTTGCTCTTCGGAGCACAGGTCTCTGGCAGGTCAGGTAGGTTATTGTGGCCTCCTGGTGGTGCTATAATAGGGCAATGTGAAAAGGATGCCATTTCTTCTTAGGCCTTTCACAGCAAATGGACACTGCATTCATGATTTGAGGCATTTTGTTCCAATAATGTGTTTTGCTTAATTAGACCAGCTGGTGGCGCTATAACAGGCCAATGGGAAAAGGGGGGCATTTCTTTCTCGGCCTAGTGGGAATGTGCGTGCAAAATTTCACGGAAATTGCACACTGCGTTCATGATTTGAGGCATTTTGTTCAAAACGGACCTGTCCTGCAAAAGTTTGAAGCCAATGTTAGCCAATTAGGATGGAATATGAAATATGGGACGCATCCATCTTGATCACTTGGCTATAGAGATACTTTGTACCGATTTGCGTGATCTTTGGACAGAATCTGAAGGACTAATAGCATTGTTTTACAAAAGTCAGCCTCCTGGTGGCGCTCTACAAGGCAGAAGTGAAAAATGCAGGGCAAAGGTTTTTCCTTGGCCTCTAGGGAGTGTGCATTTTCAGGTCAGGATACCAATGTTATCCAATCAGGATAGAGAACTCAGTCACTCAGGATACAGATTAAACAAGTGATGACTCAAAGAAATGAGCAACCAAAATTGGAACTGGAACACTGCAAAAATGAAGCTGATAAATGGGTACTCGTTCCTGATTGGCTGAATTTTTGTCACCTACCTGAAAATGTATTTTCTGTTTATTAAAGAGCTGGAGAGACAGGGAGACCCCTGTGACTGAACAAACACTCAGTAATGATTACTAAAACAATATAGTGCTTTAAAGGTAGGGTAAGTGATTTTCTTTGGTTAAAATAAGTGTTAAATAGCTCTATTTTCTGATAGTACTCATTGCTATAGAGTGTTTGTTCAGTAAAATGAGTCTCCTTGTCTCTCCAGCTCTTTATTAAACACAAAATGCACTTTCGTTTCAGTTTCAGTTTCATTTCCAATTTTATCCAATAAGGATAGAGAACTCAATCAGGATATAGATTAAACAAGTGAAATTGGAAGTGATGACACAAAGAAATGAGCAGGCAAAATTGGAACTGGAACACTATAAAAATTAAGCTTAAAAATGGGTACTTTCTCCTGATTGGCTGAGATTTTGACACCTACCGGAAAATGTATTTTTTGTTTATTAAAGAGCTGGAGAGACAGGGAGACTCCTGTTACTGAATAAACACTCTATAGCAATGATTACTATCAGAATATAGTGCTTTAACCTTTTAACAAAATATTTTTTGTTTTAACCCAAAAATATCACTTACCCTACCTTTAACCCTTAAAAAAATATCACTTACCCTACCTTTTACCCTTAAAAAAATATCACTTACCCTACCTTTAAGTCCTAAATTATACTTTGTCGTAAGATTGTATTGCATACTGACAATAGCCAATCTAAAAGCTCCCAACATACTTTAGCTAATGATAACAAGAGTGATTATTAAGCATCATAAACGAAGAACACGTCAACAATCATGACACACTGGTATGATGGAGCATGAATTAAGCATTCCTCACATGCAAGCTGGTCTCTGGGTGCACCTTGCTGTTTGGCGTGGATGTTCCATTTAGCAACATGCCGGCACGCCGCCAGCTGCTTTCATTGTTACATAAATGAAAACAAATCCCCGCTGTGTTGGAAAATGATGTGGACATGGAAAAGGATGATATTACTTCTCCACCAGGAGTTGGTCCAAATACCAGGAAGCTCGTAAAGAGGCGGACGTTTGTTTGGAACCGTATGGAGGAGCTGTTCTCCAAGAGTGCCGGGGTGGAGGGAGGAAATTAAATCTAGTCGCCACTGGAGCCTAATAACAAGCTTCCTAATTTCTCACAATGGGAACTAGGCGGCAAAAGGATTATATAATTCTAATGCAACAGTAAACAACAGTTTATGAGAACAGTTTGCAGCAGTTTGCCATGGGGATTTTGTCAGTGACACAGTCCAAACCGGGCGCTATGTGTAAACAGATGTGGCTGAAATTGAAAACGCTTGGCTGACAAGTGTTTTTTGCTCCACTCCAGTGATTGAGGTCATTGTTAATATATTTTTTAAAAGGCTGTAGTGTTTATACCAGAGTATTACCTCACACAATTATATTTCACTTCATTGAAATGAGATTAGCATTGGGCTAGTGGCTGAACATGCTCACAACCTGTAAAATAATGTGTGTGTGTGTGTGTGTGTGTGTGTGTGTGTGTGTGTGTGTGTGTATGTGTATTTGTGTGTTCTCATGCTTGCACGTGGCTGTGTGCCTTTGTCTGTGTCAGTGGGTGCATGTGTGCACGAATATGAAATTGGTATATGTTTCTTCATTTCCGAGGTATGTCAACTGAGTAGGAAATAGATTACATTCTAAATGAGACCAGTGAACATGATGAGTGTTGCTGTCTGCCTTTTAATGCATAAAACATCTGCCGATTGATTGGCCCATGACGGGTGTATTGTATGTGGAGTGCGTTAGATTGGGGTGAGACTCTGGCCTGTCTTTAAGTAAGCTCATTTTGAAGCATACTCATTTCAGAGTATGAGATATGGTGTGTACTAGGAGCACTTTCCTTGCCATAGGCACCTCTGTATCAGCCCTCAATTAAGTGCGTGTGAAGAATCCAGTGAAGGGTAGTGAGAGCTAGCAGCGAAAATAGCTGACAATCACACTGGCTGTTTACTCATTTTAAAGTGAGTTTTGAATAATCCATTTGAAGTGCTGACATATTCGTCACATTTGGTTCCGGGTGAATGCAAGGCTGTGCATTAAATGTGTCTTTCTAACTTCCATTGTGTTGACTTTAGGCAAGTGGTTACACGTGGCAACCTTTTGGGGAACTTTTGGGCAACAATTCCGTAGGAAAATCCCGAAAACATTTTAATAGATTTTTTATCTCTCAAAAAGGAGACTGGGCAGCTTCTCCTCTTTCTATTTATTTATTTTCATAACCACTTAAAGGACGACTTGACCCATTTTCAGCCTATCTTCATAATTGGTCCTCACTAATGCTGATGATTATGGTAAAAAAAATCTACTCACTCTGTGTCTCATAGGAGGCCTGTGGGCAGTTCAGAAACCCACTTACAGTACCAGTGACATCATCATTAGGCAGTTTTTTTCCAATTACATTTTTATTTTTTATTTTTTATTAACGCGAGAACAATGGCTTCCATTATAGCATGCTAACTTTCCAGGAATAGAAAGTCTGCAGCTTCTATTAGCTTGGGTTTGCGATCGATGATGTCACTGGTAGCCGGGATTCTGAACTGCCCACAGCCCTCCACTGAGGCACAGACAGAGTAGACAGAAATGGTGCCATATTATCACCAATTATATGAAGATAAGTTGAAAATGGGTGAAGTCGTCCTTTAAGCCCGATATACTGTACTTGTCTGTATACTGTACATGTCACAATGCTGCACGTTGGGAGCAGCTGTTTTTGCGACTTAAATTTCTGAATTTATTTGAAAGAGTTTAGATGTTTCTGAAAATATTTGAAAATGTTTGGCCTATAATGACATGCCCAAACTAGGGATCATGGCATGGTTCATGTGGTTAATTGAGGAGAAGGAATGCTTAGAGGAAGATGATGTCAAACAAGAGAATGTCGCTGAGGAGATTGGATCCGAGGCCAGCAGGAGTTAGTGACAGTGTAGTTCCAAAAGTGTCTTAACCCTAACTAATGGGCGCTTGCAGCAAAGACTTGATTCTGTGTCTCACTCTCACCTCTTCTCCATTTACGCATGGCATTTGTCCACCCTGCACTTCAAGGGTATCAGCATCCTTAGTTGTGTAGTTGTTGCCAACCTGAGGGCAATAACGTTTGGCTTTTGGAGCCATTGTCCCTAGAAACAGTAGCCTGTGATGCAGTAGGAGCCAACTCCTCCATCAGATCGTCAGACTTTGAATAAGGCAGTGAATGACTCAATCATTGAGCAAAATATTAATGTAACTCTCCCTGCTTATGTTCATACAGTACGTCACGTTCAAGATCTTTTATTGTTACATCTTATAAAATAAAGTACATAAGAAGCAATAACAAATCAATAATAATAATGATAAAGAATAGCAGCAATAATAAACAATAACAAAGAAATAATAAAGTATAGCAGCAATAATTAGCAGTAAAAAATAAATGGCGGTACAGAATAGCTGCAATGGTGAGAAAGAGAATAACACAGTATGGGCTCTATCTTGGGCGGCGTCTTACCCCTTAGCACTACCCGCTACCCGTGAATTACGCACAAGGCAGCTGGCACTGTCCCTAAACGGTATCTTACGGCCGCACTACTCGCTGCACATTATGCCAACTCTGTTATTTGCACCTGGAGGTGTGGCCGTGGGCGTGTTGTTGCATTATCCCTAAAACTGCTATCTTGTCCACACACATTTGGGAAAGCGCATAGCGGATTCTAAAACCACCCGCTATGCCAAATCCGTTGGGTACAGCGCGCTTGCAATGGACATTCCTTGTGTCAATTGTGTTTATATAAGATGATAGTATATTCAAAGAAGACAATGATTTGTGTTGCGTATGGTGCACGATGCCATTCGCTCCGTTCAGTTTCATTAATCCATTACGCAGGAAATAAAGAACGAATGCATTCTCTATAATCAATAACATGTGGGTGATAATTTTGTTGATCAAATATGGTTTTATTCAAAGGCAATCAAAGGCTAGAGCTTATGAAGCAAACGTCGGGTGTATAGTGTCCAACGCTATTGGTGCCTCAGTGCGGCTGCAGAGTGAGTGGACACGGACGCACCGGCACTTCTGAATTAAGTGATTGTGAATGTGATTGGCATTGCAATTGTACTTTAATCCACACAAATGTGACTGTTAATTCCTTGTTTCAATAAATTGTGTTTTTATCAGCAGTTGCCAGTTAAGCTTATCAAAGACTAATACAATGTCGTTTGATCTGCGTTTACTATAACCACACCAGACCATTTTGTTTAATTCATCAAGAACACAATATTGCTGTAATTTAAAGTTCTCTATAATCAGCAATGTGTGTCTTCCATGGGCAGAGATGGAGAGACGTTAAGATTGCATTGGGGATAATGGCTTTACTTGCACAGTCTTCTCTTAAAGGCAATGGCATCTGGCACAGTGATTGGTTTTATTATTGTAACGCCCAAACCACACCTATGCATAATGTAACGGGTAGCGCTGGTGTTTTAGGGATAAGGCCGGTGTCCGAAGATAGCTAACTTTTGCACGGGAACACCCTTTTTCCCAATGCTAAATCCCCAAATAGTGGGTTTAGCCACTTCGGCCCAAGATAGAGCCCCATGTACATCGGCCATAGCACACTTTGAGCTGCTTGAAGCTGCTGTGTGCATGGTTCCTACTGCACACTGTGTATAAACACCTATTTACATGTATCTCTATTTCTATCTGCACATTTACATTGTGTTCCTAGGTTTGTGTGTGCAGCGTTGATATTCACAGTGTCATGTACCAGTGTGCATGGTGCATTTTTAAAACACATAGGGGGAATTGGGGTTTTCAGAGCTTGTTAGGAACTTTTAGGAAGTACAGTGAAGGCCAACAGCATTTTTAGGTCTTGATCCTGAACTCCATTTTTCCTTCAGTTTCATGGAAAATTAACGAGCTGCAGCCTTTGTGTGGCCAGCAGATATAGCCCTCCGCAATGGAATTTCACAACTAATCACAAAACATAAAAGGCGACTCATAGCCCTGTCATCGGGCGGAATTGATATACTCTCACGCCGGACTTTCCATTTCCGACTGATACAGATTAGGCTAATTGTGAATCAAGCCCGAAATGATTAACTCAAACACATTCTATAAGGTTCGGAGGCATTTCAATTAAGACGCAGGATGCCACTGAATGGACAGAGTTTTAATGAGATCCAATTGTACTGTTTGCCAAAGAAATATCATTAGTTGATTTATGTGTATTGATGATAAAGGTTTTATTCTTATTAAATGTGTCCGTCTCATTATTAATCACATGCAAATGGAAAACTGATACAGCACAGCGGTTAATGAAGCTGCTTATTAAACCAGTTCCTTGCCTTTTAACAATCACAGGATACAATTTAATTAACGTTTTCAGTTTTTTTCTCCCCCTCTTCCTTTCTTTTTGCGCCCTCACTCCAATTATATTTGATATTTTTCATCTTGAACACTTTTTGATGGCTATCTAATCTTAAAGGCACATAGCTGTGTCTTTCATTATGCCTTTGGAGATCAAAAAGAGCCATGTGCATGAGAATAGTTCACTCGTACGAGACAGAAAGATCAAAGGTAGAAGTGGAAGAACACTGTGATCACGATGCTCTGTTTTCACTGCAGTTTCTCTCTCTCTGGCTGGGCTGGGGCTTCAGTTCACATTATACCGCACCGTACACACCGAAATCCTCAGTGTTCATTTAACTCTGAGAGTATGTGTACAAATGTAACCAAATGGACCCGTAAAGGGTCCATTTGGTTACATTCTCTACACACACTCTCTGAGTTACAACTGGATTAATGAACACTGCGGTTTTGTACCGTGTATAAGACTAATGATCAACAGGATTGGAGAGGGCACCTTATGAATTCAGCCACGCTCGCCTGGCTGCATGTACATGTGCACATGTGTAGTCACGGCACGCAAGCCTTTGAATGCAAATGCACTGACACACACACGCGCACGCGCACGCGCACACACACACACACACACACACACACACACACACACACACACACACACACACACACACACACACACACACACACACACACACACACACACACACACACACACTCTGGACTGAGTTCCGATAAGCAGCCTTCCTCGTCATTGTTTTCCACATATTTTCCTGTGGACTTGACATTAGTTTGCCTCCTCAAGCCACAGCTAAACAGAAACCACCACTGTCTGTTAAAACCCTGCTGAACCTCATTATGTTGGTTTTTGTAATGTATTCCTTGTATCGTTTTTTATCACTTTTTCTTTCTTTTTTTACTTGTGTGACATGTATCATGTTACATGGTGTTTTATTGGACTAGTGGAACGGGTTATAAGCCCATCATTTCAACAACACATAATAATAATAATAATAATAAACAGGGTACCATAACTCCTTGTTTTTCTAGGTTACTCAGCTTTCATCTCACAATAACCTTAATGGTCCATTTGACCTAGAGTACAGTGTGTTTCTATTGACACTGATGAGCCCTCATCATGTCGTAAAAATACCAACTTTGTCAATCCTGAAAGGTCTTCTGCAATAACCACCAGAATGTCCTTTAACGACTCCATTATGACGTGTGTGTGATTGCAGTAGTAATTGGGCAGTGAAGCGCGAAAAGACAACAACACTGCGATGGTTTCCACCACCACCACCACACACACACACACACACACACACACACACACACACACACACACACGCACAAGGAACGACCACCACAAAAATGATGATGGAAGTACTGGGAATGATTTAGCTGCAGTTGTCACAGGTACAGCTGCTGGTCCTAATCACATTGCCCTTGTATTGTCGTTCTGATGGGCCCTGATGAGCTGCCATGAGCTTAGCCAAATTGTCATTAGATCCCCCTATTGTGATAAATGTTATTTATTGCTGTCAACCTGCATTAATGTTTAATTCAGTGGTGGAAAATGGGCATGGAGTCGATCGGGGACGGGACAGAATGGCTCCATTCATGTTCATCGTGTGACAAAGGAGGAGGGGGTGGGCGAGGGGGGGGGGTTTAAACACTAGCCAGATGAACTTCATTGCCCAGTGAGAATACAAAAAAAAAGGGGGGGTTGGTGTTACCAGGGAGGATAATGGCTCTAATTTGCATGTGTTTTAAAAGGGTAATGAAGTAATATGATGTTTATCTTTTCTGAAGAGTTTAATTTGTGCTGGCAGAGACCCAGAGCGCACCGTGACACTATATAATGAACGGCAACGTGAATGTGGGCCAGCGTGTGTAATGGTAGCAGATGTGCAGAGGTCCAAAGGGTAGGGAGATGGAGGGGGATTGCTTGTTGTGGTGAAAGTGTGTGCGTGTGTGCGCATGTGTGCACGCGCATGTGTGCACGCGTGTGTGTGTGTGTGTGTGTGTGTGTGTGTGTGTGTGTGCGTGTGCGTGTGCGTGTGCGTACGCACGGGTGTGTGTGTGTGCATGCATGCGTGTGTGAGTATGGGTGTACGTACACAGGTACATACATGTTGTGTGAGTGTGTATTTCTGTGTGCGTGCCTACAATACCGTATGTGTATCTTTGTTGCTGGTGTGTGTGGAAAAATGGGATGGGGTGGGGGGAAGGGGGGGCATGCTCAATGATTTATTCATTAAGTTCACTAACCAGAAGCCTACCTCTATTTGTGTGTTGACCCTCGATGTTAAACTGGTGAGACATTTACAATCTCCCCAGATCAATCCATCAAGGCCTTCTCTCCATTATCTCTCCAACAGAATTGATTTGGTTGGCTGCCAGCTTGATTTCAATTTTGTTCAAGAAGTACCTATACCTATCTACAGCCATGTACATAAACATAAATCTAATACATAGACAGCTAAAGAGATGCATGGCTGGCCTAATAGATACATGCTAGGCTGATAGATGGACGGACGGATAGATTGTTTTAACCAATTAAACCCTATATACTTAGTTGACCGGGGTCCCCCAGGGCTCTACAGTAAGCCCGCTCCTTCTTTCCCTCTACAACAAATGTCTTTGCCAAATATAACCGAACTACAAGCTCTCAACTTGTGCAGTATGAATGTTTTGAATGAATGTTTGCCACAGAATAGGGACACTATAGTTCATGTGGTTAAAGCTGTGATCCGTAACTTTTATGTCCTACCCAGGATTACAGCTGGGCTCCCACGCGAGCGCCAACATGTCTACTGTTGAGCTAATATAGCGTTTGGGCAGGCAATATGTTCTGCTTTTGCACTTCATGCAATACCTCCTGTCAACCAGTAGTGGTTGGTTCTACCCGGTCACAGGATATACATGTCTCAATAGAAGAGCTGATAGACCAACTGCGACCACCACAGTTGTGTTAGTTATATTGTATTAACATACTGTACTACAATATGTACTATGCAGATTGGTTAAAATAACAGTTTTATTCACTAAAACAAGTTATGGCTTACAGCTTTCTCTGGAAATCATCTAAGCACAATACACTCTGTGAAACACATTGTAATCATGTGAATCATAACTTTGAAACATCTTTGCTGACTGTGTACTACAGGGATGGCAAACTCATTTTAGCTCAGGGGCCACATGGAGGAGGGCCAGAGGGCCAGAGGGCCGGACCAGTACCGGACCGGTAAAATCATGGCATAATAACTAATAATAACAATAACAACAACTTCAGATAGTTTTCTTTGTTTACTTTACTTAGTCTTAGTTAGTACAAGCACATTCTGAAAATGTAAACTTCACAAATAGGGATGGCCAAATGGAGACATTTTATTAACCGTTTACCGTTAGGCCTTACCGATTAATTAATCGATTACCGTTAAGAAAAAATGTGTTTATAAAATACATTTTATTTCAAAGGGCCAAGTCTACACGGTTTGTTTTGTGTCTCTAGCAGAGTTTCTAGTGTCTATCTCTCTCTGGAAGAGGTTGCACATGAACTCTGCAGCCGCACTGAGGCGCTCCAACACAGACAATATCAATACAAAGACGAGGAAGAAGAAGAGGAAAGTGCAAGTTACGTGTGGTTGCAGGTGTAGACTTGGCCAAAAAGCAATTAAAGCAGTTTTGGCAAAAAAAAAAAAAAAAAAAAAAAAAATGTTTTTAATGCTTTGCAAAATCATCTCGCGGGACTAGTTAGCGGGCCTGATCCGGCCCGCGGGCCGTATGTTTGAAATCCCTGGTGTACTATAATTACATTTCTAATTTCTATTACTCTTTTTTTAAATGTCATTATGAAATGAATTAACCACTTAAACCCTAGCCTACAGTATACTTCTTTGACTGAGGTCCTCAGGACTCTACTTGGTCCCCTCCTTTTCCCCTCTAAACCAAATATCTTGGCAAAAATAGACAATTGTTTGCTGAATGTTTTCCCCCAGAATAGAGAGGGACGCTATGGTTCATGTGGTTAATTATAACATATGTAAGTATGTGCTTTGTTAAATGAACTACATTTCCCATATGCCTAAGCTTGAGTATTCTTAAAGTGAAGGCTGGCAAAAAAAAGAAAAGAAAAGAAAGAAATTGCTTTGCCCAAGAGGTTCTTGTTCCTGAAATAAGATGATGATGTAAAAAGGGGTCAGCTGCTAATCTTTATTCCCTCAGCAAAGCCCTCATTCATTATGTAACAGTTTGCATTTGTATTCAGGCCATGGGACCCTGGTGCAGAAACATTCACAGATCCACTCATAAAAAAACATCCATTTATTTTTATTTCTCTACAGTTCCCTCTTTTCTCCGCCTCTCTAATCTAATGAAAAAGAGAGAGGGGGGGGGGGGACAATAGAGGGGAAGCAGTCTTTATTACATATCCTTTACAAAGAAATGCAGAAATGAAAAAGATTGTCAAAATTGGATTATAACAATAATAAAATGCCTTTGTTCCCGGCGACCATCAAATATTTGCTTTGATAATGAACCGGGGATTCTTTACTTGCCTCAGTGTGCAAAGGATCTTTTTCTTCACTGTTGAAAGTAATTTCAATTTGAAATCCAATCTGGGGTGTAATTGTTAGAAGAATGCTGCCCTTAAGAAAGCCATTATAGAAAATCTTTCTTGGGCTGAAACTGACCTCAAAATTGTGTCTCCGGTGCAGCGTATGTCAGAACAGACTAGTTATTATGTCCAGTACCCACAACAAATTAAACTGTAATTTTTAAAAGTGCAATTTGCATTTGAATTGACCATCTGTGTATTTTGCTTACCTTCTTTAAAAGGACAAGTGTTGTTGTTTAACTTGTGTTCACATATGTTGATTGAAACCACAATCTTTACATCTTTGAGATCTATGCACGCAAAACTCCTCTTTAATTGTTGTTGTGTGTCAAAATCACAAACAATAATACACTGGAGAGGAGATTAAGCAAAGAAGTCAACAGATCACTATGTAAACAAAGAGGGGTGACAGAGGCCACATTTACACAGATCCCACAATAGTGCCATCAAGAAGATCCATCATCAACGACTGCTTCGTGTTTTTAGAACACAGAACAAAACTAAATGTGTGTGATTTTACATGGCATGCCGTCATTCCAGAGCCTGCGACGTGACGTGCAACATAACAGTGTCACGCGTCTGGTGTTACACACAACGCTGTTGTGACAGCAGTTGTCAGTAGATTCTGTACATGTTCAACTATAACCTACGCATTTATTTAATAAAATACACCAAAATGTAGCTGACTGCCAGAAAATGTCACAGGAGCTCCAGTTGCCTATTGAAGTGATTCTCCTTCACTGAGTGACATAAAGGCTGTTTTTTCTAAAGTTGTGTCACCCACTCAGTTGTTGTCGAAAAGATCATTCTAAAGTTACAACACTCACATGATTTCACTTTCTCTCCCTTTGTTTCAATCACTCAGTTGCTTGATTGTTTCGATGAACGTGTTTTGTGAACATAGAAATTAATATTGCCTCCAATCCGTGGTGGACAGTAACTAAGTGCATTTAGTTAGTATTTTTTACTTTACCGGAGTATTTCCATTTTTCAGTTCTTTTACTTCTACTCCACTACACCTCAGAGGCAAATATTGTACTTTTACTATTTGAATACTTTAGTCACTAGTTACTTTGTAGATTTTGATTATTACAAAACATACATTACCCACTTCAGCCCTATATGCATTTCGGCCATTTGAAAATAGCCGATCTACAAGCTCACAATGCGTCGATGCGACGCATTGTGAGCTTGTAGATCTGCTATTTTCAAAAGATAGTTATACATTTTATTTGAAAACTTGTGAAATGGGACATTCTGCATAATGACTGCTTTTACTTTTGGTACTGCAAGTACATTTTGATACCAATACTTTTGTAGTTTTGATCAAGTCAATGTTACATTGCAGTATTGATGATTTTACTTAAGTAAGAACTGTGAGTACTTTTTCCACCACTGCCTCCAATGAAGAGAAGCAGGGAAGCGGTTCAACTCTCGGCAGAAAGGCTCTCAGACATGTAGACGTCACAGCCCTGTCATGATGCCCCATGCCGGCTGTGCCTTTCATACAGAAATCCATTCAGCTCTGTGACTATACTTCGGTTGCAGGCTCAAAAGCGGCACAACAATGCCCCCCCCCCTCAATTTTGTGTCCATACCTTTTATACAGCGAGGCGTAAAAAAAACACAAATGTTGAATAATTTTATTCAGCATTTTCCAATACTTTCAAGATATTTCTTTTCCCCCGCCAAAATAGCAGATGTACAAGCTCGCTGTGTGGCACGAAGTGATGCGCTTTGAGCTTGTATATCTGCTATTTTTGATACTTTTGTACTTTCACTCAAGTAACACCAGGCTTTCACTTGAAACAGAGTACTTCTACATTGCAGTATTGATACTTTTACTTAAGTAAAAAAAATTTAGTACTTTTTTCCGCCACCACCATCCTCCCATATAGTGTATTTTCATCCCTGGATTGATAAAGGTGCCTGACATCATCTAAACAGCAGAGAGACAATTTGTAACCAGGTTACCAGCTTATCTCTCATCTGTAATTGAGAGCATGCAGCCGGAGTCAGAAGTGTATCAACAATATAAAATGTTGTTAGCCTTCCATCAAGCAGGCCTCAGAAGGGAATTAATAGCTATCATCTGAGTGGAAAAGAGGGCCGAGACGGACTGGAATGGAGGCTGCGGTGACAGTGAACGATGTTCCCCCGGAGTTATTGTTATTACGCTGCGAGGGAGAGGGGGAACAGACAGGGAGGGGGGAGAGAGGGAGGAAGGAAGGGGGGAGAGAGAGAGAGAGAGAGAGAGAGAGAGCGTGGATTAAAGTTCTCAGTTGCCACGACTGGTTTCAGTCATTGTGGATGCCATAGAGTCAACATGTCTTCAACAGGCGGTTGACCCCTAGGGCATTGGTTCTCAAAGTGGGGTCCGGGGACCCCCAGGGGTCCTTGGGGAGGTTCAAGGGGGTCCCCAGCAAAATGTGTTAATCTAGCATCACAATCATTTCATCCACTTTAACCTTTTATATTTTGGCTATTAAAAAATAGCAGATCTACAAGCTCACAGCGTGGCACGATCTGCTATTTTTCTAAAATCTTGAACACATTTTTTTAAGCAAACATTTACACAAATCTTTGCTTTTGGGGGTCCCTGGCACAACATATTTTCAGATGGGGGTCTGCGGCCAAATATATATCAATTTGGGGGTCCCTGACACGAAAAAGTTTGAGAAGCACTGCCCTAGGGGGTCCTCAGAGTAACTACAGGGGGTCCGCCAAATCTGTGTGATGGGGAACATTAGCCGAAAATAGCCGATCGAGGCGTTGTGAGCTTGTAGATCGGCTGTTTTCTGAGAGTTTGGTGTAGAGGGAAAAAGAGCAGACCAAGTACAGTACATATACGTATATGTATTGAAAGATTTGCACAAATGTTCTGGATTTTTCAAAAAATAGCAGATCTAGAGCGGCACTCGGCACAATTTTTTTAATAGCCAAAGAAATCTGTTGTTCAATCAGCTGTTAATTCATGTGCATGCATTAGGTTTGAAAATGCCTGTTTCGTTCCTTGAACAAACCATTACAACCACTCTGGTCAGTCAGTGATCAGAAACACACGTCACATGATGACCGCATGAAAGGAATGTTGAACGACAGCCAAGCAACATGAAGCTCTGCTCATAAAGCAGGGAATCGTTCACAGCTTTTTCATCACTGTTTTCTTTTACCATGATGACACCTTCTCCAACTCCCACTGCAGCGTGACACAAACATACCCGGGATGACCTCGGACGGCGATTCCATGATGTGTATTTGGCATGTGAGAGTAGATACGTAACGTACGTGATAGACACACATCTTCCCAGCTTGTCAGACCATTTGCTCCCCGTGCCCCCTGCCCCTGTCCGGTCCCTCGTACTCCAGATGGAGTGTGGGATTATAGTAGAGCGTTAGAGGTGAGAGAGCCTGTGACTCTGGTATAATTAAATCTCCTCCGAAGACTGTCTGAGTTGCTCACCCAGCGCATGGGCCGAAATCACCCCTTCTTCCGGGTTGGAAATGTGATGTGATGTGGTGCGCAAGCTCGTTCGCAAGCTCGTGAGTCGAGCCCTTTGGTCGAAAGTAACCGTTTTCGCTCGTTCATGTACCGTGGCCCCAGCTGCAGTTCCTATGAATGGCCACTATGTCCAATGCGCTTCAATGCAAACACTGGGTTCTGGGGGCTTGAATAAAGACCACATGCTTAGCTGTGGCACTTCCTTTTCCCGATTTGTAATTGACAGTTTACATTGTGATCTGTGTGTTTGGGTGAGTGTTGTGACTCTTGGGGAACACATAAAATATATATATAAACCCCACATATCTTGAGAACTGTCTGACCGATCGACTTCAAGTTTGCCGTGTGTATAGTCAAGGACCAGAGGGAGTGCAGTGCTGAGTGAGAAGTCCGATGGGCGGTTGTCCAAAAAAATCTCTCTGTGTCCCTTTTATGGCCACATATCTACAAGCTTGGGTTCATGTGCTCAAAGGCCCTGACACACCAAGTGGACGTGCAAGAACTGACGGCGACTAATGGTAATCATCTCCGTCAGGCCGAAAGGCATGGCGAGAGAGTATGTTTTGCACCCTGTCCGTCCGTCCGTGTGTCCGTCAGTCCGTGTGTCAGTCCGTGTGTCCTGTCCGTCAGTTAGCAGCTACTCTGCGGCACCGTTGGCCCGGTCGCTGCAAAACTGTGCACACACACTCCCTGGATGCCAATTCAGAACCTCTGCCCCAAATTATTCACATGGGCCTGTTATAGCGCCACCAGAAGGCCGATTTGTGCAAAACCATTTTTTAATATTACTCCTACAGATTTTATCCAAACGTCATGCAAACGCACATTATACATTATAGCGCCACCAGGAGGCCACAATAACCGACCTGACCTGGCGGAGACCTGTGCTCCGAGGAACACTTTATCTAGTTGATCATATTATGGCTTTGTGTCCCCTCACGCAGGAACACACACCGCCGAGACTATAGCTGACGGTCAGCTGATGGCTGTCTTGTTGTTTCGCCTATAATGACATGTCCCCACAACATCAGGCAATTACATTAAAGCTAAACAAAATGGATTAGAACAGTGGTTCACAATTATTTTAACCCCTTTATCCATATTTTATACGTTGGCTATTCAGAAATAGCAGATATACAAGCTTGTACATACACATACAAGCTTGTACATCTGCTATTCTTGAGCGTTTTTGAAAAACCTTGCAAGTGTATGGAAAATGTTGAATAATTTTGTATTTTCAAACACAAACCCTCTACTGGGGGTCCTTGGCACAAAACATTTTCAGATGGGGGTCCGTGGCCAAGTACATATCAATTTTGGGGGTCCTTGACATGAAATGGTTTCAGAACCAACCAGTGGATTAGAATGTATAAGGAAAGGTTTCACATTGAGCAGGCAGTGAGCGCATCACGTGTTGCCGGGAGGCATTCAGCAGTTTGATATAATAGGAATTTCAGTCTTGTCTTGTTTGCCTTGGAGCTGAACGACTCCAGTGCTCTGCTTGTGTGTGCTCTAATTACAGACAAGATTAGAGCGGGCAAATTAACCCACTCGATCCGGGAACGTGTCTGTGTCATTTTAAGAGTTCTTCGGCTGTTCTAAAATAGCAGATCTACAAGCTCGTAGATCTGCTATTTTTGAAAAATCGTGAAAATGTGTGCAAATCTTTAGATATATATATATGTTTAAAGCGAACATTTGTAACTCAAATCTTTGCTTTTGGAGCTCCCTGGAACAAAATATTTTACAAATGTTCGCTTTAAAAATATATATTCAAAAATAGCAGATCTACAAGCTCATAAAAAAATAGCGGCACTCGCTATGAGCTTGTATATCTGCTATTTTTGAATAGCCCAAAGAAATCTTAAAATGACACAGACCCGTTCCCGTATTTAATGTGTTAAACCGCTACCAGGCACTGTTTGTAATTGCTACAAGCAAATGTTTGTAATTATGAACAGATTGCTTTACTGTCAATAATTAAAATAACAACACAACTTATTTAATGACTGTCTGGAGATGGGGTTGAAAAAATGGACAAAGCAAAACTGCAGAAAATGATTTTGTACGCTGCATTATCTATGCCATTTGTACTCTGTCTCATGCCTCTTTTTTCAGTGATTTTCAATTGGAGATGGATTTAGGCAATTTTGCAAAATTGTGGCTGCTCTGTCTCTCAAGTCTTAGATTGCAGCCCATCACGTCCTGAGGAATCTGTGAAAAATGGCATTTCTCTGAGTTACGGTTGAGCTTTTCACATTTGTGATTCAGATTTATGGTCAACTGGACAATGCACTCATGATTTATGGCATTGTTTTGTAAAGTAGGCCCATCCCACAAAGATGATATTGAATATCAAATAGCGGTTTGATCATTTGTATTGCGTGACTCCAGAGACCATGTGTACCAAATTGTGTTCCGTTTGGACAAATCATGTAAGAGGAATAGCCAAAAGTGGGATTTGAAGACATTTTTAAAAAGGCAGAAAATGTAGTTAGGTGGAAATGGGTATGTAGAGGTACTGGTAGACGTATCATTAACTAAGGAATACAAGCAACATTACATTTTCATTTGAAGGGTTATGGTTCAAAACTTAACAGTGAAAATGTAAAGTGGGCTGTATACAACCAATTGGTGTAATCATGTTTTATGAATTAATTGATTGATTAATTAATTGATAATGAATTACCATACCATTACCAACAGTGGCTCAGGAGGTACAGCAGCCGCTTGGGAATCATATGGTTCCTGGTTCAAATCCCGGCTCCTCCCGGCTCTGTGTCTAAGTGTCCGTGAGCAAGGCACTTAACCCCCGGTGAGCAGGTTTGTGCCTGGCATGGTTGCCTCCACCGTCGGTATGAGAAAAGATTGATGAATGTACTTCACATTGTGAAGAGTTTTGGATAAAGGCGCTATATAAATGCACCATTTACCATACATTCTATTTACCAGAAAATATATCATTTACAAAGATACAAGCGCACAACTCCAGATGAACACGCTTAATGTGACATACTGTATTACACGTCTGTGTGGTGTGAAAACTGTGTGAGAAGTGGCCTGTCAAAATATGGGAGATTATAATATGACGTGTACTCTCACTGTATACTGTCGTTGGCTATCAGGCAATCCGTATCTATTTGAATAAAAGCATTACCTGAAGTTGATCATTCAATAACTCTGTAACACATAGGATTAATTTGGTTGATTGCATTACTCTATACTGTCTGGATGTGGATCTGATTATGGAATATCATTATCAAAAGCTTAAGATAGGATTTTCTCAGATTTGAACAACATCAGCTAAAGTCTATGTCGTTAACGTTAACTGTGGTCTTCTCAGTACTTAAAGCACTATTCCTCCCTTTGGCTGCGATTGTCCATTATGGGTGGGAAAATTGATACCCTGCGGCGCTTGGTATTATTAGTGGTGGAGCCAGGATCATAATCCCCCACCTGTTGTCAGCTATTTAGATACAGACATGTGATATCCACTGAAAGAGACTGCCTCTGTCACTCTGCTGTCTAATGATGAGGGAGACCGTACCCTGCAAGCTAAATACCGTAGCTTTTAATAATCAGGACCAGCTTAATACTACATTACTGTTAATAACTAACGTACAGTATGTGTTCATCTACATCGTTGTTCATGTCACAAAGTGTTCTTGAGCAAGACACTGAACACCTACAGTACCTCACTCACTGTAATTCTCTATAATTTTAATAGTAATCATATTTTAATCACAATCAAGTGATCACCAGTGGTGGAAAAAGTACTTTTTTAAATTAAGTAAAAGTATCAATACTGCGATATAGAAATACTCTGTTACAAGTAAAAGTCCTGTATTCAAAATGTACTTGAGTAAAAGTACAAAAGTATTGGTATCACAATGTATTTGAAGTACCAAAATCAGAAAGTACCCATTATGCAGAATGTCCCATTTCACATTTTCAAATGTATGTATCTTTTGAAAATAGCAGATCTACTGTACAAGTGATGTGACGCATTGTGAGCTTGTAGATCGGCTATTTTCAAATGGCCGAAATGTATATAGGGTTGAAGTGGTTAATGTATGTCAAAATCTACAGAGTAACTATAGTTTTCAAATAATTGTAGTGGAGTAAAAGTACAATATTTGCCTCTGAGATGTAGTGGAGTAGTAGTAAGTAGTAGTAAGTACAGTACTTGAGTACATGTACTTAGTTACTTTCCAACACAGGTGATCACTCATTATCAAGGTACTGTAGTAGATGTCACTTTCACAACGCAACTATTACAAACTAGAGTTATTGAATGATCAACTTCAGGTAATGCTTTTATTCAAATAGATACGGGTTGCCTGAAAGCCAAAGACAGTATGGTGAGAGTACACGTTATATTATAATCTCCCATATTTTGACAGGCCACTTCTCACACAGTTTTCGCACCACGCAGACGGGTAATACTGTATGTCAAATTGAGTGGGTTCATCTGGAATTGTGTGCTTGTATCTTTGTAAAGGATATATTTTCTGGTGAATAGAATAAATGGCAAATGGTGCATTTATATATAGGGCCTTTATTCAAAACTCTTAACAACGTGAAGTACACCTAAGTTGCAGTGCGTCGGTGGCTTTGTCAGAGTACCCGTTGTACACCTCTGTCTGTGTCACTTCTGTGCCCATATATGGAGACACCTGATGTCATTAGTATATGCCCATACCCTCTATAGTGGCATGCCCATATATGGACATATCGGTCGGATGGGCGGTTCGCAAATCTGAATGACTCGGCGGCGGGCACCGCACTCCCTCGAGTCCTTGCCGATGCGCAAGCCGAGTTTGAAGTCGGTCGGTCCAATGAATGCACATGACCATATAAGGGCATAGCGGTTGGATCCGTGGCTCTGGATAACCGGATCTCCTTATATGCCTATATATGGGCGTATCGGGTTTGTTTATGGTTATGTCTGAGTCATCATTATTAATTATTAAGGATTATGCTTAAAGGAATAATTTGTAGTTGTGGCCGTAGCTCAGTGGGTAGAGAGGCCGCCGGGTTATCAGAAGGTCACCAGTTCACCTCCCGAACTCTGTAGGCTGTGCGTCGAAAGTGTCCCTGAGCAAGTCATTGAACCCCTAACCCCCCCCCCCCCCCCCCTCAGCACTCCTAAATCTGATTAGCCATCAGATGGGTCCTGGGTGAAGCTGGAACTGAATCCCCCCCCACCACAGGATTATCATAAAAGAAATCCAAATAATAATGGGTGTGTTAGATCAGGGTGTGCCCCCCCAGAGCCATGGGTGTGTGTGCCATTGTGCAAACAATAGACAGCTGCCATTAGTAATCGTCAATGCACACTGATTTGACACACCAAAATTAATTAACACCCCTAATTCATTTGATTACGATGTCAGTATCTTATGTTAGCCTGCGATGTTTTTCCCTGCTGTAGTTTTTAACCTGAACCGGAAAACAAACGATGAAATCACCCAAGAGTTTCATTGCCCTTTAAAGGGATAGTTCACCCCATGTGTTGATTTTGACAGCAAATTTTGATTTCGTTTTAGTCATAGTCTATTGAATAAAATTCCATTTAGTTTTAGTCATATTTTAGTCATCTGAAATGTTTTAGTTTTTAGTTTTTAAATATCATAAGATTATATAGTCGACTAAATCTACAGTTGATTTAGTCAACAAAAATGTATTTTGCCGGGCCTTGATGCCGTCGTAATGGCTGATTTTACACTTTGTTGCATGCTGAAAATAGCCGATCTACAAGCTCACAGCACGTCGCGTTGCGACGCGTTGTGAGCTTGTAGATCTGCTATTTTCAGAGCGCAACACCCGAGCGCAACCAAGCATAAAACTACTTGTCTTAGTTCTAACTAACACACACTAACTAACATCACTAACATTTTAGTCTGGCTTTTATTTGTTGACGAAATTGTCAATATATTTAGTGTTCGTTTTAGTCACCATAGCTTAGTTTCTATTTAGTTTTCGTCAGTGAGAAAAGGTAGTCAACGAACATTTTTCGTCAATTTTTTTTTCCTATCGGTTAGTCACCCAATAGAGACTTGAATGAATGGATATTTTTTAGTTTTTGTCGCATTCCTACCCCAATAATTAGGCAGCGGAGACTCTTTGTGTCTCCTACCGGAACCACTGCCGGTCATTGAATTATCGGCTTAGGAATGCGACGAAAACTAGAAAAGATCCATAGTCTCCATGGGGTGACTAATCGATAGTAAAAAATGTCATTTTGGGGGTGAACTATCCCTTTAAATGAAGCTCTGTCGTACGGCGAACCATTAATAAGGCTTCAGTTGAACTGAACAGTAAATTCCCTGTGTGTGTGTGTGTTTGTGTGTGTGTGTGTGCGTGTCCCTCCACCATATGTGCTGTTATGTACTCTCTCTCAGTGCGTCAGCTGTCCATCTCTCTGCACCAATGCCGCCACAACAAATTCCATGTATTCCATGTATTCCATGTACTGTGCTCGGGCAAATCAAGTGACTCTGATTGTGATTTTGTGTACAGGAGGTACTGTAGGAAGGGATTGTATTTCACCTCTCAGTCCCGGCCGCCGCAGCATGCACTGATCGCATTCCATTACCTCTTGTATTCATTATCCTCGTTCACATACCCGGGGTGCGCGTTTGATTTTTCTAATAAGCTCTGTCTTGATGTGATAACAGATGGCGCTTCATTTTGCCAGGGCCGCCCCACAGCAGAAGTGCCAGGGAGTTTGTGTGTGATGTGTTTGATTTTATTAGAGATGAGATTTAACACATACATGCTACATTACTGCAACAGAACTCCCATTTCTCATCTGCAGGAGAAAATGAAACCGTGATGAAATGTAATATAGTCCCCCTCAGGCAGAACTGGAGGGACTGGGAATTGCAGCACAATAAATCTAATGGATATTACTGCACTCATCTCTCTCTCTCTCTCTCTCTCTCTCTCTCTCTCTCTCTCTCTCTCTCTCACCCTCTTTCACTCCTTCTTCCCTCTTCCAAAATGCTCTGTCTCTTCCCCCTTCCGTCACACTCGCGCACGCACGCACGCACGCACGCACGCACGCACGCACGCACGCACGCACGCACGCACGCACGCACGCACGCACACACACACACACACACACACACACACACTTGTATTATAACACTTGTGAGGACATCGACATTTTCAATTTCCCGAATGCCATTTTCCTTATTTTTGCCATTTATTCTGACCTTAACCGTAAAAGCCTCAAGTATATTTAGGTGCACGCCGGTGGTGTTGCGCACCAAAAATGCCAGATCTACAAGCTGACAGTGCGTCGCTGCCTGCTCACGTTGTGAGTTTGTAGATCTGTTATGTCTGGTGCCCAACACTGGAGCGCAACTAAGACGTATATAAATCAGGCATAACTGAAATCCCAACCCCTAAACATGACCTCTAAACGCCTAATCCTGACATCAACCCCAACCTGAATCTTATCCTACTTGTAAACCTAAATCTAAAAATATGTTTTTAACCATAAAACAACCTTGTAGATCGGCTATTTTCAGCATGCAACCAAGTGTAAAATCAGCCATGACGACGCCTTCAAGGCCCACCAAAATACATTTTATGTACTTGTGCTTGTAAATGTACTTTTGCTTGAAGAAGCTGATCCGCTTCCTAGAAATTGACTTATATTTACCATCAGGTATATTTCAGATCTTCCTAATGGATTTCAATTACCAGCTCTCAACCTGAAAGCTAATGAAGTAGATGTTTCTCTCTGCCCCCTCCCCCCTGTCACCGTCTAAAAAGCATGACAATTCACAGCAGAGAAGATGATATGGAAAAGCTAATTAAATAACAACTAAACACCAACAGCATAGCATACACACATGATTAATTAGACCTAGATTTTCACATCTTTGTTTGCATGCCATTTATTATTCCCGGTATATTAAAGACCTTTTCTGTTACTACAACATATCACACAATGTCAAAATCCCATCAAACCACTGCTGACTGTGTGTTTTTTTAATTATTATTTTGGTGGCATGTAGGATAAACTACAAAAGCGCGCTTCTCGGAGCGCAGATCTCTGCCAGGCCTGGTTGGCCTATCCAGGGCTCTGGATAGGTCTCCCCACCCCCCCTCTCCCAATATCCAAGGTATCACAACAGGTAGTTTGATAGACAATTTAGATCGATTACATCATTGGTTCTGGGGACCCCCAGGGGTCCTTGGGGAGGTACCAGGGGGTCTTTAGCGAAATCAGTTAATATAGCGTCAAAATCATTTTTAACCGCTTCACCTTCAACCATATTTTATACTTTGGCTATTCAAAAATAGCAGATCTACAAGCTCATAGCGCGACACTCGGTGCCGCGCTATGAGCTTGTAGATCTGCTATTTTTGAAAAATCCCGGCACAAAATATTTTTGAGATGGGGGGTCCACAGCCAAATACATATCATTTTTGGGGGTCCTTGACATGGAAAAGTTTGAGAACCGCTGGATTACAGTATGTCATGTCACATGTACTGTATTTAAGTCACGTTTCTCTTTTGTCTCACGATTCTTCTCCTCATATCCTGATCTCAACATTAACCGTCCTCTGAAATGCACATACATTGTTATACAGTAGGTAAAATTCATTTTGATGCAGTCTTAGCATCTTTGTACACTGTGAATGCATTGAATTTGATGACTATTATTATACACTATTGAGTGTTTTTTTTTGTATTATTGCTGCACGCCTGGCTCATACTCCAGATATACTGTACGTGTTAATCGTATTTCAGGTCAAAAGTGTGTTTTTTTTGTCATGTTTCAATCAAAGAGTTAGAGGAGAAGATTAAGTGTACACTGTGTACTTTATGGCGTTTAACTTCTCCTTTCATGAATAGAAACCTAGCAGAAGGTGGGTTCTGTGTGTTCCGTTCACAGATGGCGGAACACCTACGCCGCAGTCATCAATTGCGCTTTTGTTCTCTTGAGTATTTATAGCTTTGCTCATCCAACCTCACCGGCTCCCTGCTGCCATGTACAGAAAAAAACAGAACTCTAGAGAAAACTACAGTCGGGTTAAACTGCTAACTAATTGAGAAATACAGCCAAGGACAACAACAGCGAACAGAAGTCATGAAGTGTTATTTGCAGCAATTTGCAGTGCTTTCTATTTCCTAAAAGGTAGTGATGTGTCTTATAACGTGGTCAAATTGTAACTTGACATTCTAACGCATTGAAGTTGTCCATTGTATAATCAGGATAACACACCGCTAAACTACTAGTGCCGTACATGTGTCTGTTTCATGAATAAAAACCTAAAGTTACCTGTGAAAATAATGTTTTTGTTTAAAATTGTGGGTGAATATTTTTTTGGCTAATTGGTGGCAAATGGCAACCATGCAGTACTCGAGGCTGTGACAAATATACCAGAGATTGAACGTTTGGTCACCGGCTGCGATAGTTTTCACCTTGTGAAGTGTTTATATGTCCATGGACAGATGTAAGATTTTGTGACCACGAGATCAGGGGTGGATTAACCCTTTGTGGTGCCCGGTGCCCCCCCCCCCCAGATTGGTGCCCTGTGCTGCAGCACCTAAAGCCCTTCCGTTAAGCTTGCACTGCACGAGATCATAAGAATCGTGCAAGTTTCAATAAAAAAACTGCACAGCTGTATAGTTCAGATCATAATGAAGGCCAGTTTTAAGATGGATTCGGACCGAGCAAGAGCGCTGGAACATGGAGGGCCAATAGATACTGGCTATCTGATACCATTTGTTTCCATTAGAAACATGTTACAACATGCTACACATGGATTAAAGTTCTCTGTCACTATGACTGATTTCCGTCATTTAGATTCCATGCAAGGCAGCATATGGCACCGAAAATAGCCCGATGTTGTGAGCTTGTAGGTCCGTTATTTTCGGTTATTTGTTATTCTAAGATTGAAGACTTTTCAAAGTGGTCATACCAGCAATAGAATAGATCGTTTCTAAGAGTGTTTGAATCGATCACACTAGCAATTACCTGTGTCAGAGGCATCTTTAAATAAAACCCTAGCATAGGTTTAGAACGATAATACCTAAACATCATAATTCAACATATTGTCCTAATTATGGTGTGTGTGTGGGGGGGTGGTCTCCTTTCACGCTGTTTCACAAATCACAGATTAGGACCCACGATTTGGACCAAATCCAAGATTTGCTCTGGCATTGCATTAGCTAGTGCATGAAATTGGCTAACCAATCTATCATTTAATTCCTATTCCTAAGTGATAGATTGGAAATGTAACCGCTCAACTTTATGTGGGTGTACATTTGCACAATTTAAACATATGTTGCTTTTGCCAGTTTTCAGTCTAGGGAAAGAATTCCAAGTACTGTAATTAGCCTACATTATTAATCCATTAAAACCGGGAACGCATCTGTGTAGCAGATACGGCACTAGCTTGTAGATTTTTTTAATAGTGTAAAAAATATCATTTTTAACTCCGATCTGTAATTCTGGGGGTCCCTGGAACAACATATTTTGAGATGGGGGGTCCGCGGCCAAATACATATAATTTTGGAGGGTCCTTGACATGGAAAAGTTGGAGCACCACTGATATAGCAACATACTGTTAGGATTTAGAAATTATTAGATTATGTATTTGGCTGCGGAACCCCATCTCAAAATGTGTTGTTCCAGGGACCCCCCAGAAGCAAAGATTTGAGTTACAATTTATAAATGTTCGAAGATTTGCACAAAATGTTCAAGATTTTATTTTAAATAGCAGATCTACAAGCTCATAGCGCTGCACTTGGTGCCACGCTATGAGCTTGTAGATCTGCTATTTTTGAATCGCCAAAGAAATCTTAAAATGACACAGATGCGTTCCCGGATTGAATGGTTTAATGGAGTGAAGTGACACCTGTTATATAATATAATACAATAAAAAATAGATGCAGTGTTGCATAACTATTGTAGCTGTGAATCTCTGAGCTGGTCTCAAAAATGCTTCTTTTGAAGGCGGGTCGTGTGGCAGAGACAAAAAAGGCTCTAATTGATGCATCTCACTTATGGAATTGTTCACAACAAGTGGAATTGAATCACAGAGAGAGATTACTAATGGTGTTCGAGAAGATCAAGGTCTGCCCCGTTTTGGACAAGCAAAAAAAAAAAAAGAGTGGAAAATGGGGCTCTAATAATGGCACTGTCTGGCTGTAAATATGTCAGTCTAGCAGCTGTTTCAGATGACACAGTAAAATGGAGCTTTCACTGATAATGGTGCCTAAAGTACATACAGTGTGTTGCAGACTTTACCACTTAAACCCCAGCATCTGTATTGTGGGGAAGACTTCAGCAGAAAATAGCAGAACAACAAGCTTGTCCATCAACTATTTTCAGCCAAACTTTCCCCACAATAACAAAGAACAGTAAGGACACTAGTAGAGCCACGAGGGACTCCGCTCAACCATATAGGGTTTAAGTGGTCAAGTATAAAGCCATATTCATACTTCTTTGTATGACAGTGTACTGTAGAGCGGCGAAAATGCAGACCTAAAGCTCACAACGCGTTGTGGATGCAACGCTGTGTGAGCTTGTAGGTCTGCTATTTTGCGACATGCGACTCCCATCGCCTGAGTCTTTTAATTCATTGGATATCGTTGCCGTCGGGCAGAAACCTCCTATGTCCATATATTCTAACTCTTTGTGTTTTTTTGTAAATTAATGCCCTACTTGATCATACTACAACATCACACTAAAGTAGCAAAAGTAGAAAATCTACACTACAAGCTTCTTTTGCCATTTTTGAATTTGAATCCTGAAAAATTAACAGTTTTGGACATATGAGGTTTCCACCCGACAGAGACCATACGTATATGAAGGTAATACTTTTATTTCTAAAACAGCCATGTCAGTCTCACTGTGCCATACTTATTAGTTATGTAAAGCAGCTACGTATGTCATTTGAACCCTTGCTGTTCCCAGTGGTATTGTGTTAGTGAGCGTTTAGGTCATGTTAGTCTTTACATTTTAATCACTGAGCAGTATTTAATATCACATGGAAGGGAAGTAACCCACCCCATGACTTCACATTTGACATGATAAATGTGTATAAACCAAATAAAACAGGTTATATATAGTTTTTGTGACAACGTGAGATCACTAAATCTACATTATTCTTTAGTTAGTAATATATCTATCTTTGGTGACATGACCAAAATTGAGCTTTTTTATATATACACACTGAAGGAGCTGCAACATTAAGCTGCCGACAGGGAAAGGTGGAGGCACCTTTTTCCCAAGGCATTGAGGATTTTGCAACAGGCAAGAGCGGCATCAATCCAAGACGAGAGAGACCGCAGGAAACGTGGACCTCTCTCACCTCAACACACAGACAACACTCCCTGCAGTATCTGCGGAAGACTGTGTGTCCCAGGGGCAGTGTTACCAGATTCTGTGAGAGAAACAAGCAACCAGGTCTAGGAAAACCAGCCCAAAAGAAGCCACTATGGGCCACATGAGCACTTTAACATATACATCAGCTATTTGAAAATAGCAGATCTACAAGCTCACAACGCGTCGCGATGCGACGCGTTGTGAGCTTGTAGATCGGCTATTTTCAAATAAAATATTGGGATAGGGCTACGCTCCCACATGAGGAGCCTCGCTAAGAGGAAATAACTGCCTGTGTCTACTCATCCGTCGGATTGACCACCATATATATATATGTTTGATTGAGGAAGGACATGGTACAAAAGTGCCAATGTAAGCTATTGTACAATTAGAGCATGATTGTACTTCCATTTTTATTCCCCCCCCTATTTCCAGCATACCCACCTCCCCCTCACCGATCGCAGAATCCTTAAGACGTTGGTTCTTGAGCACCTTTGGTAAGGAATGCCTCTTCCAGACTGTGGTCGAATGTACATCCCACTCCTAAAAATGGTCACGTCTCTACTGTCCTCATCATCAGCAATATGTAACATCTGAAAAGGCATCATTTTCCATTATTGCACAGTTAGAACATGGCATTTAGAAACCCAAGAGTGCTTGCAGTACTGTACATAATACGTAATTTGCCATACACATGCATGAGCACCGTTCTTGTTTAGCATTGGAGCTGGCGTTTCCATAGCAACAGTGTTTGACAGCCCCCTGTCCAAAAAATAAATAAATAAAATCACAAGTGTTCAATATTTTCCTCTGTGTTGAAGGGCCTGGAGCTTTGATCGCTGAGCACACAAGGTCAATAGTTTATTCTAATGAGACCGAAAGAAAATGTTTCAACTAGAAAAAAAAAAACCTCTCCAGTAAATGTGTTGGCTTGAACAATGGCTCTCCATCCTACTGGGTGTTTTCCTCCTCTTAGCTGTCTTATTAACCACTTGAACCCCAGCATGGCCATTCTGTGGGGAACATAAGCGAAAATCAGCCGATCTACAAGCTCAAAACGTGTTGCAACATTTTTGGCAAAGAGATTTGGTGTAGCCGTAAAGAAGCGGCCCAAGTACTGTTGTAACTTCCATTTCACTGAGACTCAACTGTTTAAGTGGTTAAAAAAAACGAAATAAAAAAGATTCCATGTGAACATTGGTGGAAAAAGTACTCAAATGTGATGCTTAATTAAATGTATCAATACTGCGATGTAGAAATACTCTGTTACAAGTAAAAGTTCGGAATTCAATCTCTGCGAATGTCCCATTTAGCAGAATGTCCCATTTCACAAGTTTTCAAATATATAAAACTAGAGTTTCGGGGGGCTACGCCCCCCTCAACCCCAGCCGCGCACGGGGCCCAGCGTGGCCGCGTGTATATTGGGGGACCCAAATCGCCGGAGTAAAACTGTGGAAAAGTTTTTTTGAAAAAGGAAAAAATTAGAAGAAATAATATTTTTTATGTTTCAGGGGGTCCACAGGGGGTCCGCGGACCCCCTGCTGGTCCACTGACCCCCTGTGGAGTGTTGGGACGCGCGGGGACACCCCTGGAACATTGCGGACCCCTACGGTTTTGTTTTTTTTTGTCATGAAGGTGGTTGCTTGTTTCTGGCGCTTGTTTTTAGAGAACCTGGCATGCCTGGCAACCCGACTGACATCACTGACGTATCCTTGGTATTTGTACTTCCGGGTTGCATAATGATGACATCACTGTCGAGTCCTTTGGTGTCATGAACCTAGAACGGTTTGTTTACCACATTAGCCTGGGCAACGTGCTGTGCTGTGGCCGTCGCTGTTTGTTTGTGTGTTTGGGGTGAACATGGCACGTGAAGGACGGACATATTGTGATCGAGACATGAGTGAAGTGAAAGTAACGGCCTGGGTGGAACAAAGGAGGTACGTAAGAAGGGGGGGGGGGGTTGAAGCAAAGGAGCTGCGTGTGTGGTGTTGTGGAGGAGATGGGCAGAGTGCAATGGCGGCCGCTCGTGTTGTTTCGGCGAAACCTGTCGGCGTTCGGTGTCGGTGGTGTGCACGGTAAACGGTACGAAAGTGATTCACCTTCCGTTTTGTCCGACATTTGGTGAGTAGAATTAATTATGTTGCGCGGTGGAACAGGTGTAGTGAGCAATGAGATGTCCCCTACGCGACGCGTAAATTCAGCGCGGCCGCCGTGGCGAGTCAGTTGGCGACATGTGGTCTGGCGGTGCGTTGTTTATTCGATAACAGAGCTGTGGGGTGTCCTCACCGAGGGTGCGGAAGTCGGTCGCCATTTATATAGTTAGATCGGCTATTTTCAAATGACCGAAATGTATATAGCGCTGAAGTGGTTAATGTATGTTTTGTAATAATAATCTAAATCTACAAAGTAACTAGTAACTAACGTTTTCAAATAATTGTAGTGGAGTAAAAGTACAATATTTGCCTCTGAGATGTAGTGGAGTAGAAGTAAAAGTATGGGAAATTGGAAATACTCAAGTAAAGTACAAATACCTCAAAATTGTACTTAAGTGCAGTACTTGAGTAAATGTAATTAGTTACTTTACACCACTGCATGTGAACTTACTGTCATGCCACTGACTGCACTCATTTACATTGAACCACTTAAAACCCTGTATATATATACTTGGTTGATCAGGGCCCCACAGGGGTCTGTCTATACATGGTCCCACAAACCCCATGGCCCCTTGGCCGCCCTCTACAAGCCTCTATGAATGATAATGGCAGATCTACAAGCTCACAACGCCTCTTGTGAGCTTGTTTAGATCTGCTATTTTCGCCAAATGTCTGTCCCAAAACAGGGACTCTAGGGTTCATGTGGGTCTTAACAAGAGATCAAGCGCAAGTGGCAAGTACCTAATCTAATATCGCAACCATGTAATACATGGAATTGCTATATTTACACTATAATATGAGATTATCTATGATCACTGATACTACCTCATATATTAGAGCACATTTCATTCCACATAATCAGTGAATGATTTGATTATTGATCTGTGTAATGAATGTGCATTTAGAGGGGGAATAACTTTAAGTCGCTGCCTGATGAATTGCCTTTTCCAGCTGTTAACTTTAGAGGCCTTTTCAATCAAAGTCTAATGTGTTTTGTGGCATGATGAGGCAGTGTCTGGAAGGCAGTTTGGATCGATATGGAATGAGGAAAAGCCAAATAAAATAACATGTCATTTGGCAGATGCCTTTACCCAAAGCGCCTTGCTGTGACATGAGGACAATTAGTCCACATGTCTTAAGTAGTGTCACTGTCACCGATGGGAGACGAACGCCTAAACTGTGCCTGTTGAGCCGTGCAAGCGGAAGTTGCCTCCAACTCAAGTACGTGCAAACATCGAGTGGGTTAAAAAATGAATTTCAATAATAGTTGTTAAGTTATTTAGAGATTTGATTAAATAAGCGCTGATCCACATTAAGTCAACACCAGTTTGTCCAGTACAGAGGGAAAAAAACAATTAAATCAACATTTTACGGGTGGTGAAAAAGTTTAACAAATCTGAAAGTTGTTTTTTAAAGGCACTTAATCTAGCTAATCTATTTTTAATTACGTACAATATAACAACCTGTGTTTGGGGGGTTGGGGGGGTAGAAATGAAAATTAACCCTCAATAACAGAGGATCAGCACCATGGACAGCACACCATCTTCTATGTGTGAATAAAAAGCAATAGATCACAATACATAACGTTACCATATGTGCAGAAACCTACTATATCCGTGTTTCAACTTTTATTTTTTTCCCGTAAATGAATGCAATACTTCGTCATACGGCAGTGTCGCACAAAATTTGCAAAAACAGTTGATCTACAAGCTGACAACGTTGTGACCTTGTAGTATAGCGACTATTTTCGCTATTCTTGAATAAAAAAAAAAGTTAAAGTGGTTAAGTGCATCTGTGGCTTTTATTAATAGTTGACCAATGAAAAGTAAATGATAACTAGATTGGATCCATTGGAATGCAGGTTATTTTTTTTTACATTTCCTGAAAAGTAACGGTTTTGGACATACAAGGTTTCTACCGGACAGCGACGATGAATATATCGATCTGATCAATCTGCAGCTAATCTCTCAAGAACAGATTCTGAGCTGCGCTTGAATCTGTCGGGAGCCGTGTTGAGAACCTATGCACATTGGCTACAAGTGGGCTGGCCTTCAGATCAGGAAGCAGGCCGCGCTTTACCCAATCAAATGTGGTAGGCGGGATTTACATCTGTGCTCTCGCTTCCCACTGGAAACAAACCGAAAATCATTTAACATTAGCGTCCGCGGAGCCGACGAAACCACGGAAAGATATTCACATTTTAACTTGTTCTTTCATCATGGAAACAAGTGGGCTTATAACCAAAACCATCCATGTTCTTTGGGAGAAATGGTGTTAGTGTTCCGTGGAGAAATATTGTTAGTGGGAATTAAAACATAGGCGCACCACCGGAAGTGGAGGGCTGAAGGCATGTCCAAACCCCGGTTTCCAGTGAGCATGCGTCTAGTTAACTCCTCCCCCCCCCCAGAGCCAAATGCAAAAGTGAAAAACAGCAGAGGGCGCTGTTTTTCCTTTTTATTTGACGATTTGTTCCCAGATTGATCTGCAGCTAATGATCCAGGAAGACGCCATCCTCAATCATTCACTCAGATTTCAAATGATCTGCCTCACTTCAGCATAATACACCGCCAGCAATGAAATCAATCAAATTCTTATTATTTAATAGGCCTATTATACTGGTGTGCCCAGTGTTGCCCAATAAGACATGCATAAATTGGCAATGTTAAAGGGATACGTTTGCTTAATACAGACGGCTGCACAAATGTGCACCGGTGACATGTAGACTGGATTCATTAGAAGGGTGTGCCTGTTCCCATTCGCAGTCAATCATCATTGTGAAAGAAATAATTGCAGTATACACACTACAGTATATCAAACACCTGTACTAATATTCAGACTGAAAATATCTCTATTAGTTTTTAGTCCGTTTTTTTCCCAGGTGCCTCTGTCTGCTCCTCTAACTCACAGGTCATTTTGTAACTGCTTATTAGCCATTAATATTCATTAGCTGACTGTTGATTGGCTAAGTAGGAGAAAGCCTGGAAACTAGGTTAATCCACAATCCATGTACAATATAGAAATGAACCCTGAAGCTAACGTTGATAGATGATAGCTGTATGTCACTTCTTGCCTGTTCCCATTAACGCGTTACAAAAGTAACATGTTAGAGTAAGTAAGATAACACATAGGATTTCAGTAATGTGTTACACTTAATATGTCAAGTAAGCCATTATCTCCGCCAGGCCGGAACGGCCAGGGGGGCCGGGGATTATATTTTTGCTCCGTCTCTCTGTCTGTCTGTCCGTCCGTCACAGGCTGCTTCACGTTTTGGCCTATAAATCGTTAACCCTATAGGTCATAATCTAATCTATCCCTGGATTCCTTGGATCGTGATGCAGCTCAGGCCATGGCCCTTTCCGCCTGACGTAATTTTCCACCATTTTGCGTTTGAAAGAATGCCACAAATCATGGACACAGCATCAGATCTGGGCCAAATTTGAATTGCATATTGAGGGGGCTCTAAACAACACAGGGCCAACAAGCGATTTTACTTCCACCCATAGGAGATGCCACAAATGCTACAAATGTCAAGGTTTGTTGCAGAAACATGATGTTTTTCACCAAATTAGGTACAAAAGTGAGGGATGTGACAATGACCCTCAAACAGGGTTTTCATATTCTATACAATTTGCCTCAAAACTTCACAACGTTGTGGCCTATTTATACAATGAACACAACCAATTATACCCAAATTGGAATCACATGTTGAGGGGCCTCTTCAGAGCAAACCTCCAAAGCTACTGTACTTTCACTTCTGCCCATAAGCGGTGCCACAAATGTGAACAGTTTCACCGTTTGTCGCGCAAACTATATTTACCCCTGTATCCTGACGTATCCCCGCTCGTGTCCTGACGGCTGCATCCCACGACTGATGCAGCCCTATGGGTAGGCAGCCAGGCCTGGCGGAGATCTGCACCCTGAGGAGCGCACTTATCTAGTTATGATCTGCTTTAGCACTTACCACCCACAAATTCAGTAAAACAACATTGGCATGTACTGTACCTTCGTTACGGAGTTGAAGTTGGCTCTGGCCGGCTCAAAAAACAGCTCTGTCTTTCCCACACAAGTTCCTATTTAGCCAAAAATGGGCTTGTACCTGTTACTGTGGCTGCAAACGTTCAAGTAAAACGGTTACTTATGTGATTCCAGTTACTTAGTGTTTGCTGCAGGGTCCCGGATTGATGCTATTGATCCTTTTTTTAATAAATTAGTTTTGACTCATCTCCAGCATTGTATGCAATTTGATGTGAAATGTGCTGTGCAGTGTTGACCACGTGGATTTAGGAGAAAATGAGTAAAATTACCAAAAAAAGACATCTATTTATAATAGCCTTTTCTTTTGAGAGGCTGTGCAGTGTCCGGTTGGCAGCCAGGAACAATACATTGTATACAATGTAATATACTGCAGACAAAGTGCAGTCAAATGAATGTAGCCTACTCCAAGCTTTCTTCAACACTGAACTCACTATACTGTTGCTTCTATTTTACCTTCAACTTCAACTGAGTTCTAACTTGCTCTGGGCACACCTATACCACAATTCTATTAACCTTGTTCCTGGGGAGTTTTTTTTTGTGCAGCTGAACTGGGAAAAATAAGTTAGATATTTCACATTTTCACAGTGTTAAAGCACCCAGTCTGAGTGAAAAAAATATGTAAAAATACATTTTGATAATATGACACCTTTAATCTGTGATTGTGCACAGAGCACATTATCTACTGTAGCAGGCTACTGCCAGTAGGAGCAACTCTGCAAAGACATTTTTTCCTTTCTCCTTCCCTTCTCGGATTCAGGTAACAATCTGCAGATTCTAATAACCACACCATGGTGTGAGGATTTATACTGTACTTAGTTGCGCGCCAGTGTCACAGACCGAAATTGGCAGATCTCGAAGCTCAGAATGCAGATGTGTTGTGAGCATCGTGAGCATCCATGTATAAATCAGGCTTTTACACTGGAGTAAGAGCCTGAAAATAGTGGCCATTATCTATTCCAGTTAGTAGTACTGAGATATCATGCTTGTTAACGTTTTAGCCTGGTTCTGTAAACCATACAGAACGTACGTGATATTTGTGTCAATGTTTGTCTGTTACTCGCTGTTTCATTAAAAGCCGCCTTCAAGCTAAAATTCAAGTTTGAAATGCAGCACATGTAAGGAACTACAGTGTTGTTCCAGGTGTATATGCCAATGCATTCATTCGAATCGTTTGTATCGGAGTAATGTAGTAATTTTAGATCAAATAGTGATTATATAGCATCTTTAAAAAAGAGTAAAGTAGGCTACCTAGCAACTTTAAAGTCTCTTAGAGTGTTTACACATTTCAACATGCATGGAAGTGAATTACGTCTAGAAATATAGCCAGAGATCTACTATTAGTATACTTGTATACATGGCATACAACTTGCATACACAAAAACATTTTGTAAATCTTCTTGCTAATGGCAAGAAGTCCTAATTAGACCAGTTGTATCGTCCTTTAAACACAGATCTGTCAGCCAGAGATAGATCATCTGATCCGGGGAGATAAGAGCAGCTCCTCTTCCTATTTGGATGGAACCTCATTTTGATTCTATTGCTGCATTGTTAGATATTCTGAGTCACACCACACTCCACACGTACAACGCCAGAACAGAATACAAATCTTCAAATTGGATTTTGTTGGATTATTATTGGCTACAGTACATCTGCCATTTCCTTGTTGTATTCTAAGCATGTGATACCTAATTTTCTAGTTCTTATCTTCTAGTTTAAATGGAAAAACTAAAATGGAAAAATGTTCAGTGATACACCACTTACTGCGTTCACTCAAGTAATAAATACAATTTCTGTCGCATGCGACAAATAAGAAAGAGTAAGGACAGTGTATAGCATGAAACTATGGGCCTAATAATCTTTATAGAACATTATGTACCTGCAACAGCTGTTGAAATAAAGTGGAGGCACAGACCAGATGTACATGCATAAAACATTTAGATGTATACATTTTTAGGCAGCGGTTAGTGCACAGACCATGTGCTCATTATTGTCAAAGACTCTTAAGGCCAGTCTTTATGGTTTCATAAGAGTTTTAACCCAACTTAACAACTGCTCTCGACTCACTAGTGACACATTTATATTTACAGTATATTAAAACTGCCTTAAGGGAGGACGGGCGGACCACGTCGTCACGCTCATGACACCATGACTCAGCCATAATCATCATTTCCCAAGGCAGCTACGTATGGTAAATGGTGCATTTATATTGCACCTTTATCCAAAGCGCTGTACAATGTGCAATACAGTATATATTTCAGCCATTTGAAAATAGCTGATCTACAAGCTCACAATGCATCGCGATGCGACGCATTGTGAGCTTGTAGATCGTCTATTTTCAAAAGATTTCTATACATTTGAAAACTTGACATGTGACATTCTGCATGATGAGTACTTTTACTTTTGGTGATACATTTTGATGCCATTGCTACTTACTTTTACTCAAGGACATTTTGAATTCCGGACTTCTAACAGAGTATTTCTATATTGCAGTATTGATACTTTTACTTAAGTAATAAATGTGAGTACTTTCTCCACCACTGACATTACCATTCACAAAAACCATGCAAGGCATATACTTTGACAATAACTCTAGGAGAGCCAGTGGCTTGCTTACAATTGACTCCTGCTGTAAAGAGCATTATTTAAAAAAACTAAACGATCTTTATAATGCCCCAGCTTTCTTTTAGAGGACAGAATCTTTAAAACCCCAGCACCCACTCCCTTTTCCGATAGGTAAAGTATAAAGCCCCCCCTTTTTAAAGCACAATGCAGATCTGCTGTTTAAGGCGAATTTTCCCCCCGGAAAATAAGGATGCTAGGGTTGAAGCGGTTCAGAGCTACCACTGTGAGAGCCTTCCACTCAAATACATGCAAAATAATGCATATACACAGCTATGTACATGAGCAAATATATGCACATATGATTTATAAATGGCCATCCTTCACAACACATAATGTATGTACACAAATGCACACGCACGCACACACACACACACACACACACACACACACACACACACACACACACACACACACACACACACACACACACAGCACTCATGTAAATACACGTACCGTAGGCCACGGTGTTACACGTTATCTATCTTGTGCGAGGTCATTTCTTTTGTCCTCGTTTCATATCTAATTTGCGCCTTATTTTCCACAACACTTGAGATGTTGGTTTTTGAGGGCAGGTTTGGATCCTTTCAAGCAGGCGATCCCATCTGCAGCTGAAATGAGAAGCATTGCCGCCAACCTGTCAGCGTTGTTGACAGCTGCAGCACTAATTAGCCCAGAGGTCTTTGCACTTAATTTCTCAATAACCTACCGGCAAGTGATGGAGGGCAGACCATCAAAAAGAGATGTATGAAAAGGAAACGTCTGTCTAGACATCACCATCTAGATTGCAGTGGTGTAAAGTAACTAAGTACATTTACTCAAGTACTGTACTTAAGTACACTTTGGGGTGTAATTTTACATCTTAGAGGCAAATATTGTGCTTTACTCCATTACAATTATTTGATAACTTTAGTTACTAGTTGCTTTGTAGATTTTGATTATTATTACAAAACATGCATTAACTACTTCAGCCCTATATACATTTTGGCCATTTGAAAACCTTTGAAATGGGACATTCTGCATAATGAGATACTTTCTACTTTTGGTACTTTAAGTAGTACTTAAGTAATATTTGGATACCAATACTTTTGTTCTTTTACCCAAGTCAATTTTGAATTCCGGACTTTTACTTGTAACAGTGTTTTTACATTGCAGTATTATACTTTTACTTAAGTGAAAAACGAAAGCACTTTTTCCACCACTGCTAGATTTGACTTTTTGATGACATCGGTATCAGTATTTATGCAGCCAAGCCAATGTGTCCAATGTTATTATTCCACAGTGAATATGTGAAGTAATAAAGGTATAGTAACAAATTAAATGGCAAGAAAGCTAACTTCACGTTTTATAGAGCAGCAGTGTGAAACTACGTAATGTTAGTGTAACGTTCCTACAGAGTTCCAAAGGGGGATCCTCTGCTGGATCTGCCAGGCGGATGGATGTTAGAACATATTAGTCTGTATTGGCCCTGCTGTCCTCTGTATCATCATGTCGTATTGGCAGTGTGCCCCCGAGACCAAATAAAATGATGTGTTTGAGCAAGCAGTGCTTGCTGCTGGTGTTGCATGTTAACATGATTAACATGGAGCAGCTCGTTTCAACTGTGGTGTAGCTAGTTTACCTCAGATGCCTTTTCAAAGAAGATAATTTGTTTAAATAATAAATTATAAACAGTCTCGACTCCTGTTATATTAATGGCTGGCATTTATGAGTAATGACTATTATAAATATCCAGGTGATGTTGAGGAATTGTTGATGAAGTCTGAGTGTTTCTGAGTGTGTGGTTTTTAAATGTCAGTAAGTATAAAAAAGACACAATAAAATGCAGAACAACAAAAGAGAACATGAGAGAGATTGTAAAACTGCCTGTGAGAAAACAGAATAAAAGAAAACATATTTTGCCAAAAGATGGACCAATACTTGTGCCAAGTGTGTTAGGAGAAGCGGCACACACAATCCGCCCCTTTTCTAATTAGTGTAAGATGAGTGAATGAATGAATGAAACCATTGCTCCTTTTTTGTCTAGCATACAAATGCTGAGATTTAACCGCAATGTTTATTTAATCCATTAAGACCTGAAGCCGATTCTACAAATGTTTTCTAAATCCCAACAGTATTCTGAAAAACGTATGTTTCTACATCAGTGGTGCTCAACCTTTTTCATGTCAAGGACCCCCCAAACTATATGTATTTGGCCGCGGAACCCCATCAAAATATTTTGTTCCAGGGACACCCAGAGCAAAGATTTGAGTTAAAAATGTTCTCTTTTTAATATTTATATATTCAAAGATTTGCACACATTTTCACGATTTTTCAAAAATAGCAGATCTACAAGCTCGTAGCGCGGCACTCTGTGCCGCGCTATGAGCTTGTATATCTGCTATTTTTGAATAGCCCAAAGTGTAAAATAATGCTTTTTAGCTCAAATCTAAAAATGACACAGCTCCAGGTTTTAATGGGTTAAAAGACAGTAACAAGCAGAAGAAGTGAAAGTGCAGAGAAAAAAATAAAATAAACATATTAACAATACATTCCTTTCACTATTGAGCTACATTATTTACACTCCACAGAGTCAAGGCTGTGTATATTAATGTTGAAGCTCTTCAGTTACAAGCCCCATAGTTCTTCATGGTGCCCTTGGAGATTGTGCGACTCCAAGAAGATGTTTGCTCTTGAAATGCGAGAATAGTATTAAACCGCTTGCTGAACACATTTTAAGCTGGCTATTGCTTCCATCATATCTGTTGTGTGGTTGACCTCTCATCTACTCGCCATTTTGTGCAAATCCCCCCATGGCAATGCTGTATGGTTCAATCTTTGTTATTTTTCATATGTAATTTGATTTGAGTGGGTTTCAGTGTTCTGGGTCAGTTATGTATAAATGCTCTCAATATCGCTGTTGTCAGGCAGAAACCTCATATCTCCAGTTTTTTTTTGTTGTAAATTAATACCTGACTTCATCACACAAGAGTGTTGCACAAAAGTAGTAGAAATAGAAGCACACAGCGCCGATAGCCGATGTGAGCTTGTGCATCGGCTATTTATTATAATTTTCTTTTTTAAATATATATATTTATATATATTCTAATAATAATAAAAAAAGGAACCGTTTTGAACATACAAGGTTTCTACCCGACAGCAACGATATAGAACATGTGCTGTAGACAGAGAATACAATAGTAAATACACACTAAAGCCTGCATTCGCTCCATTTTAACCCATTTAGACTGGGAACGCATCTGTGTAACCACTTTAACCATCATTTAATTCTTTTTTTTGCTTGCTTTTTGCTCAAATCTTTGCTTCTGGGGATTCTACAAATGTCTTCTAAATCCTAACAGTTCAAATGTATGTTGATATCAGTGGTTCTCAAACTTTTTCATGTCAAGAACCCCCAAAATGAGACCCCCCCCCCCCCCCCCCCCCCCCCCATTCAAAGATTTGAACACATATTCAGATAGCAGATCTACAAGCTCATAGCGCGGCACTCGGTGCCGCGCTATGAGCTTGTAGATCTGCTGTTTTTGAATAGCCAAAGAAATCTAAAATGACACGGTCCGCTTTCCCGGATTGAACGGGTTAAACACAAATACTATCTATTTTGTGGAAGGAACATGGAAACGCAACGAGGCTTGGACAAATTACCCCTGTATGATCTGTGTCAGCCGCTCGGGCCCGTCCAGACTAAATATAACAAATGAGAGGCAATTTATTTTCTATCTAACAGATATCTGATGTGGCGTGCCACGTGCCCTCTCAGTTGGAATGGATAATGAAACCAGTATCCCAGTTATACAGTATGTGTGGGCGTAGAGATTTACACTAGCATGAAAACAAACAACACTCCAGCCTGGACATTTACATACAGATGGCTGGATCTAACGGTAGCCATGTGTGTGTGTGTGTGTGTGTGTCTGTCTTCATGAACCTACCAGTACAGTAACTGTACTAACCGTTGGTTGAAGCTTTGAATGGTTTAATGGGGGGGTTTAATGTTTTATACTTTGGATATTCAAAAATAGCAGATCTACAAGCTCGTAGCGCGGCACCGAGTGCCGCGCTACGAGCTTGTAGATCTGCTATTTTTGAAAAATCGTGGAATGTTTTTGTGCAAATCTTTGAACATGTATATTTTTGTTCGATTCAAATCTTTGCTTCTGGGGGGTCTCTGGAACAAACATATTTTGAGATGGGGGTCCGCGGCCGAACACATATCATTTTGGGGGTCCTTCACATGAAAAAGTTTGAGAACCACTGGTTTAGGGCCAAAAAAAGAGATCATGTCTGATCTTGTGCGATTTCATCATGAACCATCCAGACCTCTCAGGTTATCTGGGAAATAAGGTGTGCTTTCTGTGCCTAAAACCATAAATAAACGTGGGGAAGCAGCATTTAGTTATTATGCACCACATATATGGAACAAACTCCCTGGAAACAACATGTCTGCTGCCACTCTTATTCATTTTAAAACACAACTAAAGACCTTTATGTTTGCCGCTGCCGTCGATTGAGTTACTTTTCTTTTTCTTTCTCTTCTGCACTGCAACTGTATCTATTATTTTTTACTTCTTTTGTTTTATGCATCCTAATGTCATTGTATAATTGTGTTTCCTTTCCTTGATGCTCTCCGTAAAGTACATTGAATAATTGCCTTGTTGTTGAAATCTGCTATAGAAATAATACTGCCTTGCCTCAGCAGTAAAAAAAACCAAAACCCCACAGCAGTCGATGATCATCGATGCTGTGTTTGACATGTCTTTGGATGCGGGGACAGAAAATCACAGACTTATTAACCCATTAAGACCGGGAACGCATCTGTGTCATTTTAACATTCCTTTGGGCTATTCAAAAATAGCAGATCTACAAGCTCATGAGTGCCGCGCTATGAGCTTGTAGATCTGCTATTTTTGAAAAATCGTGAAAATGTGTGCAAATCTTTGAATATATATATTTATTTATTTTTGAACATTTTTAACTCTGTTACAACTTCTGGGGGTTCCTGGAACAAAATATTTTGAGATGGGGGGTCCACGGCTAAATACAAAAAAAAATAAGTAGAATCCCCCAGAACCAAAGATTTGAGTTACAAATGTTCGCTTAAAAGTATATATATTCAGAGATGTGCACACAAAATGTTTCACATTCCTTTTCAAAAATAGCAGATCTACACGCTCATAGTATTGTAGATCTGCTATTTTTGAATAGCCAAAGAAATCTAAAGAAGACACAGATTCTTTCCCGGTCTTAATGTGTTAAGAGGCACAAATGACACAAATTGTGTTTATGGACGTCGAGTGTGTAAAAATGGCTTGTCTGTGTTTTGAATGGTTTGTCATTCTGTCTGTCAGAGTCTGTCATGTCTGTCAATGCAGACATTGTGTAAAGTCAAATTATAGTTCGAAATTGCTAGCCGACAGACCCTTGATTCTTTTGATTGGCTGTAATGGGGAGTTATTTTGTCTGAATCCTCTACTCAAGAAAAACACATTTAATGACAGTCTTGGTACATTTTCTTAGTGCTCGAACAATAGAAATAAAATAGATTTGAAGATAAGCTTTAAGTGCTACCCCAAAGGCTGAAAGAATGGCAGTTATATCAGACAAACCATTTCAATAAAGACCCAACAAAAGCCAATCATCCTGGGCAACCTACCTGTGATTATAGGGAAGTGTTATACTTGGCCAGATGCATTGGAGTTGAGAGGCTCAGGCTGGTACAACCATTTAATACCATAAACCATAAACCCTACACACTTCCCCTTATTTTTTCCCCCTCTACACCAGGGGTTCCCAACCTGTGGGTCAGGATTTTCATTTGGGGGGGGGGTCCCCAGATGACAGTGAAGTGACAATTTAAGGACTTTTAAGACCTTTTTAAAGGTTTCATGACATTCAGTTTTACCACACATTAAAAGTCTTTAATGTGTTTTAACAAAAAAATCCACTCCAGTGATCCATGGCAGGTGTTTTTCTCTTACATTTCTAAAGCGTTTTCAACTGCAATGAAAAAAAAAATCTTTGCCTGTGAGTGTCGCTGTTGAGGGATTTTGCCTGTCAATCATCGCCTCTGCTCCGCCCCCCCCCCCCCCCCCCCCCCCCCAAAGGAAAGGATAGGGGAGGGGAGGGGCTTGGAGAAGAGTGGGCGGGATTAATGGTCTGTGACTTCACTGCCGAAGGGCCAAGCTCAGATTACTTTTCAGCCTAATTATTCAGAAAACCCCAGACCACAGAAAATCCACTGAATGTTCAAAGTTCAGATTTTTTGGGTGTAATTGAGGTCATAAAACCCCCCAAAAAACATAAAAAATAAAAAAAGTGAAATTGAATGTCATAGAACCTTTAACACCTCAAAAAAAGAAAAGAGAAAAGAAAAAGACCATTACTGCATCAAAAGTAATCAACAAACTATACTATAAACTAGCTGGTCAAACATTGGCCAAATTGTCAAATAATATGAGAAAGAGGAAAAAAATAAGAAAAAGGCAGATCTACAATCTCACAAGGCCTGAGCTTGTAGATCTGCTATTTTCAAATGTATCTGTGGAACCGAGTCAAACTAAATGTAATGCATTCCAAGTGCTTGTCAGGGTGGGGGTAGGGGGAGGGGGGATCCCCCAGTTCAAATATGATTATTTTGTGGGGTCCCCAGTTCAAATATGATTATTTTGTGGGGTCCCCAGTTCAAATATGATTATTTTGTGGGGTCCCCAGTTCAAATATGATTATTTTGTGGGGTCCCCAGTTCAAATATGATTATTTTGTGGGGTCCCCAGTTCAAATAGGATTATTTTGGGGGGTCACGGCCTCAAAAGCTTGAGAACCACTGCTCTACAGCAACACATCTCTTTGTCTCGTTGTGACGTGTTGTGAGCTTGTATTGATCAGCTATTTCCACCAAATGTCCGGCTCTTATGACACGCCCAGAATAAGGACTCTAGCCAGGTTTCATGTGGTTAAAAAGAGGAAGTGAGGTAAATTAACGACTCCAAAATATATCGACTGAAAACAACTCCCTGGCTCCACTATTATCGCTCAATCATGCGTGTGTAGACTTTGTATATTCAATTATAACAATTCATTAAGTTGCGTTATTAGAGATAATCAAAACTGAACAGAATTGTTCCCCGTCAACGTTAGCTGAGCAACAAAAAAACAAAACTTTGAACAAACAAAGGCCATTATCTGACTAAACCTGACAGCTGCAGGTTCCAGAACTTCCAGGGGTTTGAATTGACACGAGGGAGTAAATCTCCACGGTGGAAAAAAAGAAAGGCGGTTAACCTACAAACAAAAGCCGTTCAAAGCCTTCCCTTTCATATGTTTTCCATTGCCAATTTGGTGAATATTCTGTCACTGCGGCTTTTGAAGTGATTGCTGAGCGTTGCAGTTCAGAGAACCCCCCCCCCCATAGTCTTTATTGTTGTCTTCATTGTTGCTTTAGCTGACCCTGTGTTTTTCTAAAGAGCAACAACCCACACCTCCGATTAATGCCTCATTAGGCCTGAGACTGGCTGTGTGAGCAGGGGGCGGTCAGCTCGTCTCACGTCTCTTTAGGCACCACTCCCACCATCCACAGCTTCTGCCACAGCGTTGCCAAGTCTGCTTGTTATAAGCAGTGGTGTAAAGTAACTAAGTACGTTTACTCAAGTGCTGTACTTAAGTACACTCTTGAGGTACTTTCACTTTACTGGAGTATTTCCAATTGTCTATACTTTTACTTCTACTCCACTGCATCTCGGAGGCAAATATTGTACTTTTACTCCACTACAATTATTTGAGAACGTTAGTTACTAGTTACTTTGCAGATATACATTATAACATTATAAAACATACATTAACCACTTTAGCCCTATTTTATACATAGGCTATTTGAAAATAGCAGATCTACAAGCTCACAACGCGTCGCGATGCGACGCGTTGTGAGCTTGTAGATCGGCTATTTTCAAACATTTGAGCACTTTTACATTTGGTACTTTAAGTACATTTTGATACCAATACTTTTGCACTTTTACTCAAGTAAATTTTGAATTCCGGACTTTTACTTGTAACAGAGTACTTCTACATTGCAGTATTGATACTTTTACTTAAGTAAAACATTTGAGTACTTTTTCCACCACTGATTATAATTGACTTTGGGCTAGTTTTATTTTCTGGAAAGTCACTTGTAAATATTGGTACAGTAGTTGCGGGATTACATTTTTGGGGGGTGCTACAGTACAGTTGCTTATTTGGGCTTCCTAATATTGTATAAACCAGTGTTTCTCAAACATTTTCATGTCAATGAAGGACCCCCTTCTGAAAATATTTTGTGCCAGGGACCCCCATGGCACAACATTTTGTGAAAATAGCAGATATATAAGCTCACAACGCGTCACATCGGATATTTTCAAATAGCCAGTGCATAGGGTTCAAGTGGTAAATCTGATTTTAATGCTACAGTATATTAACTAATTTAGCTGAGGATTCATTGATTGATTGAATAGCCTACTTTATCAACAGTTTGCAAAAAGTACAGAGGTACTGTTATACAATAATGCTAAAAGGATAACACACAAAGCCCTGAGAGCTTGCTTGTTTCCGTTGTGGTCCTGTGTATTCAATTCATCAAGGACCCCCTCTGTGTGTGTGTGTGTGTGTGTGTGTGTGTGTGTGTGTGTGTGCGTGTGTGCGTGTGCGTGTGTGTGTGATCATGCGGCCATAGTCGTTTCTTTTGGGATTGTTTTCCTAAGACCTGGCCGCTTGTTTCTCTCGCCAAAATCTGGCAACATTGTTCCTACCACGGAGGAGAGATGGACTGGACCATGTCCGCTAATTATAAGTGACTTTGGGCTTGTTTTTTCTGTAAAGTCGCTTGTAAATATTGGTGGTTATATCGAGCTCGAGCTTGCAGATCTGCTATTTTCAAATGGCCGATGTATACAGGTTCAAAGTGCTCACGAGGCCTATAGTCGCTCCTTTTGGGCTTGTTTTCGTAGACCTGGCTGCTTATTTCTCTCGCAAAATCTGGCAACACTGACCAAAGCCTGAGCACTGTTTAACTCGCCTGTTCTCACACCCCTCCACTTTGTTGCGGGGGCCAGAGGGCACAGGTCTTTTTCTCCCATTTTGTCCAGGATTAAACTCCCTCATTTAAAGTCTCTGCATGCGATTGTCCGAAAGCTTCTATTTTGCCTTCAATCATATTCCCCCCTTTATAAAACATCCAAACCTGACTCTCACGCGACGAGTTAATCAGAGGTTATGTTTTCGGTGGTCAATGAAAACCGTGCAAACACAACAGAACAAAGTACACCGCAGTCACTATTGTGTGTGAGCCACACCACACCGCATTTTAGCTTGAATAGTTCTTATTGTTGTATAATTAATTTCTTGGAAGATGCTCAATGCAAGGCAAACGTTTATTTGCACAGCACGTTTCACGCACAAAGAAGGCACATGTAAAGCGCTTTACATAAGGCATAGAAAAGGCTATTAAAAAGGCGTTTAAACGGATAATGGAAGAAGTAAAATAGAGAAGTAAAAATACTCAATGCGGCGTGCTTGTCAGCTATAGTGCACTTTGGGTTTCAATTGTGGCATGCTTGCACGGTATGATACTCTAGACCAGTAAGTAGCTTTGTATACAGTGCTTGTGCTGCCTCCAATATGGAAAAGAGGGAACATCGCTCTCTCGTTTGTTCAACAACAATGGTTTGAAGAATATGACATGTTGCATATATAGCAGCTGTTGAATGTGAAAGTGAATTTCTGATTCTCCTTCACAGTAAAAAGCCTCAGTGTTAATCTACTGAGTTACAAATGGATACATGAACACTGCAGGGTTTTACTGTGTGGTGCGTTCAGCTAGTTGACAGGGGGGAAGCTCCAGACATCAATTACCTTCCATTTCCATGGATACCATGGGCTTGTGTATTGTTATTACTGCTGCAGAACTGCGTGCCTCAGTTTCATCTTTTTTTTTTAATATACCAAAATAAAGTTCTCATTTATTCCTCTGCCTTGCTCCAATGCTGACTTAATCATTCGGATATCATTTGGATACACCGCTGTGTGAATGGCTCCGAGGCGTTGCAACCGCAAACCGAAAATCTCCCTTTCTCTCTCTCTCTTCAAATCATGCTATCAGGATTCTCATTTGACGGCATTACAAGTTACCACAGCCCAATACTTTCTGATCTCTGAGAGAAAATGAGCGTGGCCGCGGAGGTTGTGTCTCTGTAGCCACCGAAAGCATAGGGGTATATATATATATGCAGTTATGAAAAAGCGAGAGAGTACTCAAGTATATTGACGCCTTCAAAGGGGAGAATAACATGGAAAATTGCCAGTGTGATAACCGAAATTCTTGCTCGGCTGAAACCCACACGATTGCATTGTATGTGATTGTAATACCGACATTTAACCCATTAAGACCTGGAACTGTGTCATTTTTAGATTTGAGCTAAAAAGCATTATTTTACACTTTGGGCTATTCAAAAATAGCAGATATACAAGCTCATAGCGCGGCACCGAGTGCCGCGCTATGAGCTTGCAGATCTGCTATTTTTGAAAAATCGTGAAAATGTGTGCAAATCTTTGAATATATATATTTTTAAAGCGAACATTTTCAACTCAAATCTTTGCTTCTGGGGGGGTCCCTGAAGCAAGATATTTTGATGGGGGTCCGCGGCCAAATACATATAATTTTGGGGGTCCTTGACATGAAAAAGTTTGAGCACCACTGATATAGAAACATACGTTTTTCAGAATTCTGTTGAGATTTAGGAGACATGTAGAATCGGCTTCAGGTCTCAATGCCAACTGATTAATCTGTTACTTTATAACAACAAATAGAAAAACTGCTAAATGTGTCGCGGGATTAGGTGCCTGTCCATTCAATTTAGAGCCAGGAGGGAGTACATCTAACAGAAATGAGTGTGAATTGACAACAACACAGATTTATACGCTGTTCGATATCATATATTATCCCAGCTGATGTATATTGATTGGACTGTGGCAGTTGATTGGTTGGAGAGTTTTTCCCCCCACTGAAGGGACTGTGTTGAGAGAGATGGCTGTTGGTCTGTCTGTACAGGCTTCCAACTGTCCTCAGGAGGACAATCTGCACCTTATACACCAACTGTCTATTTGCCATATTATGTGCATTACTGTAGGACAGGGGTCTTCAACGTTTTTCAGGCCAAGGACCCCTTAGCTGAGAGAGAGATGAAGCAGGGACCCCCGGCATAAATTGTGCTGCAGATTAAACATTTTCATAGATAGACTTGTGTTGTGTAGCGTTGCTGGATTCACGTTAATGTGTATTTTCAGACAGTTAACCACTTAAACCCTCAAAACTTGTACTTGGCCTGCTCTTTTTTCCCCCTACACCAAACCTCTCCGCCGAAAATAGCCGATCTACAAGCTCACAACGCTGAGCTGCGAAGCGGTGTGAGCTGTAGACCGGCTATTTTTAAGTTCCTATCACACAGAGATTTGGCTGCCCCCCTGTATTAACTCTGAGGACCACCTAAGGGGTCCCGGACCCCCTGTTGAAGACCCTCGCTGTAGGAGAATGGCTGTCGCCACACAGTTTGTAATGAGAATGGTGTGTGTCGCATCATGGAAGCATTTTCAGCTGCTGGCTGTGTTTGTGAATTGTTGTTGAGCATTCTTGTCCAACTTTCATATATTTTTCTATAAATTGTGGTGTGTCTGTTCCATGAAGGGATATTGAGTTTCCCTTTGTGTGAGATGTGCTGTACAAACACTACTTAACTTTACTTGGCACGGGCTCTTGGCTTTAAGTGGGTTTCATTTGTAGGGGTGAAGCTGTATATATGAAGCTAAACCGCTGAATTCCCTGAGTAATGTGGCATTGCATAAATGCATAAATGCATGTGCATAAATTCAAATATAAATTGTAGAAGTACTGTAATAGTATTTATTGGCAGTACTAGAAGCAAGTGAAACAGCACGGTAGGATTGCATAGCTGGCGTACGCCTTGCTAATGAGCTGAATATTAACCAGGGTTCATAGTGGTGTCAGGTTCTCCGTGAATGAATGAATGATAACGCATTAATGTTCTGCCAAGCTGGTTTCTGGTGTTCGTCGTATGCCGAAGTATAGTATACGGGGCTTAAGTGGTTAAACATATAAACAGTGCAGCGCTATTCGCAGGGGAAATACTTGAGCGCTGCCAATCAACAGCAACACCAGACCCATGTTGGAGAACAGTACAGGAGTCAAATGGCCTTTTTTTCCTCCTCCATTGTGACTGTTAAACCAATCTTGACAGCCAGTCATATAGGCGTTTGGGGGCTCCTTGCAGGCTCGCCTCTCGCCGCCCACCAAATCTATCACATAAAGCAAAGAAAATCTTTGAGGTGTCGATATGAAAGAAGTGGCCTTGAATTTCTCTCTAATCCCCCTTCCCACCCCATTGAAAAGAATCATAGAAGCCCCACTTGCATTCCTCTTGTCCTTTTTTCTTTCTTTTTTTTTTGGGTGGTGGTCATTTGTCGTGCGATTAGCGCTGAAAAAGCTGGGGAAAAAATGGAAAAAAAGGAACGTTACCGAATGTGAATTAAAGAGGAATAACAGCGGCGTGAATGACCTGGATGTCAGATGGAGGTGCAGGCAGAGGGGAGAGAGAGGGGGGGGGGGGGGGCAGACCCCATGCTCTCCAGGACCCAGACAATGGCCCCCGTCCGCCCTGATGCGGCTTGACAAGTGAATGACATGCTGAATGGCTGCCATGGCAACAAATGTGTTGAATTTTATGCATGCATATTCTGTTGTGAACCTCCCCCCACCACGCACGCACGCACGCACGCACGCACACACACACACACACACACACACACACACACACACACACACACACACACACACACACACACACACACACACACACACACACACACACACACACACACACACACACACACACACACACACACGTTATGTATTATACTATACACTATACTTGTGAGGACGTCAACATTTTAGGACTGTGTGTTTATCAATGCCATTTTAAAAAAATGGCTATTTATAATCCTAACCCTAAAGCCAAAAATAGCAGAGTTACAAGCTCACAACGTGTCGCGCTGTGACGTGTTGTGTGAGCTTATACGTCAGCTAATTTTGGGTGCGTAACACCAGTGCACAACTAAGTATAATTAGGTATAACTCCAACTAAATGTCTAATCTTTAAACCTACTGTAACTCCAACCAGAGTTTTTTTCCCCTAATTCTAACACTATAACCATAAAACAAGCATTTCTTTAGTGAGGTTCAGGAGAATGGTTCCTTAAATTCTACTATAACTGGTGGGGAATTATGGCCCTCACAAGTATAGTAAAGCACACACACACACACACACACACACACACACACACACACACACACACACACACACACACACACACACACACACACACACGGGGGGGCGCGGAGCCCCCTTCATGGCTGAGAAGATTTGACTAATGTTGTGCTGGTGACTCCAGAACAGCATGCTGTAACGTGCGGCGCAGGGAGCCTCCTCTTTCTCCAGACTCACCGCTGGACATTGTAGCTCTGCTTCATGTGAACGCCTCACAGGGTATTAGCTTAGTACAACTGAAGCCCAGGAGGAAATGCTCTCCGTCTGTGTGTGTGAATGCACAGCAGTGCGTTGGCTCTTAAAAGGGAGGAGGAGGAGGAGGGGGTAGTCCAGTTACTAATGATCTAATGACACACTCTGTGCTTTTCATTGTTGGACCCTCTTTAGTGGAGATGGACCGCAATGACTTGTTTGGTTATTTCATAGAACACAAGCTGTAGTGTTGACGTTCTCTCTCTCTCTCTCTCTCTCTCTCTCTCTCTCTCTCTCTCTCTCTCTCTCTCTCTCTCTCTCTCTCTCTCTCTGGTTGGAAGGTCTGTTTTTTAAACACTTGAAGCCTGGCATCCCTACTCTATGCATGTCATAATAGGTGAACATTGGACGAAAATAGGCAAACATTTGGCGAAAATAGCACATCTACATGTAGAGCAGCTACAGTATACAGACTCCTGGGGGACCCCGTCAATGAAGAATATACAGGTTCAAGTAGTTGAACACCTCCACCTGTTAATCTAACCCTGCAAGTCTACAATTGTAACATTTGAACACTCACAGAGTTACAAGTGGATACATTAAAACATTGAGAATGTTACTGTCGTTTGAGACGGCAAAAGAGTTGCATTTTAACCAGACATTTTCCATCAGTATTAATTATTATTTGCAGCACATGGTTGTTGACAACTATCCCCGGATGTGTGCTTTGTTCCCAAACTAGATACTATATTACCCACGTAGGCTACTGACAATAAATGACCCCACGGTACATTTTACAAGCAAGCATGCGTGAAAAAAATCTTTGCCAAGTGTTTGAATCACTGGTTTGCAAATGGCTGGTTAATGTGTAACAAGAGACAAGTAGTCCATTATCACCGGCTAGATAACCTTATCTTCCTGCTGGGATATTTTTAGCCCCCGGAGCCAGCTGTAGTTTCCATTTGGGAGTGAATGTCCCCATGCGACTGGGACGGTGTCCGTCCGTCTGAGCTTGAGTTTATTCAAACCGGGAGCTGGCATTCATAGAACCACAGGTCCCCCCCCCCCACTGTTCTGTGCTAGCCCAGTCCCATAAGAACACCTGGATTCAAGTTCTGAGTCGCCACAACTGATTTCTGTCCTTTGGATTCCACAGACGTCTGAAATGGAATCATGTCGTGCACCGAAAATAGCCGATCTACAAGCTCACAACGCGTTGTGAGCTTGTAGATCGGCTGTTTTCGCTTATTTGTTATTTTAAGATGAAAGAGTAATTGAAGTGTTCAAACTAGCAATAGAATAGATTAGACTAAAGAGTGTTTGAATTGGTCAAACTAGCTATGGAATTAATGTTCGGAAGCGTCTTCCAAAAACCCTAATGATCTCAGATATTTCATAAAAGCAAAGGTTTTAAGCCTTAATCTATACAATTTCTTCAACTGGAATGTGGAGCATAGGGGTTTATATGATAAGATTTCTAGAATAGATATTGTGCCAATTGTTTAGGACTCACTCAGTTTCACAAATCACAGATTGGGACTTGGCCTATAGCAAAAGTTTTCAGTCATGAGATCATATTTTGCTTTAAACCATGAGAACAGATCACACACACACACACACTCACACACACACACACACACACACACACACACACTCACACTCACTCACACACACACACACACACACACACACACACACACACACACACACACACACACACACACACACACACACACACACACACACACACACACACACCTGGCCAACCTGCTGATGCGAGGGGGGGGGGGGGGGTCGTCACACAATCTCCCTACAATATTCACACCAGACAACGTAACACATTGAAAGTGAGCTTGTGTGCAAAATAGCCCCGCCATGAAAGTGACATCTGAAAGATGTCGTGCCCCCCCCCCCCCCCCCCCCCCCCCCCCCCCCCCTTCCTCAGGGCCAATTTATCATTTTCATTCACAGATAATAGAAAGCAATCTTCCAACCCATGATTACACTCCTCAGGAGATCATATTTCATGTAACGCGGCGGTGACATGCTACCGTGGACGGGACGGATATCCAAAGTGCCAATCATCCCGAGGTTGCGTACGTACACTCCAACCAGCCAATAATGGTAAAGGATACATGACAATACATCCACCGCTATCTCCACTCAGAGGAGGAATGAATATACACACACACCCCGAGAATTCACATACGGTTAGCGACGACGACCGTGCGGAAAAATACATTTGTACTGAAGCATGTATGAGGCGTTTACATTCACTCGCCACTTTAATGCTCTTCGTCCGTTCAGCCTGATAAGGTTAGAAGAACATGGCCGTTGCAGCATATATACGTACATCGGCAGGAGCGGAGACGTGTATATTTTCCCTAACTAATACCGCGGTCAAATTGAGATGTCCATTTGAACAACGTCCACAAGCCATTTCAAACACAGTGGTGAAGCGCTTTGGCTTTCATGAGAACACTTTTGTTTTGAGCCGTTGTGACCTCACTTTTTACAAGATAATATTTGAAAGGATTTGAATCTTGCCTTTTTTTGATAATTTATTTTTATCATGTTTACGAATGAGGATCAGGTATCATTTTCTACGGCACTTTTTTTTAGTTGAAAACTGTCAATTGTAGATAGGTCCTACAGCATAATAAGTAAAGTATTATCCAAATCCATTCCTGTCAATTTCAGGTCTGCTTAACCTTTGAAACGGGTCAGCTGCTATTTTACAAATAAACCAACGAGCCTCCCGCCATCATCTATTAATGATGTCCCTGGCATATTTGATTTCTCATGGTCAGTCGGGTCATGGCTCTCATCAATTCTCTGTGCCTTTGGTACATTTGTCCACTGCACATAATTGTACGACAGTGTACACTGACTTTGAATTTGGTTGTGATAGGCCATTAATAACCTTATTAGTTAAGAGAGAGTGTTGTGTTTACACATACTGAATGAGCTCACAAACACGGGGGGAGAGAGAGAGAGAGAGAGATGGAAAGAGGAGTGGGGGGAGGGGTAGAACAAGAACACGCCACTGAATGTCCCAAGCCATTAGAACAAGGGATATTTCTGGTTGACTGAGCAATTCATTCTCGACATGTCACATTGAATTTCTTCCATTATAAAACACTGCTGCCTTCTCCACTCCAAAGGCAGATTGCCTGCACCTATTTCACCCAGTGAAATATCGTCTCTCTCCCCTTCAAACCATCTTTTTTTTCCCCCCTCATCCCCAAGTTATGATTTCTGTTTCTTTTTATATTTATATTCACAGTGTACCCTGTATTCTTTTATAGTTTCATGATTTTGCCGACCGCATGTATAGACTCATGCTCTTGATAGCATTTGAACAAGAGAATTTTAATAGTTATCTGAATCTGATTCCTTGAAAGGTTTCGTGGCATCAAATTTCTTCATTCTTTTTTTGATTTGATTTTCTGACCTCAATTACACCCCCCAAAAAAATAACTTTGAATATTCAGTTGATTTTCTGTGGTCTGGGGTTTTATGAATAATTAGGCTTAGTAAAGCGCTGTGATTGGCCCGTGGACTTTGATGTCACAGTCCATTAATCCCGCCCCTCCCCTCTCCTATCCTTCTCCTTTTGGGGGGGGGGGGGGGGGGGGGGGAGCAGAGGCGATGATTGACAGGCAAAATCCCTCAACAGCGACACCCGCAGGCAAATAGTTTTTTTTTTCATTACAGCTGAATAGGCCTCAGAACACAGAGAGCCATGGCTCACTGGAGTGGATTTTTCAGTTAAAACCTTTTAATACATGTTTGAAGGACCATGATAAAGACTTTTACTGTTTTGTAAACCAGCACGTCATGACACCTTTAAACATTAACGTCTCTGTCGGGTGGAAACTGTCCAAAACTGCTACTTTTCAGGATTCAAATATTTTTTTGTAGCAAAAACAGCAGATCTACAAGCTAAAGCTTGTGGATCTGCTACTTTTGTGTGACGCTGTAGTATGATCAAGTATGATGTAGTACACAAACAGTTAAAATATGGAGATAAGAGGTTTCTGGCCGACAGCAACGATATTATACTTTATGAAATACACCATCAATTCCAATGTGACCTATATTCGCGCACGCACGCACGCACGCATACGCACACACACACACACACACACACACACACACACACACACACACATATAATCAACACAACAATCAATCTGTTACTGTCAGCCTATATATGGGGACCTGGTGCTTAAGGTTTTACAGTAAACAGGTGACACACGGTGTAAAGAGAAGGATTGAGTCTTTTTTTTTGTTGCCAGAACCAGTTTATGTGATTCTCCTCCTCCTCCTCATGGCATCTTGTGGTTAGCTCCACCACTTGACAAGGCCTGATACCAGAAGCCTGGCTTTGCACTGTTGTGCTGTGAGACAGATCTGACAGCCCTGCAACACAGATTGATGTAGCCCAGATAGAAGAGAGAGGAAGAATGGCAATTATGTCAAGCTAGGACATAAGCGTGTGTGTGTGTGTGTGTGTGTGTGTGTGTGTGTGTGTGTGTGTGTGTGTGTGTGTGTGTGTGTGTGTGTGTGTGTGTGTGTGTGTGTGTGTGTGTGTGTGTGTGTGTGTGTGTGTGTGTGTGTGTGTGTGTGTGTGTGTGTGTGTGTGTTTGTGTGCACGCTGTGATACAAAAGGCCCACACTGTATTGTTATCGTCCTCAATAAGCCAAAGTGTGTTTAAGTAAATGGATTGTCTATTAAGATCTTCTCTTCTCTTCTCTTCTCTTCTCTTCTCTTCTCTTCTCTTCTCTTCTCTTCTCTTCTCTTCTCTTGTTCTCATTGTTTTGTCCTGCAGCTATTTTCTCCCTTTTGCTATTGTAAATCCTTAATTACTATTTCAGATTGAACAAATTGCAGCATTTTTCTAATCGTAATGGCTTCTTTTGATGAAATAATTAATTATTTATTTATTTTTCAAAACCGGTCCACTTTGCCAGAAACACGTGCCAATTCATGCTGCTTAGATTGACGTCTGTTTGTGCCACGGATGCCAAGAAGCGTGCATGTTACAAGGCAGCACGTGTACCACACCACACATTTGAACCCTACAGCGTCTATAGGGTTTGGATCCGGAACCGGAGGAATCGTGAGGAATCGGATCCAACATTGAGGAATCCGAATCGGTTCCGTCACATTTTGGAACTGTTTTTGGAACCGTTTTTTCAATCACACTGTGAGAGCTGGTATGTGGACTTCGCGTCTGCTGTGCAATTACAATACCGGTGGTTCTCAAACTTTTTAATTTCAAGGACCACAATAACACAGTTACAGACCTGTTTGTCTCAGAGGTGTGCCGTCTCAAGCGAACTTGAGCCACGAGAGGCACCACCGAGCGAGCTAAAGCGAGTGAGTTGCCGTGCCGAACGTTGCAAAGTTTGCTTGTGCTGACTCGAGTATATGTACCGATAGGCACAGAATCGTAAATCATATTTTGGGGTGAGCGTAAACTCGCCCCAACTGCCACTCAAAGTGGCTACTGGCCAATCACAGCGCGTCCCTGCACAAGTGGTATAGGTTTTGGGATGACGCGTAAGGGTCCATTTGGATAGGCCTATAGGAATCGTTAAAGGGAACCGTTAAAGGAATTGTTAGGGAAGGGAAGAAACCGAAAGGATCCCAACCCTGCTAGCGTCATATTAGGAGAACGTTCAGCAGAAATAGCAGATGTCTGCTATTTTCGGCGAAGAGATGTGGTGTGTAGAGGGAAAAAAGGAGATGGCCAAGTACAGTATAGACCAGTAGTTATCAACCTTTTCTGGATCAGGGCCAGGGTCTGAAAACAAAGTGTTGCCTATACCGTGTGTGTAACGTAGTTCTTGTTTATTGGTATCACCTTTTTGAGTGCCATTAACGTGTTTCACATGTTTTTACCGCTATGGCGCTGGGTGCCAATGACGTGTTTGACCTGTTTTTTTAAAAACATGTTCCGAACCCAAGATATCATCATCTGAAGATGTGCAGCTCCATCCACTCCTTGTTTAACTTAGAACTGAAAAAGGCTGTATCTCGCTTCCTAAGCACTTTTTGTTTTCTTTGAAAAAAAAACTCTGGCACCTTTCAGAATTAATTCTGAAATAATTCTGGCAATCCTGGCACTCAATGAGTTAAATATGAATCATCAAAATCTTTGTGTTTTGCCAATTATTTGGAGCCCATTTGCAATAACCTGCGTGGCCCCACCAGTGAGCCCTGGCCCACAGGTTGAGAAACACTGGTATAGATCCCTGTGGGATGCCAATCAGTGGAGTCATATATCGTTGCTGTTGTGCAGAAACCTCTTATCTCCACATTTGAACTTTTTGTGTTTTTTTCTTAAATTAACGCCAACTACTGTACTTAGATCATACTACAGCGTCACACAAAAGCAACAAAAGTAGCAAATCCACAAGCTCGAAACGCGGCGTGAAGCGACGCATTTAGAGCTTGTAGATCTGCTACTTCTGCTATTTTGAATTTGAATCCTGAAAAGTAACAGTTTTGGACATATGAGGAGTCCATCCGACAGAGACGATATATAGGGTTTTAAGTGCTTTAAAACTCTTTATGGTGGGTCAGTTTCACCATATGTGGACCTTATGTGCACATGTGCTCAGACACAGGGAACTGTCTAAAAACCTATCATTATTGCAAATCCAAATTCCATCACTCAAGACCACATGTTGGACAGGGTCCAGGTGGCAGCCAGTATAAAGCCCTTTCTGTAAAACCTTCATTCCAATACCGATGTACAGTAGGATACGGCATAATAACGTTTCTGTCGGGGCGGAAACCTCCATATTCTAACGTTTTGTGTTTTTTCCGTAAATTCCCGCCCTACTTGATCATACACAAAAGCATCAAAAGTAGCAGATCTGCAAGCTGCAAGAAGAGATGCGTTTCGAGCTTGTAGATCTGCTACTTTTTGCTATTTTTGCATTTGGATCCTGTAAAGAAACAGTTTTGGGACATGTGAGGTTTTACACCCGACAGAGACGATAAGAAACTTGTGCATTGGGGTCAAATGCACCAAATGAGATTTACAAGCAGGAACTAGGCCTGTCCCCGACTAAGGATTTCTGTAGTCGAATCTGATTGGCCAAATGTTGCCTATAGTCGACTAATAGTCGACTATAGGCATTTTTGCATGATTTCACTGAGAGATTGGCAGTCAAATCTGTCTGATTCGACAGCCAATCTCAGTCGAATCATGCAAAAAAAAGATGTTATGCAACAGAGGAACATTCCATTTGGGCTGTAGGGGTGCTTAATGGCTGATTTAACATATACTTGCTTGGTTTCTCCCAATAAATCATGATATATACGCTTTTTTTTGGCAAACTATTAGTTAATTAATATAACAAATTAGGCCTATCTCTCAGTCGAATAATGAAAAAATATATCTTTTTTTTCTCTTTTTTTTTCATAATTCATGAAAAGAGATTGGCAGTTGACTCAGACTCCCCTTGACTGATTAGTCGACTATTCGAATAATCGAGGTCAGGTCTAGCAGGAACAAAGGGCTTCCACAGCACCTCAATCCAAATTCGGGCTGGTCCGGTGCATCTCAGGAGAGGGACTGGTATGTATAGAGGAAGGAAGGCACTGGAGCCGACTCGGACAATTAAAGCCTTTTTAATTACAGGGTGCAGGCAAATAAGGTCACAACGTTTCGATGTCAATACATCTCCATCAGGTCATGTCCTGATGAAGATATATTGAACGAAACGTTGACACGTTATTTGCCTGCACCCTGTAATTAAAAAGGCTTTAATTGTCAGAGTTTTCTCCATTTACAAGCACTTTTTGTAAAAAAAAAAAAAAAAAAAAAGATATATATATATATATAAAGGAACTAGAAAAAGTGCTCCTCGGAGCACAGGTCTCCGCCAGGTCAGGTTGGTTATTGTGGGCCAGCAATGTTCAGAATTTGGAATCAGGATGGAATATGAAAAATTGGACTGAACCGCCTTGATCACTTGACTATAGAGATAGTGTGTACCGATTTGTATGATATTTGGACAAAATTTGTAGGAGTAATAATACATTTATTTATTAGAGATTAACCTCCTGGTGGCGCTATAATATGGCAATGTTAAAAGGGTGGCATTTGTTCCTCAACGTAGTGCGAATGTGCATGCAAAGTTTCACCGCAATCAGACCCTACGTTCATCATTTTCTGCATTTTGTTCAAAACGGGCCACTCCTGCAAACTTCAGATGTCATTCTTAGCCAATCAGGATGGAATATGAAAAATCTGAAAGTCCCATTTCGTTTAATGACTATTGAGATACTGTGTGGCGATTTGCGTGATGTTTGGACAAGATATGTAGGAGTACTGTAAACAAATAGCCTATGTATAAAATAGGGCTAAAGTGGTTCATGTATGTTTCATAATATCATAATTTATATCTTAAAAGTAACTAGTAACTAGTTTTCAAATAATTGTAGTGGAGTAAAAGTATTATATTTGCCTCTGAGATGTAGTGGAGTAGAAGTAAAAGTACAGAGTACAGAGAGAAAAGTAAAAAAATACCTCAACATTGTACTTAAGTGCGGTACTTGAGTAAATGTACTTAGTTACTTTACACCCCTGGGACAGAGGAGAGACATTGTCAGGGCCCAGTGGGTCTATCTATGCTAATAGAAATGACAGTTTGTCCTGGGGTCATGACCTCTGTTCCAGAGACATGCCTCTCTGTTTGTCCTCCGATCCAGCGTTGCTGCCCTCTTCTGTGTCACTGTCTCACACTGTTTTAATACAGTGCTTCTCCAACTGTTTCATGTCAAGGACCCCCAAATTGATATATGCATATGGCCGTGGACCCCCATCTCAAAAGGTTTTGTGCCAGGGGACCCCCCCAGAAGAGAAGATTTATGTTTAACCAATTCAATACGGGAATGCATCTGTGTCATTTTAGATTTCTTTGGCTATTCAAAAATAGCAGATCTACAAGCTCATAGCGCGGCACCGAGTGCCACGCTATGAGCTTGTAGATCTGCTTTTTTTTTTTTTTTTAACCGTGAATATTTGTGCAAATCTTTAAATGTATATATTTTTAAAGCGAATATTTGTAAAATATTTAGCTCCAGGGACCTACAGAAGCAAAGATTTGAATTACAAATGTTTGCTTAAAAAAAAAAAAAAAAAAAAAAAAAAAAATATATATATATATATATATATATATATATATATATATATATATATATATATATATATATATATATATATTCAAAGATTTTCACGATTAAAAAAAATAGCAGATCTGCTATTTTTTAATAGCCAAAGAAATAAAAAATGACAGAGATGTCATTTGTGTGTGTTCCACTTCCACTAGTGCGGTCCATGGCACAATTATAGGTGTTCCTTGGAGAAAAGAAAAAGTATATTGTGCCTTTGTGTATCAAAAATACGCTTGAATAATATTTCATACTTTAAGTCCACGACATTTTAGAAAGTTCTAAGCTAATAGGCTTGTGTCGGGGAAAAAAGCTTGAAATAAATGATTGACTGTAAAGGACTTGATGTAGTTGCACCAGCGTGCAATTATAAATCCGGCTTTAAAGTCGTTGTGTTAAATATTAATTCAAAATAGAAATGGCTGTGTTAAGCCTTCTTATATATAGTAAATACACTGTTTTCCTGTAGGGTGGTCCTTGAGGATTGTTCAAAATATGCTAGCTGGTGCCGTGGTTCTCAACCTGTGGGCCGGGGTCCACTGGTTTAGAGGATATGGGCTGTGAGGATATTGCAAGTGGGTCCCCATCCCAAATAATTGGCAAAACAATGAAGATTTGAATGATAAAATAACATTAATATTTAAAAAATAAATACATGTTAAAACAATGCCATGGTATTTTCTTTTTCTTTTTTTCTTTTTCTTAAAAAAATAGTTTTCATAGAATACTATGTTAGTTCAATTGATCCAAGCCGGAACACAATCGATTGATTAACAAGGCTGCCGCTTTTGAGATTTTCAAGTGGGCCCTGATCCAGAAAAGGTTGAGAACCTCTGTGCTAGTGGTCCGGTCGGAGCTCAAAACAGGTTAACTGTTTTTTATGACTCTCCACCAGTCCAGTAGAGACGGGGGGTGGGGTCCATTGAAAACACTGCAGTTGTTCTGATGTAATTACTCTGTGGGAATCAATTACATTGCACCAAAATTGCTAGTGGAAATTGAGTGAAGTGGGTGTCACTGAGCTGCAAAAGCAATTTGTCTGACTAGTTAGCTGACCGAAAGCTCATATCTGTCTGAATGGCACTTTGACATTTTTTGCAGCGTATATACTTGCAGTGTATTACAAAGCCAGCCCAGTCAATCATTTTGACATTAGCCATTTGTATTATTCATTACATTCATTCACCTTTTTTTTCACTGACAAAAACAAAACAAAAATGAAATAAAAACTAAGCCATGATGATTAAAATTATGACTAAATACTGACAATTTAGTCAACAAATACAAATTAGTCAAACTACTTCAAAAACTCCAGGGAGCTCCACAAATCACGTTCAACCCAGATTCGGCTCAAACAAGGGGTGACATTTGTTCTACTGCTATGCCACCAAAATGTGCAATGCCCTACCAACAGTCATAAAAAAAGTGTGACTCATTTACTCTCCTTCAAAACCGCTCTAAAAGAGTGCTTACAGGTGACTGCAATTCGTAACTGGCCCCTGTAAAAAGTCTAAGCTTATCACCAGAAATGCCTTTTTGACTACTACTTGTTTATATGATGTTTTTACATATTTTGTATATTATTGTTTGTATTTAAATGTTTTTAATCCTTTTAGCATCCTTTTGTATAGAACTGTACCTCTGTGCCTTTTTTGCAAACAAAAATGGCAGGGAGGGACCAGTGGAGAAGGGATCCAGTAGAACTAAAATAAGTTATTTTATGTTTGGCTGCGTGTGTGGGTGTGTCATGCTCTGAAAATAGCTCTCAATAGCAGATCTGCAAGCTCACAACGCATCGCGATGCGACGCGTTGTAAGCTTGTAGATTAGCTATTTTCACTATACTTTAGCGTGACACTCTTGTATGGTGAAGGGGCCCCATCAATTTAGGAAAAAAAGACAAACATAAAAAGTTGAAATATGGAGATACAAGGTTTCTGCCCGGACAGCAACAGCTTTCTCCATCTCAGCAGCAGTGTCCTCAAGCTCCTCAGCCATGACACTAACATGTCAAGAGTGGCCGGCTGGCGAGGAAGTTGAGGAAAAAATTACAGCGTGGAGGATTTGGATTGAAATTAACTACCGCCACAAATCAGAGACTTGTCACTCAAACACGGACAGGCCCCCCAGTTAATTTACGAGCGCGGAGATTGAGCCTCTCTCTTCTCCTCCCAGACTCATCTGTATCGGGGCAAACGACACATTTATATTCAACGAGAATACGAGGCTACATTCTGTTTTACACCTGTGTTGACATTTAATTCAAAGACAACGGCCGCCAGAGAGGGCAACAACAACACCGTCCTGTAGTCTGTATATTATTATTATTATTATCATCATTCTTTTTATGTATTTGAGACATTCAAAGCCATCGTAAAGATGGCGTCTGATTTTTTTATTGTGATAATGGAAGAGTAGACTGGAAAAGTGGATTTGGAATTGGTTTGCACATAATATCTGGCGCCGTAAAATGAGATTTGAAGCCATGGGGGAAAACAAATCAAGATCCCTTTCTTCAGTTATTGGACCATGTAAGAGAAAATGCAGTTATTTTAATGTCGCTGTAAAATGATTGTGCGTTCATGGTTTGGTGACACCCCCCCCCCCCCCCCCCCCCCGTTGCAGTCAGTGTATCATCTGTTTGCACTCAAGAGAGCAGCACACCCACATTGGGGCGAACAACAACCTACCCATCAAAACATCATCAGCAAAGTACAGTACCTAGTAATTAACCACTTAAACCTTACATCGTTGCTGTCGGGCAGAAACCTCTTATCTCCATATTCTAAAAAAAATCATAACTAACGGCCTACTTGATCATACCACAGTGTCACACAAAAAAGCATCAAAAGCATTCAGAAGCATCAAAAGTAGCTGATCTACAAGCTCGAAACGCGGCGCGAAGCGTCGCGTTTCGAGCTTGTAGATCAGCTACTTTTGATGCTTCTGAATTTGAATCCTGAAAAGAAACAGTTTTGGACGTATGAGGTTTCCCCTCCGACGGAGACGATACAGTACTTCATTGACCCGGGTGGTGCCCCATGGAATCTATACATGGTCGCCTCCTTTTTCTTCCCCTCCCCCCTCTACACCAAATCTCTTAGCTGAAAATAGATACAGTAGCTGATCTACAAGTTCACAACGTGTCACGTTGCAACCGTGTTGTGAGCTTGTAGATCTGCTATTAGGGAAGCTTGGGTTCGCGTGGTTAGACATAACTACTTAGTACTTATTATATTTTTGTATCAATATTAGTGTGTGTGTGTGTGTGTGTGTGTGTGTGTGTGTGTGTGTGTGTGTGTGTGTGTGTGTGTGTGTGTGTGTATACTGTATATATTTTAAATATTTTTAAAAACATTTTCTTTGGGGGGCTTTTTATGTCTTTATTGATAGGATAGTGGGTTGACAGGAAATGGCGAGAGAGGGGGGTGACATGCAGCAAAGGCCGTCGGGATCGGGACTCGAACTCGCAACGCGCTGTCAGGCTACTTTGGAGCCTAGGTGCCCGGACCGCTACGGCAGCGGTACGGGCCCCATTTATGATTTTAATAGCACAATGTTTTTTCTTGCAGTCCTCATGGACCCAATAGTCACGCATCTCACTCAAGTGCCACAGACCAAGTAAAACTTTCATTTCAAAAGTTAAACAAGTTTTCCCTATATATAGGGACCAAAATGAGGATTTTACCCGGACAATGTGCCTTTTCTGTGCCCACTTCAGCCTCTACCTTTGACAGAAAAGGTCTTCATTACGTTTTGAAGCGATGTTTGTATTAATAGTATAGGCTCAAGCCCCGCAGCGCTTGTAGTTACAGTATATGCGAGGGGGCAATATGTTGATCTAGAATTGAGTCTCAAGGCAAACAAGCCCTCAAGCAGTGCGGCGCATTTATTTCCAGGCCTGAGCATTGCCGGGGTCATCCATATTTATGAGGATTCCTCTCTCTCTAAACTCATGATATAAACATAAGAATATAGCCAGTGACAGCCATTAGAGAGAGTGGTCAGACTGGATCAAATGGAATAGCTCCTCTTTGATGCCACAAAGGTATCCCGTATTATTACTGTCATTAGCAGACACATGTGAGGAAGAGGAGGCCTTTGCGAAGATGAATCCCGTCTGTCGCTCTTTCTTCGGGTTCACTGTTTACCATGAGCAAAACACCCTTTCATAATGTGGTAGGACATTTATAGAGTGGTCCATGGTGACCCTCGCAGAGCAGGCCAATGTTAATTGGCCTTTAACCACATGAACCCCAGCGAACCTTTCTCTGGGCATGTCATAAAAATCGATGAAAATGAGACAAAAATGGATGAACAACTGGCAAACTAAATAGGCCAACATTCTGCAAAAATGGATGAACGTTCAAAGCAGAAATAGGAGATCTAGACGCTCACAAAGCTATTGTATTGAGGATGTGTTGTAAGCTTGTACATCTGCTATTTTTGGAATTTGATGTACAACAAATTATAGGGTTTATAGTGGTTAAAGGGCAACTACTTCTTTTTTAATTCTGAGAAAAGCTTCCTTTCCTTTGGAGTGTTTTTTTCTTTTTTACAGTATATTACTGTAAGTGTCCTCATTCTTGTCTTCACCACAAGCCTCTGTCCTGGATATCATGTGTTGAATCTTATACACTAGATTCCAATCAATAAGAATGTTGTGACCCAAAATGCCAGTGCCTCTTGTCACATGTAAAAGTACCGTATCGACGCCCATAGTCATTGTACTCATAAGATATTCCACATATCTACACTTAGCAAAAACCCTGCTTTGCTTTAAATAGTTTTCTAAGTCACATTTAGTGTATTAACCCATTAGGGGATGAGGCCGATTCTACAAAATGTCTTCTAAATCCTAACAGTTGTTTGTTTCTATATATAGTGATTCTCAAACCTTTTTATATCAAGGACCTCTAAAATGATATATACTTGGCCGCGGATCCCCATCTCAAAATATGTTGTTCCAGGGACCCCCAGAAGCAACGATTTGAGTTGGCCTATATTCAAAGATTTGCAAAAACTTTAACTATTTTTCAAAAATAGCAGATCTACAAGCTCATAGCGCGGCCCTCGGTGCCGCGCTATGAGCTTGTATATCTGCTATTTTTGAATAGCCAAATAAATCTAAAATGACACAGATGCGTTCCAGGTCTCAATGGCCTCACACATAATTGGGTTTACCCTCAATTTCTTTGGCTAGAATCACGTCTTTTTGATCCACTGTCACTGCTCTGTATAATAGAGCAGGTGACAATGAACCTTTTCTTTTGTGTGATAAGGTGACAATTACCCTGTGAACAGTTTCTCCTCTTCCCAGAGTATTGGACAAACACAAAGATGTGGTTAGAGAGCATTAGCATGACATGTTATCGCTGAGTAACTGATTGCATTTTGCAAAAGGCAAGTTTAGAACTATTAATCATTACCCCTGGGACGTGGGTACAACAAACAACTCATTACACCACCATTTACAAAATACGCCATGCTCTGGGAGAAATGTATAGTGTTTGTTTTCTCAAGTCAAAACTTTTCTGGCATAATCAATGTTCTGACAAAAAGCTAATAGATGCTTTTACAAGGCATAATCTTTGCACGGTAGTAAATAGGCTACCTTTAACCCATTAAGACCGGGAACGCATCTTTGCGTCATTTTTAGATTTCTTTGGCTATTCAAAAATAGCAGATATACAAGCTCATAGCGCGGCACCGAGTGCCGCGCTATGAGCTTGTAGATCTGCTATTTATTTAGAAAAATCGTGAAAATGCGTGCAAATCTTTGAATATATATATATTTTTCAAAGCGGACATTTTTTACTCAAATCTTTGCTTCTGGGGGATTCTACAAATGTCTTCTAAATCCTAACAGTTTTTTGAAAAAAATTTAGGTTGCTATAATCAGTGGTTCTCAAACTGTTTCATGTCAAGGACCCCCAAAATGATATGTATTTGGCCGCGGACCCCCATCTCAAAATATGTTGTTCCAGGGACCCCCAGAAGCAAAGATGCGATGCAAAAAAAATTAGCTTTCAAAAATAATATACATTCAAAGACTTGCACACATTTCCACGATTTTTCAAAAATAGCAGATCTACAAGCTCATAGCGCGGCACTATGAGCTTGTAGATTTGCCCCGATGCGTTCCCGGTCTTAATGGGTTAAAGAGTGCCGTGCGTGAAAACACTGAATGCATGTGTTTTCGTTTAGCACGACTGGCTGTGAGTGATGATTAATGCGTTTAGTTACGCATTTTTGTTCTTTCACAGGGAGGGGGGAAAAAAATAGACACAGTGAAAATCAATGCATCAACGCCCTTGATGATTGGACGAGTGCACTGTATTTTTATTAGTCTATGCTTATGAAACAACAACAAAAAAAACATAAAAATGTCATTTCCCCACATTTCATAACGGAACATAAAGATATCTCTACAGTGTGATGGCTATTTTATGTTCTACTGAGTCATCTGTGCCTTTTCGTTGCGTAATATACTCTAGTAAAATAATTCATAATATACTGTACTATCAAACAACTGTTGGCCTAATCACAAAAGTTGTACTCATGAAGTAGGCCTACATAGTGCATAGGTAGCCTACAGCAGTGGTTCTAAAAGTGAGATCCCCGGGGACCCCCAGGGGCAGGGCCGGACTTACCGTTGGGCTAGGGTGGGCTGCAGCCCAGGGGCCCCGAACTAGGGGGGCCTCCTTGATTTTTTTATGATCAAATTGTAAAGTAACCTTACCGAATTCACCGAATTAAAGTTAAAAAAAAATAAAAGTAAACGAAAAAAAACGCCCAAAAAAAGAGAATTTTTGCACGCGTGCATGTGTGCCAGGGGGGCCTCAAAAATCACTCTAGCCCAGGGGCCTCAACTCCTATAAATCCCCAGCAAAAGTAGTTAATATCATCACAATCACTTTGACTACTTTATCCATTTATACGTTGACTATTCAAAATTAGCTGATCTACAAGCTCACAGCATGTCACTTACATCAAGTTTTAGAAAAATATCGAAAATGTTGGAAAATTTGAATTTTGTTTTAACTTAGATCTTCTCTTCTGGGGGTCCCTGACTCAACTCAGATGGGGGTCCACGGTCAAATACATATCAATTTGGGGGCCCTTGGCAGGAAAACGTTTAAGAACTACTGCTGTAGTAAAAATTCATAATGTACTACTATCAAACAACTGTTGGACCTAATCACAAAAGTTGAACTCATAAAAGTGCATGGTGCGGTAGGTAGCCTACAGTGAAGCTGCGTGAGCCTAGTTGTTGCTCTTTGATTTGCACAATAATGTGCGTAACAGCAGTCCTGGCGAGAAAAGAGATGATTTACACACATAAACTGCTGAAAAAAGCCTTGTGAAATAATAAGAAATTATTAAGAGAGAAACTGAAGCATATAATGTAATTACTTCCCGGGTGTAAGAGAGCGTCAATCAAGGGCATATCTCTGAATCGCTTAACCCGTTCAGACCGGGAAAGCATCTGTGTGTCATTTTCAGATTTCTTTGGCTATTCAAAAAATAGCAGATCTACAAGCTCATAGCGTGCCCCGCTATGAGCTTGTATATCTGCTATTTTTGAAACAATCATAAAAATGTGTGCAAATCTTTGAATATATTTTTAACTCAAATCTTTGCTTCTGGGGGTCCCTGGATCAAAATATTTTGAGATGGGGTTCCGTATGGCCAAATACATATAATTGACATGAAAAGGTTTTGAGAACCACTGATATTATAGCAATAAATTGTATTTAACACTGTAAAGTATTTTTGTTTTGTTTTTAGTTTTCTGTATCTTTGCTCACATGTACTTTTAGCTTCATTGTGTGTTGAGTACTGACATTTAATAATTTTGTATATGCAACTGAAATAATTGTTTTTGTATGTTTTTTGTGTGGACCCCAGGAAGACTAGCTGGTTGCTATGGCACCAGCGAATGGGGATCCTTAATAAAAATCAAATCAAATCAAATAGCAACATATATATATTTTTTTTCAAACTGTTAGAGATTTAGAAGACATTTGTAGAATCCCCAGAAGCAAAGATTTGAGTTACAAATGTTCGCTTTAAAAAATATATATATATATTCAAAGATTTGCAAAAAATATTACGATAAAAAAAAAAAAAAAGAATAGCCAAAGATATCAAAAAATGACACAGATGTGTTCCCGGTCTTAATGGATTAATGGGATATTGAAATTCCAGCATGAAGCACCGAAGGCGAGTGCTAATTAGTATGAATGACGAGCGCTAAGATGACTAATGCTGCTGAGGACAGGTTTTAATTGAGAGCAATATAATGAAGTATCCTGTAGATTTGTCAGTATGCAGCCTGTTTTTCTTTCTTTCTTTCCATTAGCTTGCACAAGGCTGCAAAGAAAAGAGACATGCATTATCTTGATTACATATAGCCTCTACTATAAACGGCAACAAAAGCATTTTTGTTTGTTTCTTATAGGGTCACTTAATTGGTACAAGACAACACAAGCAAGTCCTTCAAAATGTATCCAGTATGTATAACTCACAACCAAGGCCAAGCTTATACTTTAATCAGTGGTGGAAAGTAACTAAGTACATTTACTCAAGTACTGTACTTATGTCCAATTTTGAGGTACTTTTACTTTACTGTAAAATACTTACAGTATTTCCAATTTTCAATACTTGTACTTTTACTCCGCTACAATTATTTAAAAACTTTAGTTACTTTGTAAAACATACATGAACCACTTCAGCCATGACTACTTGAAAATAATTTGCAAAAGATTATACATTTTGGGATATTGTGCACAATGAGTACTTTTAGTACTCAAGTATATTTTGACGCCAATACTTTTGCACTTTTACTCAAGTGCATTTTTAATACTAGACTTTTACTTGAGTATTTCTACATGGTGGTATTGATACTTGTACTTGAGTAAAAAAGGTGAGTACTTTTTCCACCACTGGATGTCATCCCCTCTGTCTCTCCTACCTTTCCTGTCTCTCTCTCGCACTCTCACTGTTACGGTCAGAAATAAAGCAGAAATGCAATGTTATCTGTAAATAAATAAAAAAGGAAAGGAAAGAGTATGCCTAATGATTTTTGTCCATGCATTTGTTAAAGAAAAAACAACTCCACAGACACTTGACACTTTCAGAAAAGGTGGGCAATGGTCCCTGCATTTCCAGATTAAATGTTGGGTGTGATCAAAGTATACATGTTTTGTATATTTTAACCCATCTTCGTCAGCTGTCATTATTCATCAATCAATCCCCGAAGAAGACCGTTCCAGGTCGAAACGTTGGTTTTCAATATTTTATCCTGCATCGTATTGCTCCTATGAGTGTGTGCGGCCTTTTCTTCCCTTGTAGCATGTCATTAATTCAAACAGCATGCAATGCACCAAATAACATATTTTCCCACTTCAAACATCGCGTTCATTTGATGCAATGCTTGTTTCAACCAGCCAAACACACATAACGGTTTACAGCATATAGATGGTCTAGTTGATAGTGCTGTCGTCAGAGAGAATGCACGTCTGTTGTTTCTACAGCTGTTTGTTTGGACGTGCCTGCCTTGATGACGGATCATATGTGTACAGTACAGGCAGCCTGACGCTCACACAGCACCAGTGGTGTAGTAATATCTGAACAGGGTGTGAGCAGACATGATGAACGTGGTGGTGTAGCAGAACAAGCCATGTGCCAGATTGAAATTCACATTTTGGCCAGTGGTGGAAAGTAACTAAGTACATTTACTTAACCCATTGAGACCTGAAGCCAATTCTACATGTCTCCAAAATCTCAACAGTTTTCTGAAAAACCTATGTTTCTATATCAGTGGTGCTCAATCTTTTTCATGTCAAGGACCCCCAAAATGATATGTATTTGACCACGGACCCCCATCAAAATATTTTGTTCCAGGGACCCCCAGAAGCAAAGATTTGAGTTAAAAATGTTCGCTTTAAAAATATATATATTCAAAGATTTGCACACATTTTCACGAATTTTCAAAAATAGCAGATCTACAAGCTCGTAGCGCGGCACTCGGTGCCGCGCTATGAGCTTGTATATCTGCTATTTTTGAATAGCCCAATAATGCTTTTTAGCTCGAATCTAAAAATGACACAGTTCCAGGTCTTGTACTGTACTTAAGTACAATTTTGCATTTGTACTTTACTGGAGCATTTCCAATTTTCAATACTTTTACTTCTACTCAACTACATCTCAGAGGCAAATGTTGTACTTTTACTCCACTACTATTATTTGACCACCTTAGTTACTAGTTGCTTTGTAGATTTAGCTAAAAACTAAACATACACACTTCAGCCCTTAAACTTTGGCTATTTGAAAATAGCCGACCTATTGTATCGATTGTAGATCGGTTATTTTCTAAAGACTTGTATACATTTTATACTCTTGAAAACTTGTGAAATGGGACCTTCTGCATAATGAGTACTTTTACTTTTGGTACTTTAAGTACATTTTGATACCAATACTTTTGCACTTTTACTCAAGTATTTTTTTTATTCTGGACTTTTACTTGTAACAGGGAGGGTATTTCTAAATTGCAGTATTGATAAAACAAATGTAATACTTTTTTCACCACTGGTGAGCAGACATGAACGTGGTGCTGTTGCAGAACAAGCCATGCCAGATTGAAATTCACATTTTGGCTGATCTAGCGATAGAAAATTAAAGCAGTCAAGCAGCCACTAATGTCTGCAATGCAAAGGGCGTCCAATAACTAAAATTCCTCTAATATACTTGGGAGTAGCACCTTTATTATGCAGGAAGGTGTTAAAGATCAGATTGGGACTCGGTATCAGCAGATACTATAATATAATATATTAAAAAGGGTTAGTTAAGAAGTTTATATTTAGGTTTGATATCACACTTCCCAAGGTAGGCTACTAGTCAAATAGTTGAACGTGTGGTTAGTGAGAAATGTACGCTGAAATGTCCACTGGAAGCTTACGTTGTGGCAATGCTAATGGAAACAAATGATAACAGCCTGACAGTAATCTTGTTTTTTTGATCAGCTAGCCAGTGTTTGGCTGATAATGCTGTGAATTGTATCAGCTAGCCAGTATCTGGGGTTTGATCCCATTAATTTCCTTTAGCACGGCTATAACAGACTAACAAGCTTCCAGTGGACATTTCTCAGTAAGCAGTAGCATGTAGCGGCTATTAACCCATTAAGACCTGAGGCCCATTCTATAAAATGTCTTCTAAATCCCAACAGTTTTTAGAAAAAAACGTATGTTGCAGTGGTGCTCAAAGTTTTTCATGTCAAGGACCCCCAAATTGATATGTATTTGCCCACGGACCCCCATCTCAAAAATACGTTGTTCCAGGAACCCCCAGTAGCAAAGATTTGAGTAAAAAATGTTCGCAAATTTTCAAGATTTTTCAAAAATAGCAGATATACAAGCTCGCTTGTCTTGTCTCGTAGCGCGGCAAAAAATTGCCGCGCTACGAGACATTTGGTAGAATCGGAACCTCAGGCCTTATTGGGTGAAGAGAGATGTGTGTAATGACTCTGAGCTGGACACACAGGAGGTGGTGTTTACGTTACCTCTGTGTCTAGCAGCTCTATGAGCTGGTGATAACACACTTACATTTGTCACCGACTGTGTGTGTGTGTGTGTGTGTGTGTGTGTGTGTGTGTGTGTGTGTGTGTGTGTGTGTGTGTGTGTGTGTGTGTGTGTGTGTGTGTGTGTGTGTGTGTGTGTGTGTGTGTGTGTGTGTGTGTGTGTGTGTGTGCGTGCGTGCGTGCGTGCGTGCGTGCGTGCGGCATAATGGGATGTGTAGACCTGAGAGTTACCACCCACAGCAGAACCTCCCAGCTGTCTCGGCATCACGGGCAGCCATGTTGATTTTACTCCTCTGCAGTGTAATCGCTGTAGACCAGTAGTTCTCAAACTTTTTCGTGCCATGGACCCCAGAAGAGAAGATTTATGTAAAAAATATATATATTATTACATTATTCAAAATTCAAATTATTCAAAAGCTTCTAAACCTTTTCAAACAAGACTGACATTTACATGTTATTTATGACATGTAAATGTCATGTAAAATGACGTAAAATTCTCTCGCCATGTCTCTCTCTCTCTCTCTCTCTCTCTCTCTCGCTCTCTCTCTCTCGCTCTCTCTCTCTCTCTGATTCTCTCTCTCGCACCGGTAAGTGAAATCTGACACCGCTGTGCTGTGCCGTGTGTCCAGATCCCATCGTCTGAGAGGATGGCGCGCCCTCAATGGCCGATAGGCCAACCAATGAGGAAGAAGTATCAAGAAACGTCAGGAAGTGGCGACTAGGTACAGATCTGTTTGTAAACAGGCTGGCTTTTCAAGCCACCCTGTAAAAAAATCAAAAAGAGCAGATGTACGAGCTTGTAGATCTGCTATTTTTGCAGCATGCACACCAAACGTTATCCTGACTACCGACTATAATAACAAGTCTGATCAGAAAGGTGTGAAAAAAGCTGCTGAGCACAAGCTCTCTGCACACTTAATTGAGGCTGTTACGTTATGGTGCTAAAATTAGAGCTTGAGGTTCACTTAACAACATGAACAAACACATGAACACGCGTCATGCTTAACTGCTTCATAACATTTGAAAGATCATAGCAAAACACAAAAGATGAGCACTGATGGAGCTGTTTTTTCATTATCACCCACACAAAGTACCAGACACATAAAGGCGACAAAGAAAAAACAGACTCAGAACACAGGCAGCCATTGGATGTAGTGAAATATATTCGGACAGAGAGACTGGGAAGGTTACAGTATCACAGGTACATGTATGGTAGGCATCATCGGTCGTGTCTCTCTCAAGTTGAACAGAGAAAGCACTGGATTTAACAGCGTCCGTTAACATAAACATATGACATCATGGAAGACAGATCAAGCGTCCAGCCGTCGGAGGTGTAATCCTGCCATTGGTGGAGAGTGATGATGCTAGTTGTCGTCAGATGAAGATGATGAAGATGAGGATGGATGGTAGATGATGAAGATGATGATGATGATGATGGTGTGACAGTTTATCTTTGGACAAACAGCGTCCAAATGTCTGGGTCAACACTTTGACATCGGCTCTGACCGGTCACTGGTCAGTGGTGACTTCGTGACACTGAAAGAAGGGTTAGCGTAGAGAAGATACAGTGCTCTCAAAACATCCTATATTGACATAACTTGAGGATCCAACATATAGCCACAAAAAGCCTGTAGCCAGCTGCTTGGCCTTGAGAGACAGGAGAAATAGGAGAATAGACTAGAGTACATGACTGGATTAGGCCAATATAACACCTATTATATTAATTTGACATTTAAAGCAGGTTTAGGACACTAGACAAATTATGATAACAAGATTAACTCTATCAAGCACTATACTGCCCTACAAAGCCAAAGTGCAGTAACTACGTTTTTGGACACACTGACTTATTTGTGTATCCCAAAGGTCAAATAGGCCTTCGTGGGGACTCCCTGGAACCCCCTCAACGACCCCTGGGGGTCCCCGGACCCCAGTTTGAGAACCAATAGTCACTGAACCAATAGACACTGCACAGTGCACAAACTACAGCAGATTTGTGTCCACCTTCGCGTATCGACACGTATCGATGCCAACATCGAGGCAGTGTGTGGGGCCCTTAACATGATGAGAGAACTCACTTGTTTGTTTTTTAATGCTTTATTTAGATAGATAGTTACAGTGAGAGAGAGACAGGATACAAAGAGAGAGAGAGATGGGGAAGGACATGCAGCAAAGAGCCTCGGCTCGGATTCTAACCATGGGCCGGCTGCCGCAAGGACACGTCCATGAGAGAGAACGCCCACTTTGAGTCGGATCTCAAATGTTTCCTTGGCCTTAAAGCTCTTCATCTATGTACAATAATTAATTCATTTCTCGCTTAACCCATTCAATCCGGGAACGCATCTACAAATGTCTTCTAGATCCTAACCGAAAAGAAAAACGTATGTTGCTATATCAGTGGTTCTCAAACTGTTTCATGTCAAGGACCCCCAAAATTATATGTATTTGGCCGCGGACCCCCATCTGAAAATATGTTGTTCCAGTGACCCCCAGAAGCAAAGGTTTGCGTCAAAAATGTTCCCTTTAAAATATATGTTCATAGATTTGCACAATTCTTTTTCGAGATTTTTCAAAAATTGCAGATCTACAAGCTCATAGCGCGGCACTCGGTGCCCCGCTATGAGCTTGTAGATCTGCTATTTTTGAATAGCCAAAGTATAAAATAATTAGCAGTTAGCTCAAATCTAAGATGATCCAGTAAGCGTTCCCGGATTTAATGGGTTAACTAAACAAAAAATGAACACACATCACAAGGTAAAGATAAGAACAAGAGAGATTGCTATGGAATGAAAAGTGCAAAATTGTCAGTGGCTGAATAGAAAGTTAATTAAACGGTATGCATGGCTGAGTGAATAGCAAAAAAAAAAAAGGGGACAGCAACTCTCCAGTCAAGGTTAAGACGGAGCTCTTTGTGTTGAGAACACTTTTCAGCTTTACAGACCCTGAAATACAGACCACTAAAACTTAACCCATTCAATGCGGGAACGCATCTGTGTCACTTTCTTTGGCTAGATTTCTTTGGCTATTAAAAAATAGCAGATCTACAAGCTCATAGCGTGGCACCGAGTGCCGCGCTATGAGCTTGTAGATCTGCTATTTTTAAAAAAAATCGTTGTTTGCTTTATCAGTGGTGCTCCAACTTTTCCATGTCAAGGAACCCCAAAATGTATTTGGCCGTGAACCCCCAAATCTCAAAATATGTTGTTCCAGGGACCCCCCAGAAGCACAGATCAGATTTAAAAACGTTTGCTTTAAAACATATATATTCAAAGATTTGCACACATTTTTAAGATTTTTCAAAAATAGCAGATCTACAAGCTCGTAGCGCGGCACTCGGTGCCGCGCTACGAGCTTGTAGATCTGCTATTTTTGAATAGCCCAAAGAAATCTTAAAATTACACAAGATGCGTTCCCGGTCTTAAAGGGTTAAAACCTTGCCTTGGATGCAGGTGAAGTGTTCCTGTAATTGAGATAAACAACCGAGTATTGAAATGTGTTAACCTGGAGGAGGTAGCCGCTGCTCTTTCGGTATATACGACAAATTGAGAGTTCTGTAGGCTACGTTGTACTCACACTGTAAATAGAATTCATACGGCATACTGTACCGTGCGAGCGCAATAAACTAAATAATACAAAAAACTGCATTCAATATGCAAGAATCCTGAGCAGCTGCTCAAAATGTTACTTTAAATTGAGTATTGTGTGTGTGTGTATGTATGCCTTCTGCAAACTCCCCGTTGTTGCAATAGATTATTGGCATACCTGCCTTAAAGGAGTAGTTCACCCAAAAAATTACTTATTTTATATCAATTACACACCCCATGAAGCCTTGAATTTATGATTTATTTATTTTTTTTGTCGCATTCCTGAGACAATAATTTGATGACTGGCAGAGAGATGCTAATGTCTCCGGTAGGAGACAGACCCGCAGCAAGTCATCAAAATTATTGGCTTAGGAATGCGACAAAAACAAAACAATCTCCATGAATTCAAGGCTTCATGGAATGTGTAATTGATAGAAAATAAGTACTTTTTTGGGGTGAATTACTCCTTTAAAAGGTTTATCATTCAGTTCTTCCTGTACCTTTAACTAACTCTAGAATTGTGTATAAATAGTGTTATTTGTTTTTAATTTTTACTTCATCCAGTATTTAAAAAAAATACTGTTCCTTGCAGAAAAATGTTCCTGGCAGAACATATCCCACCAATGTTTTGCTGACAAACAAACCCCTCTTGATTCTTGATTATTGAAGTAAAATAATTTTAAAAACAAACGATCAGAAGAATAAAACAGTCTGAGAGCTCACAGTGAAAGCTCTGACTCAATACAACACCCAGTTCATGATGTTTACGAGTACTTGTTTATGAGTTGACTGATTGTATGAGTATACAATGACATGCCGCAGGCTGTGTACTCTATAGCCACCCATATCTTCTTTAGTTTGTTACACAGTATAACATTTGATCAACACCTGTCAATGCACAAGTCCCCCCCCGGTAAATTTATACACCCAATTTAGCTGCAGCTCGCACATTTTCTCCATGGGTGACTGCGGCGGCAATCACAATAACTCTGAGCATGACAAGTACCTGAGCTTGCATCTGAACATGCCTTATTATGACAAGATTGAGATAAAAAGAAATAAATAAGAATGACAACAAACATTCCATGTATCCAACACAGGGGTGTTAGTCAGTGACACTTTGGTGACAAATATACCACAGCAGTTATTTGCCACGTTGTCAGAGTCACATACTTAATACAGGGAGGGGAAGTGGGGGGATAAATAAAGATTACTAGGTTAATTAATTTTTTTTCACGTTTATTACTCTTTTGTACCTCGATATAATTACTCTGCGTGTGGATTTAATTGAATTTGAACGCGGGCCAACACAAGATAATTTGTTTTCAGGTTAGCGAAAGGTTCCTTGCGTCGCCAGGCGAGAGGAAATGACACGTGATGTGAGGCATAATTCACCCGGCTGAGACACTGATACACAGCCATCAGAAAGGAAATTAATTCCGCTCCCTCCAGCTGCACAGCCAAACAACATTAAAGATAGAAATAAATAACAACAGCAAGCCCCAAATAATACACACAGCTCTCTCTCTCTCGCTCTCTCTCTCTCTCTCTCTCTCTCTCTCTCTCTCTCTCTCTCTCTCTCTCTCTCTCTCTCTCTCTCTCTCTCTCTCTCGCCAAAACCAAACATCCAATACACCACCATGAATAAGAAACATAGAAACAGTGCTGCTCGCTTCATCTGATTTAAGGTGTGTGTGTGTGTGTGTGTGTGTGTGTGTGTGTGTGTGTGTGTGTGTGTGTGTGTGTGTGTGTGTGTGTGTGTGTGTGTGTGTGTGTGTGTGTTTGTGTGCGTGTGCGTGCGTGCGTGCGTGCATTTCTCTGTCTGTATGTGCAGGACTGAATGACATTCGATTGGATGGGCGTATCACTATAGTATTAATAATGATAATAATAATAATACATCCAATTTATATAGCGCTTCTCTTGGTACTCAAGATACAAGTACAAGGTGCTTTACACAACAGAACAAATCAAAGAAACAACTTTATTGAGAGAATTTTTGTACATAATAGTGTTTTATATTTCTTGATGACATGTATTACATGTATGTATTATTGTTATTTTGTATGCTATGTTGATGAATTGAATACATTGGACCACAATGGAAACAAGTCCACATGGACTTTTTTTGTGTTATCCTTTTAGCCTAAATGTCTGGCTGTACCACTGTGTTTCTGACTAATAAAGTATTCAATCAATCAATCAAAATAATAACTCATTAAAAGGCTAAACACTAAGCAGAGATTGTAGTTCGGCTATTTTCACAATATTTATCAGTGGAACCGAGTCAAACTAAATGTAATGCCTCAACTTCTACAATTCCAAGTTCTTGTCAGGGTGGGGGGTCTCCAGTTCAAAAAATATATTTTTTTGGGGGGGCCACGGCCTGAAAAAGTTGAGAACCACTGTGTTAGTGTACTATAATGCTTTGTTTGGAGTGTGCTGTGCACAGTAGATTGTTCTTCTCTCCACCCAGTATTACTGTACTGTACATGCAGGGCTTCGCCAGGCTGGGTGGGTGGCCTACCTAGGGGGCTGTGTCAGCCGTGGGTTGCAGCTGGCAGGACATGAGCATGAATTTGTGGCAACGCCCTGTATGGGCATGAAGAGCATGCACTTTTGGAGGTGCACTCTATAAGGCCCTATGGTAGCCTCGCTCCCAGGAGTGGGGACTATTCTGTTCTACCTATTTCTCATCGCCGAGGAGAAAAGGCCTGGTTACAATCTAATGCAGTGCGTGTCTATGTCCGTTGTACATGTCCTCCCGGCCTGACAAAGACGATACATTTTGTTGAAGGCAAAACAACAACCTTGTGTTTGAATTGGACTCATGCAGCAAACGCAGCATATTTCTCTCTCTGTATACACACTGCGCCAAGTGATAACTTAAAACGTAGCTTCGGCTTCACAGCTGAGAGAGGCTGCTGTGTTCAAAGGACCCAGAGCTTTTGTTGTCTTAATACTTTCAGCACCCAGGGTGGCATGCAAGGTTGGGTGACACTGACAGGTTGGCAGGTCATTCCTCAATGCAGTCATGACTTGCTTAAGTGGATATACACTGGGGTCATGATCCGTACACTTTTTGTGTCTGCGATACTTAAAACCTGATTCTCATTTTTTTGTGTTGGGTGGAGACGGACAAAACTCATTTTGACATTCGTACTGCATGGATAGTAGTATTGGTCGAGTGGGCAGGGCTTTGTAGCTGTATGCACAATGCAGGTTATACGTTCATGGACAAATTCTGTACACTCATCATTACTAAGTTAACATTCATGCAGAGTTAGCTGAGGAGGCTACATTCTGAGCATGGTAAATGGTCTGCTTGTATCCAAAGAGATTTACGATGCAGGTTACACTCACCCATGCACATATGGTACAGTGTGTGTGTGTGTGTGTGTGTGTGTGTGTGTGTGTGTGTGTGTGTGTGTGTGTGTGTGTGTGTGTGTGTGTGTGTGTGTGTGTGTGTGTGTGTGTGTGTGTGTGTGTGTGTGTGTGTGTACTGTATACATTGTATATTAACTCTTTAACTGCCAGAGTAATAGTGTAATAGTGTTACGCTGCTGCCAGCGAAAAAAATATTTTCTGTGAATGCTATCCGCACGGTGATCCCCTCATTACACACACAGGGGTCTCGTAGAATGGGGGGGGGGGGAATGTATCCGATAGCGGTAATCCGTTCCATAGTTGTGGCAAGTTGAAAATAGCATGTTTTGCCAAAAATAGTGTAAAAAAAAAAGTACTCAGGAGCCGAGATGGAGCATTTTTAAGCAATAAGTTAACCAGGGCAGTTAATGAGTTAAAATTGCCTTGTGGGTGGACGTTGGGTTAATGGACGTTACAAACGTAACATGCTCATATATGGAGACTATTCTGGCACGCGTGCAGTTACTGTATATCACACGCCGATCACTGACATTGTGAGCTGATAGATCTGCTACTTACTTACACTGAATGTTCACATATTATGACATGCTCAGAATAGGGACGTTAGGTTGCAAATGTGCTATTGTGTGTCTATTTAGGGGTCCTCCTTAGAATGGAAAGGTTTGGGAGCCACTGTTCTTCTAGTTGTTACACTGTTGTGTGGAGTGATTTATGTATTTGCTTTTGGTTTTTGTATATAACATTTAGTGAAAGGTTTTCATTCAGTGCACATACCCTAGTAATTGCCGTACACAATAGTTTGACTGTTTGAATCGTGTGTCTGTTTTTCCATACATTTTCAGTATATGTGGCCCTGGAGATAATTGAGCCCCTAACAAGCAGTAATATTACACCATGATCTACCTGTTGAGTTATATACCCTAAAACCACAATAAAACATATTATTCTTTGGACGATATTCTGAACAAAAAGAAATGGTCCAGCGACTTGGGCCTCCCTCCATTGTTCTGTTTTCAATTAAATATTAAATATGACACCCCACCATGAGACTGTCGGACTGCAATGAATTAATATCCAGCTTAAAAGGGGGATTTTAACCCATTAAGACCGGGAACGCATCTGTTTGTCATTTTTAGATTTCTTTGGCTACTCAAATATAGCAGATCTACAAGCTCATAGCGCGGCACATGAGCTTGTAGATCTGCTATTTTTTTTAAATCGTGAAAATTTGTGCAAATCTTTGAATATATATATTTTTCAAAGCGAACATTTATAACTCAAATCTTTGCTTCTCGGGGATTCTACAAATGTCTTCTAAATCCTAACATTTTTTAATTCATTTTAATTTATTTTTTACTTATGTTGCTATAATATCAGTGGTTCTCAAACATTTTTCATGTCAAGGACCCCCAAAATTATATGTATTTGTCCGCGGACCTCCATCTCAAAATATTTTGTTCCGGGGACCCCCAGAAGCAAAGATTTGAGTTAAAATGTATATATACGTATATTCAAAAATTCGCCAAAATGTTCACGATTTTTCAAAAATAGCAGATCTACAAGCTCAAAGCGCGGCACTCGGTGCCGTGCTATGAGCTTGTATATCTGCTATTTTCGAATAACCCAAAGAAATCTTAAAAATGACACACAGATGCATTCCCGGTCTAAAACGGTTAAAGAGCCATTCATTTGCTCACGTTATACATAATGATAATGACCAGTATAATCTGTGGCCTCTCTGTGGACAAGAGTAACTTTCTCTGCCAGCTATAATAAACCACGACTCTTATCTGAGGACTTGATTTGCTCACAGGGCCTGGAGCTGCTCCAGTTGACAATGGCTCTGATAAAGACCACAAAACCTATACATCCAAATTAGCTGCATGTTTATAGCAGTGATATCACACAGACTGGAAGATATACTCTCTGTCGGTTACGGCGCCCCAAACTGTGTGTGAACGATCTTCCACCCAATGTTAGAGCGTCTCAAATATTACCTGTGTTTAATCCATTAAGAGACCGGGAACGCATCTGTGTCATTTTTTAGATTTCTTTCGGGCTATTTAAAAATAGCTGATCTACAAGCTCATAGCGCATGAGCTTGTATCAGCTGTTTATTTTTGTGAAAATGTGTGCAAATCTTTGAATATGTCCCTGGAACAACATATTTTGAGATGGGGCTCCGAGGCCCAATTCATATCATTCTGGGTGGTCCTTGACATAAAAACATTTGAGAATATTACAGCAACATAAGATTTTTTTTTTTTAAACTGTTTGTATTTAGAAGACATTTGTAGAATCCCCAGAAGCAAAGATTTTAGTTAAAAATGTTCACTTAACAAAACATGTATATTAAAAGATTTGCACAAATTTTCACAGAAAAGAAGATAGCAGATCTACAATCTCGTAGCCGTGCTACGAGCTTGTAGATCTGCTATTTTTGAGTAGCCCAATGTATAAAATAATTGTTATAGCTAAAAAAAAAAACAGTATGCGTTCCCGGATTGAATGGCTTAAATCACATTTGAAAACTCACTTGTTTACTGAGTGTACAGCACTTTGCTTCAACGCTGTTGTTTTAAAGGTGCTCTATAAATGAAGTGGATTGGATTGGAAACCGAACTGTTACTTTTCAAGATTAAAAGCATGAAAAGTAGCAGGTCCACAAGCTCAAAGCTCGAGCTTGTGGATCTGCTACTTTTGCTTTTTGTGTGTGTGTGATGCTGTAGTATGATCAAGTAGGGCATTCATTTATGAAAAAACCCTCAAAAAGGTAGGCCCGGACGGCTGGCTGGCGTAGCGGTCCGGGCACCTAGGCTTAATGTAGCCTGACAGCACATTGCGGGTTCGAGTCCCGATCCCGACAGCCTTTGCTGCATGTCACTCACCATCTTTCTCTCCCCATTTCCTGTCATTCTACTGTCCTGTCAATAAAGGCATAAAAAGCCCAAAAATATATCTTAAAAAATGTTTTGAAAAAAACCCTCAAAAGGTTAGAATTTGGATATAGGAGGTTTCTTCTGCTCGACACTATAATACTCTTTCCCCAGAGAATCACCCTGGGTATTTTTTACAGTGTGTAGGGTGGGTATTTCCCACCCATACACCCTACATTTCACCCTATCTTTAAGCTTCGGGGGAAACAGTATAGTGAACATAAAGTAGACAGAACATGTCACTGCTGCCAGGTCAAAACTTTGCATCTCCACAATGTTACTTATTCAGGAATAAGAAAATGAAAAAATGAAGCTATTTCACCTTTGGTGACCATGATTTATTTTTAACAGCATGGTGCCAAAAGGGGCCTACGGGGCACTCTATGTCCCCACGAACGTAGACCAATCACAGCTCAGGTCGTTCTGCCATGTGCATATACAGTGAAGCACACACTGCTCCACCAATCACAGGTCAGTTCACGCTCAGGGATGGAGCAGGGACTTAACCACTTAAACCCCAGTATCAGTATTGTGACGAAAGCTTTCGCTGAAAATAGCAGATCGACTTGTCGATCTGCTATTTTCAGCGAAAGCTTTCCCCACAATAACAGAGAATACACTAGTAATGAGCCTTGAGAGACTCCGGTTACCCATATGGGGTTTAAGTGGTTAAAAAGATGTTGATGGTGCTGGAGGGGGGTGGTGGTACATGAGCACCGAAACATAGTTTGTGTGTCCGCAATATTACTGAGCATTTTCTTTCTACCGTATGCCTTAATTTATTTCGCACACCAAGAGAGCTTCATCTCTCTTATTAGTTCACGGAACCTCTGTGTGTTTGTCTGTCTGTCTGTCTGTCTGTCTGTCTGTCTGTCTGTCTGTCTGTCTGTCTGTCTGTCCAGGGTGTAACTCGGAAAGCGTCCGACCAAACAAACAGTCTCAGTCTCAAACCTTCAAACCTGTGTGTGTGTGTGTGTGTGTGTGTGTGTGTGTGTGTGTGTGTGTGTGTGTGTGTGTGTGTGTGTGTGTGTGTGTGTGTGTGTGTGTGTGTGTGTGTGTGTGTGTGTGTGTGTGTGTGTGTGTGTGTGTGTGTGTGTGTGTGTGTGTGTGTGTGTGTGTGTGTGTGTGCGTGCGTGCGTGCGTGCGTGCGTGCGTGCGCGTGTCATATGACAGAAGTGTAACCCGCCGAATGGCAATTTGATCGGACCAATGTTTTCAGTGAACAAAAAATCCCAAATATCTGCATCTGTCTTTGCTACTACTGTCTGTGTAGTAGCAAAAAGATGCTATAAAAAGAATTGCAGTCTCTGGCAATTTCTCATCATGCCAGTGGAAAAACAAAGCGTGCTGATTGCTGATACCGTATCATACTGCGTGCCAAGCCATACCTTGGCTGTTAGCACTTTCAGTAAATGTTTGAAGTGACATTTTAGTGTGTGTGTGTGTGCGCCCACTTGTGAAGCTGACACTTTGTTCACAAACTGCACACCTAGTAACTTGCTATCCATAGCTACAGAATTCACAGCCATGTGTTACTAGACTCATAACACACAAGACTTTAAATTCTAGCAATAAAACTTGAAAATCACCAAACTTCCACTTAAAAGGATCCCTGGCTAATAAGCCAAATATGCCTTAGGGACAGGTCGATTTTTAAAGAAGGGCACCCCTGGAGAAAATGTATGTGCCCTTATCTAAAATGCCATGACCCTCCCTTTGACTAAAAAAAAATCAATGACCCTCCCCAAGTGATTAAAAAAAAAAGACTAACCCTCCCCGCCTATTAGAGTTATATACGATATATTGTCCAACGATATAGCCTATCGTGGTATTAAAATGTGACGATAGGTATTGTCAAGATGTCATACTGTATCGTAATATTTTTTAAATTATTTTTATTTTCTTTATTTTTTTTGCCGGTGAAAGTTATAGGAGTTCTTACTGTATGGTGTATGACTACGAAATGTAAAGCTTATCATAATCACAGTAATTATTAATCATGTCTTCCATCATATTCAAGATATTTTGGAGAGAATGAAACAGACTCCAGTCACTTTCAGTTTAAAGCACTGCAGAGGGGAGGTGTTAATTGTGTGTCAGCTGATGCTCGTTGACGCTCGTTAATGTGACATGCGTCAAAGCAGTTATGCCAGTCTGCACTCTCAAATAGGCCTACATCTAATCTAAGATTGTTTACATGGCATTATACTGTATCTGGTATTATAGATTTGTTTTTAGCTGTTGTAAATAACTAGTCTGCACTTGGTTCGTAAAGTCTAGATGACAAAAATATGAGGTTTGTGGAATTTATAGTTATGCAGTGTTATATTATTTATATTTGTTATATTAGTGCCTATCTGTCCTCTGAAACAATGGGTTTATAGTTAGTGAGAACTTCACTTCTCCCTTAAGCTTGCATAAATGTATTTATTTGTGTGTACAAAGCACTTTGTAGTTGTTTTTTTTAAAGTGCTTTATAATTGTTATTTTAAACTAAAGATGATGGCCAATGTTGATGATACATGAGAAAAGAACATTAATAATGTATCATATGCCCAACATCATGTATGTGTCGTGAAATTAGTGTTATCTTGACACCCCTAACCCTCCCCATCAAATACAACAACATGACATTTAAAACTGATAATATGTCCGATGTTTTTCTTTCCACATTGATTAGAGTTAGAACATTACTGTAGTCAGTCTTGCTAAATGCACAGTGTAGTGTCTGTAGTGGTAGCAGAATGGACAGTGTTCTAAACTTACATGTGGGAAACCCATTGAATCCCATAATTATTAACTACAGTGACTACACTGTTGCCTACATCATGGGTTTTTAACTGGTGGTCCGTGGAGGTATTGCATGTTGCCCCTGACCATGCATTTAGTAATGTAGGAAAGTGAAGATTTGTATTATATTTTGTTTTATCGCTGGTGGATACTGTTAATGTGCATGACAACAGAAAGGAACTTCAACTCAAGGATGACTTTAAAGGGTCTGTAAATGTGAGAGTGTACAAATGGATCTATGGACCCTTAAAGGGTTAATTTTTTAGATCACTCTCAGACTGACATAAATAAAGAATAGATTGGATCCCGGAGATGAAACAAAAGGAGGTCTAATGCATATTCAATTAAAAATATATGAATAAAGTTAAGAATCACCGTTATGGTTATTCTGATTGTATTGAATTAGTATTCTACACAGTAGCTCCATAAAAAGAATATAGCTCCAGCAGACCGCAGGATGTATTCTATTAAAAATGATCAGAAACACATAAAAATAGACGCTGACAACAGTGTTTAAGTTTTAATATGAGTTTATTGAGAGGCTGAATATGAACATTATGGGACTTTATGGGACTTTTACAAGTCAAGGACCCCTACATTAATATGTATGTGGTTGAGGACCCCCATCTGTAAATGTGTTGTGCCAGGGACCCCCAGAAGAGAAGATTTTTTGTTTTTAAAAAAATCTAAAAATATTCAAAATGTTTCAATGCTTTAAAGATTTTTACAAAATGTTAAAAAAATAGCAGATCTACAAGCTTGCAGTGCGCCACAAAGTGACGCTTGTATATCTGCTATTTATGAATAGCCAACGTATAAAATATGGATAAAGTGGTTAAAATGATTGTTATTTTTGCTGAAGACCCCCTGAACGCCCCTGAACGCCCCCCCCCCCCCCCCCCCTCAGTCCCAGTGTTACATAGAATAGAGCAGAACACCACTGAATGTGGTGTCGTTGGATGAGGAGTCACCATAGAGCCTGTAGGAACCACCATGTAAACGCATGGTAACTCTGTCTCCCTGCTCCAGCTCAAGGATCATTCCATTAGACATGTATAAATAATTGTTACCATTATTCTTTGAAAGGTTATGAATGAGTTTCTGCTTATTTTTATACATGTTGACGCACACAGGCAGACAATGGCCACATGCAGTAAATCTGAACTGATAGACTCCTTTCAATGGTGCTGAGAAGATACCTGAGACAGAACAAACGCAGAACACACACACACACACACACACACACACACACACACACACACACACACACACACACACACACACACACACACACACACACATTATGTATACTCCGTTAATTCAATATTAAATTCTTTGGATTCCTGATGACACATTTTAAATGTATTTAGATCATTGGTTTTCAAAGTGGGGTCCGGGGACCCCAAGGGTCCTTGGGGAGGTTCCAGGGGGTCCCCAGCAAAATTACTTACTATAGCGTCACAATCATTTTAACCACTTTAACATTTTATACTTTGGCTATTCAAAAATAGCAGATCTACAAGCTCATAGCGCGGCACCAAGTGCTATTTAGATCTGCTATTTCAAAAAAATCTTGAACGTATAAGGGAAAGTTTTTGAATACTTATTTTTTAAGCAAACATTTGTAACATAAATCTTATCTTCTGGGGGTCCCTGGCACAATATATTTACAGATGGGGGTCTGTGACCAAATATATATCAATGTGGGGGTCCTTGACATGAAAAAGTGTGAGAACCACTGATTTAGATTATACTGTAATGTATTTATGTCTGATAGTCTGTTATATAAGTTGTGTAATTAGTTGGTGGTAATTGATAGTGTAAAGTTAAGTAACATAATGTAATCTCCACCTACCTGTAGATGAATTGTATGCGTTGCTGATGTTAGTGTGAACGTTCTTGTAGATCACAGTGGTTTCAGAACAAAATGGTCCAAATGTTCCATCCAAACCCACAGAAAAGGCCACCTTTGGTTTGTCTGTCAACACATCAACATTATCATATTGTTTCATATTAAAGTATATTGTTGTTATCAGGAGGAAACCTTGTATGTCCAAAACTATTCCTTTTTCTTTTATTATTATTAACAAACATTTTAAAATAGTGAAAATAGCAGATTTACAAGCTCACAATGCATCACGATGTGTTGTGAGCTCTTGTATGATGAAGTACGGCATTCATTTACGGGAAGAAGAAAAAGTTGAAATATGGATATAAAAGGTTTCTGCCTGACAGCGACGATATATTATACCAACTGTGTGTGTGTGTGTGTGTGTGTGTGTGTGTGTGTGTGTGTGTGTGTGTGTGTGTGTGTGTGTGTGTGTGTGTGTGTGTGTGTGTGTGTGTGTGTGTGTGTGTGTGTGTGTGTGTGTGTGTGTGTGTGTGTGTGTGTGTGTGTGTAGGCGCGCAGTGGTGGAAAAAGTTCTCACCATTTTTTATTTAAGTAAAAGTATCAATATCACAATGTAGATATACTCTGTTACATGTAAAAGTCTGGTATTCAAAATTTACTTGAGTAAAAGTACAAAAGTATTGGCATCAAAATGTACTTAAAGTACCGAAAGTAAAAGTACTCATTATGCAGAATGTCCCTTTTCAAGTTTTCAAAATGTATAAAACTCTTTTGAAAATATCTACAAGCTCACAACGCGTTACAATGTGACATGTTGTGAGCTTGTAGATCTGATATTTTCAAATGGCTGAAATATATATTGAGCTTAAGTGGTTAAGTGATAATAATCTATATCTGAAAGTAACTAGTCACTAAAGCTGTCAAATAATTATAGTGGAGTGAAAAGTACAATATTTGCCTCTGAGATGTAGAAGTAAAAGTATTTCAAATTGGAAATACTGAAGAAAGTAAAAGAAAGTTCTCACTTTGAGGGGGTCCCACACTCAGAATAAGGTCTGTGTCTAAATGAATGCAAACTAATGTACTTTATGTCAGAGCTACAGCAGAGCTGGCCTAATGTGATGAATAACATGTTAAAATCTATTCTAAAAGAGATTGACAGACATACAGGATCACAGAAATGTGGTCCATTGTTCTGTAGCCAGTAAAGTCAGGCTGATGCATTCTGTACAACATTCAGATGATGGAGAGACTCATGAGTAAGTGTACAGAGAGTTACAGTAGTCAAGGAGAAATAAAAGCATAAACTACTTTTTTCAGATGTGTATAGAATATATTCGATTTTGGAAAATCTAAACAGACACTACATTACTCATTAGAAAGTGTCAAATACAGATCAGGATATTGCATTGCATTGCAAGCATAGTAAAGTATGGGGGGGGCACTAGTGGTATAATCATGAAAATTATTTGTGAAAATTCAATAAATCTTATCTCCAAAGAGGTTTTTGAATGTTTGTATGTTTACTTTGCTAAACATACTTACTCCACAGTTTCGGCACTTTGTCCTCAGCAGTAGTCAGCTTGGTGGACAGCTGAGCATGGTGGGCTGAAATCAGATAAAACACTCATGCAGTTTTCACATGTAGAAAGCTTAGCCACTCAAACATACAGTATAATATATCAAAACAGCATCTATTCTCTGAGCTCAACTAAAGTAATTAACACCAGCCTATTTAGTTTTTCAACACTGACCTCTCCTAGCTGTATCACTGATCATCTCCTGTTCAAATTACCTTCAATTTCTTCCTTCAAGTCATGACCTCACTGGTAGTCTGGTCGCTAGTTTGTGCTGTTTTGTTTTTGTTTAATTGTATGAAGTGTTACATGGCTAATGACCAAAAGAAACAATTTCTACTACTACTACTACAGTAAATGACATGAGTCCAGAGTAGGTGTCAGCTAGTCACATTGCTCATCAAATCACATAATCAAAACAGCAAGTAAAAAATCAAGTAAACAACCCCAAATAACTATTTTTTTCCAAAACTACCCTCTCCTACATGCATTTACTACTAACGCTTTTGTTGTTCAAATTACCTTCACTGTCTTTCTTCAAGTCCTTCACCTTGGTCTCACTGGTACTCATTCTGGTCTCAAGGACATTCACTTTGGTCTCACTAGCAGTGAGTCTGGTCTTCAGGTCGTCCACGTTGTCCTCACTAGCAGTGAGTCTGGTCTTCAGGTCGTCCACGTTGTTCTCACTAGCAGTGAGTCTGGTCTTCAGGTCGTCCACGTTGTCCTCACTAGCAGTGAGTCTGGTCTTCAGGTCGTCCACGTTGTCCTCACTAGCAGTGAGTCTGGTCTTCAGGTCGTCCACGTTGTTCTCACTAGCAGTGAGTCTGGTCTTCAGGTCGTCCACGTTGTTCTCACTAGCAGTGAGTCTGGTCTTCAGGTCGTCCACATTGTCCTCACTAGCAGTGAGTCTGGTCTTCAGGTCGTCCACATTGTCCTCGCTAGCAGTGAGTCTGGTCTTCGGGTTGTCCACGTTGTTCTCACTAGCAGTGAGTCTGGTCTTCAGGTCGTCCACATTGTCCTCGCTAGCAGTGAGTCTGGTCTTCGGGTTGTCCACGTTGTTCTCACTAGCAGTGAGTCTGGTCTTCAGGTCGTCCACATTGTCCTCGCTAGCAGTGAGTCTGGTCTTCAGGTCGTCCACGTTGTCCTCACTAGCAGTGAGTCTGGTCTTCACCTTGGTCAAACTGGTATACATTCTGACCTTAAGGTCGTCCACGTTGTCCTCACTGGCAGTGAGTCTGGTCTTAAAGTTACTCAATTTGCAGGCCATTTCTGAAACATATCACAGAGAAAGTTACATGTTAAACTATGAAACATTTTAAACATAGACAGTATCAGTCTGTACCAATACAACTTATTTTAACTTATTGTTGCACAATAAGCATATAGCATCTTGACCGTCCTAACCTGAACCCTGGACCCGGAGTTCAGTCACTAAGTTCCTCTGCTCCTTGGCTTCTGCCTCGCTGGCTGCCACCTTTTTCTCCATGAACTCCAGCATCGCTCCCTGTTTTGACACGGTGTCTCCCAGGCTTCGCACCATGTCTAACAGCTGTCTCAGCACAGTCCAGTTGTCAGGCATTGGGGGGGAACCTGGTCCAGCATTGCTCTCCCTCTCCGTAGCCGATTCACTCTTTCCTTGAGCCGCAGCCTAATTTAATAGATTCAAAAGGATAAAACACAATAAAGCTAGAGAGCCTAATGCCATTGTGTTGCTTTGAGTGTAAGTGTGTGTAAACTGAGTGCCACGTGTTGTGGGGTAGAGGCTGGGAGGTTAGTAGAGAGAAGTATTGATTATATTCTATAATATCCAAAGTACAAGACAATAGAAATAAGAATAACAACATGGGTACAGTATGGAGCGTGCTAGAACTCAACTAATCTCTGGATATAATTTGGCCAAGCTGCTATTCAACCAGCCCTATATGGGTGACTTCATTTCGTAATTACCTACAAGCAACATATATAATACATACTGTACAGAAGCTATATAATAACAACTAGAAAAGTGTGCTCCGCGGGGCACAGGTCTCCGCCAGGCCGGGTTGCCTACCCAGGGACCGCAAACTTTGGAAGTCAGTCATAGCCACTTGGAATGTGATCGGAAAAAAATATAAGTCATACATCTTCAACACATTATCCTAGAGATAATGTGTAACAATTTGTGTGAGTTTTGGATAATATCTGTAGTTATAGTAGCAAAAATGTGTTTTGAAGAAAATGCCGGAAAATGTAACCTTGCACAATCTGGCCCATATGAAGAGTTGATCCATGGAAAAAACACTTTTATTGTACGACCAATAGGAGTTATTGGCCAAAACGCTAAGTGGGCTGTTGTAGCGCCACCATGAGGCCGATGTGAAATAATTTAGGGTGGAGGCTCTTCCTTGGCCTTCTGTGAGTGTGCATGCAAAGTTTCACAGTAATCAGGCGCTGCATTGATGATTTGTGGCATTTTGTGCAACATGGGCCACTCCTCCAAGCTTTTGAAGCCAATCGTAGCCAATCAGAATGGAATAGAAGAAATGTGACAGATATGTCTTGATCACACGACTACAGAGATAAGGTGTACCGAATTGCTTGAAGTTTGGCAACATACATGTTACAGCCTTGAGCCCTTCACCATGCTCCTACAGCTTACCATACACGTTGCATACAGACTTGAGCCCTTCACCATGCTCCTACAGCACACATGGGCAACATACGACCGAAGGGCCAGACCCGGCCTGTAATGTAGGATAATTGATTTAGCTGGTTGGGAAGTGGTGACCACTGTGGTGCACATGGGTAAGAATGCAGAGAGGCTTATTCTCATCTTCGAGGGTTACAGAAAGTACTGTTCAACACAGTCCCATGTTGCAAATAAAACAATAAAGTCTCTTCACTGATATAGTCCAAAACACGATCAAAACAAGTAATAATATGTTAGGCAAAAAAAGTAGCTCTTCACTCCTCAAAGGCTCCAAACATACTGACCAGCCTGCCTAAAGCCCAAACTGATTTCACGGAGCTAAAATTAAGATCCGGCCCTGGAGGTCGGGGTTCAACCCCCAGCCACTAGGCCGCTCGCCGTCACATCGTGACTCGCTGTGAGCTTGTAGATCTGCTATTTTCAAAAGATCTTGAAAAATAATCTTTGAACAATTTTGATTTTTTTTTTAACAGCACCAATCTTGTACGAGGCACACAATAATTTCAGATGGGGGTCCGCGGCCAAATGCACATTAATATGGGGGTCCATGACATGAAAGATTCTGAGTAACACTGGTCTAGAGAATAGGTTCTCTACGACATAACTTCATGCTGCTGATGTTAAACTGTCTGTCCTGGTGATATTATAACTACTAGACCATTATACCCGGTCGACGCATCCGTGGGGGGATATGCGCACAGGATCTGGCAACCCGGGAGGCGACGTTCTTTGACACATAAACGCTACTAAGAAAATGAGATTTGATGAAATCGGGCTTCACAGTTGCGTTCAGATGGTAATGGTCAATGGCTGTGTGCAAAATCAGAGCAATTGCTCCAGCCACTGAGGAGAACCGGGTTGTGACACCACTACACTCACCACTACAGAGGTTACTAGAATTATAGAATAGAATAATGCCACGACAAGAAAGTTACTGTAAACAATATAGTCTGGTAACACATGAGAGAAAGATGATCATCTTACCATAAGAAACAATATAGTCTGGTAACAAATGAGAGAAAGATGATCATCTTACCATAAGAGCTTCAAGTTGAACCTGTTGATGATCAACTAACGTCTGGAGAGAAAATCACGCGACAGGAAACCGCTGAAAGGAAGGACCTTTGAACCTTTCTCTGTTCGTCAATGACACTGGTCCCACTAACTAACACTTCTAGGCCAATAGGTAATAAAACCTAGGAAAGGAAACACAAGCAACGCAACAACAAATTACATTACTACTAAACAAGACCTTTTATACTGTTTCAGCGGTTTCACCACGTTAGGGAGGAGTGACATACATTTCCCACAAGGCATTTGGGTTCTATGACCTTCCAGGTTACAGTGAGTCATCTTTTACAAGACCCTCTAATCTTCTGCTCGTTAATCTTTTGTCTTTAGAGTGGCGACACAGTACCCTAGCTTTGTGCTGTGATAGTGACCATTGTTCAGCTCCTCTATCTGACCTAATCAATTGACACTCATCCTCTGCTTTGGATCTGAGTCCATAGGTCAACGCTTGAGGCCCTTACAATTGGTCATATTTCAGATTTAAACTTCAGTTGATACAATTTTAACTAATGCAGGAAATACACACACATAATATGGAATAATTATACGCAGACTTCCCTTGCTGGAAGGCCCGGACAATTCTACAACCTTTAAGGGTCCATTTGTTTCCATTTGTACACTCTAAGAGTTAAATGAACACTGGGGATTTGACAGTGTAGAGTGGGGGTCCAAATGGGGCTCCATGGTGTAATGCATGTCAAACTAGGGGTCCTTGAAACTAAAAACAGGTTGAGAATAACTAAACTAAAGTGGAAACCCAGTCTACACTGTAAAATCATCACGGGTCCATTTGGTTCCATGTGTACACTCTCAGAGTTACAGACCCTTAAGGGTCCATTTGGTTCCATGTGTACACTCTCAGAGTTACAGACCCTCAAGGGTCCATTTGGTTCCATGTGTATACTCTCAGAGTTACAGACCCTTAAGGGTCCATTTGGTTCCATGTGTATACTCTCAGAGTTACAGACCCTTAAGGGTCCATTTGGACCACTGGCTTTTATCACTCTTTTTATCATTAATTATGACTGTGAAGCGCTCAAGAAGTTGAAAGTATTGGTTATCTTTTGTCACAAAAGTGTATGGAATTGCTGCCATGCAGTTTAAGGGAGGTTTTAGTACATCAAGGTAAATACAGGCTTTTATTTGAGCCTGTATTTAGTTACAGGCTCAAATAAAGCCTGTCTCAGGTTGCATTGATGCGTTAAGACGCATCAATGTTGTCAGTTACTTGGAAGTCGGATGTCAAGAACTTCCACAGAAATGGGAGTTAGAATTTCAAGGGAAACTGTACCGGTTTACCTGGTTGAGTCATCATTAGTAGGAAATGTGCCCATATCAATCACATGTGCTTGCTTGTACTTTTGCAATTCGAAAATGGCCCCTGTCTAAGTCTTAACCCCCCCCCACTCCCCCCTCCCTGATTTTTTCTTCTCTTGTACATAGTTTTCACTCTTCATACCAGTAACCTGTAAGCTGATTGTATGACGTTCTGTATAATATATCTGTCTGTCTCTTATATGTCATCATGATTTGTGTGCATGTGGATCTCATTTTAAACAAGCTTAGTGCTTTATGAGTCTTCCAGTTTAGTAGACCTTGTATTATGAATATCCAGTTATAAATTGGTCATTGTAACCTACCCGGTGTATGTAATTCTATGAGTAACAAAAACACACTTAAAAGAGGATATCTCTGTGTTGGAAATTGGGATAATGCATCTCCCTAATATGCCTAACACCTGTTGAAGTGTTGCTTAATTGTTCAACCACCATCATTAAGACTCTGAATAGATTTGACTGGGTCGTTCACACTTGCTGTGCGTTGATGGCTTGTTAAGGACCGTCATTGATTCTAAATAGACCAAGGTGTTACTGGATTTGAATCCGTTGTATCATTTGAAAAAAACTTTGTATGCAATCCAAAATTGCATGACCCTCCCTTGGATTCAAAGTAAAATTAGCTGACCCTCCCTTGTACTACAATTAGAAAGGCATGACCCTCCCCTATTTTCCTCCAGGGACCCCCTTCTGTAAATTTCGACTGGTCCCTTAATACGTACATTATAATTGTCCACTATAACTAAAATGTCAAATTAAAAACACCTTTTTGGACACACCATAGACTTATGAGCATGCGCACTAGTGTCCTTTTTGCGTCCTACGGCAGCCCGGTATGTCAAGGAATGAACGCGAGATATTTATTAAATACACTCGAGATCAGTGGCGTCGTTAGGGGTGGGCTTCGGTGGCTATAGCCACCAATGTTTTGTCCAAAGCCACCAATAAAAAAATTAAAAAATTAAAAAATTAAAAGTTTTTTTTTTTTTTTTGAATTATATATCTATCACCCTAACCTACCCCTAACCCTAAAACCGAAATAGAGTAACAAAAAACGGGGGAAAAAGCACCCTAATCCGCGAAATCTGCGCGCGCGTGCATGTGCCCGTTGCCTGCGGGGCTAAGCCCCCGACCTAGTAGAGACCTAGCGACGCGTCTGCTCGAGATGCATATATATATGTAAATGCATATATATAATGTATAATATGTTTACATATTTATATGTATATATATAAATATCTCTCAGTATGTTTTGCTCGTGCATGTATTTCTCCCCGCCTGCAGTTCCAGCTTTGGCCACTGGGGTGGCGGCTTCAATGTTTCTCAGCAACTCTGGGGGCTTGCCACACTTGGACAAATTACAATGACATCATCAACTTGCGACGGGCATTGCCCCTCTTGGGTAAGAGATGAACTGTGCTGTGAATGTGCTATAAGCTAGTAGATCTGCTATTTCAGATTTTTTTTTAAAAATGTGTGCAAATCTTTGAATATATATATATATATTTTTAAAACGAACATTTTGAACTCAGATCTTTGCTTCTGGGGGTCCCTGGCACAAAGTGTTTTTGAGATGGGGGTCCGCGTCCAAATACATATCATTTTGGGGGTCCTTGACATGAAAACGTTTGTCAACCACTGATGTATATAGACATGTTGGTGCGGCAGGGGCTTTAAAAAAAGGGCACTCACCCCACTGCACTATTCCTGCTCTGTTGTTGCCACAGCGCCCCCATCCGTAATCACACACTATGTTCATGGTATGGTACCCGTTTAAACGCTTATACTTTCAAAAGTTTTGCAAAAATAGCTGCTCTACAAGCTCACAACGTTTTGTGAAAATGTGTGATGATTTGTGAACATTTTCAACTATTATGACATTCTCATAATAGGAATGCCAGGTTGAAAGTGCCTAAAGTCTACCGAAACCAGTCGTGGACGAAGTACTCACATTTTTAAAGTAAAAGTATCAATACCACAATGTATACTGTTTTACAAGTAAAGGTCCGGTATTAAAAATGTACTTGAGTAAAAATACAAAAGTATTGGCATCAAAATATACTTAAAGTATCAAAAGTAAAAGTACTCATTATGCAGAATGTCCGAATTGTGCTCAAAATGTATAAAAATCTTTTGAAAATGCGATGCGATGCGTTGTGAGCCTGTAGATATGCTATTTTCAAATAGCCAAAGTATTATATAGGGTTGAAGTGATTAATGTATGTTTTGTACAAAGTAACTAGTAACTATAGTTTTCAAATAATTGTAGTGAGTACAATATTTGCCTTCTGAGATGTTGTGGATTGGAAGTAAACGTCTTGAAAATTGGAAATACTCCAGTAAAGTAAAAAAAATCCTCAAATTAGTACAGTACTTGAGTAAATGTATTTAGTTACTTTACACCACTGGCTGAAACATATTTCTCTGATCTGTTATTACCCTAGACCTGTTATAGCCGAGTGAAGCTACAGTAACAGTCCTTTCTTGTGTGCCTCGCTTATTATAAGGGAAGCTGTGTAAATCAAAACGTAGTTAATCCTCCTTTTCCATTCATGTTTTAGTGTTTACTTTTAATTTACTCTCATCCTCTCTAAGCTGCTTTGTATATTTGTGATTATTTATGATTGGAATTACCTCAAGCAGCGTCAACAACAGGAGTCTAAGTGATGTAACATGATATTGATATTGTTTATTAAGTGTAAATTACACTGTAATTTCACAATTCACTAGTTAGCATGGCCAAGGGCCCAGCCATCTAGAACAGGGTTTGTTTGTACTGTACAGTACTGTATGTTTGCATGACAGAAAAAGTCATAGCAAAGAGAAAAGTACATTTAGAGTGTCTACAGCCATAATGCTGTATCTTATGGGTGTTACATACATTTAACCACATGAACCCTAGCGTCCTTATTCAGGGCATGTCATAATAAGCTAACATTTGGCCAAAACTAAGCAAACATTCGGTGAAAATAAGCTTAAGACGATGCGCTGTGAGCTTGGAAAGCTATTTTCAACAATTGTAAGTTGGAATTGTAAGGAGATGAGGCATTACATTTAGTTTGACTCAGTTCCACATATAAATATTGTGAAAATAGCCGATCGACAAGCTCACAACACCTCCGTGTTGCGAGGCGTTGTGAGCATGTAGATCGGCTATTTTCAAAACATTTGCCTCTTTCTTATATTATTTGACAATTGTTTGACCAGTTTTTATAGTATAGTTTGTTGATACTTTTGATGCAGTAAATTGTATTTTTTGTTATTTTCTGTCTTTCCTTTTTGAGGTATTAAAAATGTCTTAAAAGTTCTTAAATTGTCACTTCACTGTCATCTGGGGACCCCCCCCCCCCAAAAGAATCATGTGGGGACCCACAGGTTGAGAACCACTGTTTTAAATGGTTAAAAACTATCCCCCATGCTTCTGGCCCAGCCAGAAGAAAAGAGCTTTGTAACTTAGTACCTGTTGCATCGTTACTTGGTGTTCCAGTGTTTCGCCATCAACATAAACATCAAAAGAGGCCATTGACTATTGTACCCATCTTATCCCCAGTAATTGGCTCAGCCAGCATGAAATTGGCTCAATTCTCAGTTTATCTTTGCCAACCATTAAAAACTCTCTCTCTCTCCATAACTCACTAAACAGCTTACTTGTACACTGAGCTTGTCATCGTTCTTGCCAAAATGCTGTGCTCACAATATTCTTCAAATGTCCATGAATTTAATTATGCTACACATTAGGCTATGGAGGTTGCACCGCGCTAGTTACTTTCAGCGTATTCATGAACACACTCCCTCCTTCCAAACCGCCATGAAAGAGCACCTGTCTGCAATTTGTAGCTGGTCCTAGAAAGGTCATCTTACTCAGATATTTTACTTAAGTGAAAGTAGCAATACCACAATATAAAAAAGTGTTGTCATCAAAATATACTTAAAGTACCAAAAGTAAAAGTGCAAAAATGTTTGAAAATAGCAGATCTAATAGCTCACAACGCGTTGCGATGCGACGTGTTGTGAGCTTGTAGATCGGCTATTTTCAAATAGCCTATGTATAAAATAGGGCTGAAGTGGTTAATGTGTGTTTTGTAATATAATAATTTATATCTGCAAAGTAACAAGTAACTAAAGTTTTTAAATAATTGTAGTGGAGTAAAAGTACAATATTTGCATCTGAGATGTAGTGAAGTAGAAGTAAAAGTGTCGAAAATTTGAAATACTCCAGTAAAGTAAAAATACCTCACAATTGTACTTAAGTATAGTACTTGAGTAAATGTACTTAGTTGCTTTACACCACTGCTTAGCTTGACACCAGAAATGCCCCCCCCCCCCCCAACTGTTTACTGTACATATACGTTTATTGCTACTAGTGTTGATGATGTCTTGTATATTATTGTATGTCTTTAAATGTCTCGATGAATTGAATACAGGACTACAACGGAAACAAGCCCCCTAGGGCTTTTGTGTCCTTTTAGCATCATTGTAAAATCGTACCACTGTACTATTTGCATGCTGTTAATAAAGTATTCAATCCATCAAAAAAACGCCTTTTTTGTTGTTCTATTTTGGCCATCAAACTCACTTCCAAAACTATGTACAGGTAATGATAAACACATGTTTGCGTGATGCAATGTGCTGCACTGCTGTGTGTTAGGCATTACATTATTCAGTGTGATTATTATGTTATCCAGAAATAAACGCATGTTATCTTTGCAGGAGTGCCTGCATCAAGTATTAATGTGTCTTCCTGACTAACTGTATTCACATGTTATCATTAGTAGCCTGCAGTTAGTACATTCAATGTTCTTTAGGCCATTCACAGACAATACGCCCCAAAGTATGCCTTTTCATTCCTATCCAGTGTTTTCTTTTTTCATGAGCGCCACATATTATTCTGAAAAACGATCCTTGTTTGTGCGCATGCCATGTGTGCATCCTATTATCAATATACTACAGGCAGTATCAGAGTGATGATAATACATCACCATTAAATTTGATTCAAACACTACTTCCAATCTGTGACAGCTGTGTCCCTACATGGGGCCGTATGATGTATGTTTGACATTGCATAATTCAGTGTGATCATTATGTTGTTCAGGAAGAAATAATCCTTGTTCTCGTCGCAGGAGTGCTTGAAACAGGTATTAATTAGGCATAGTGACTGCATCGCGTTCACATTGATCATTACAGTAGCTTACATTGAAGTTGCAAGAAAAATGAAGTGTGCCTGCACTATTTGGCAAAACAAATCAATGAAATGTCGGGTAAGCATCAAAAATAATTAACAAACAACCGGGAGAAGAAACAGAATCCGTACGTCAGGAAAAATGAGAATGTCCCCTTAATGCTCTCCTTAGGAAATAACTTGAATCCATCAAGTGAATACAGGAGGGTAGTCACAAAGCAAGTACTCTTCGCCTCATGAAATCAAAATCAATCTTTAAGTTTTGTTTATCCCATGTCTTGCATTGAATTTAACCTATAGTTACTAGTTACTTAGTAGATTTTGATTACTCTTACAAAACACACATTAACCACAGCACTTTGTGAGCTTGTAGATCTGCTATTTTCAAAAGCTTTTTATACATTTGAAAACTAGAGGTTACGTAGGTAACCCCGGTTCTTTTAGTTTAGGAGTGAGTCACTCACTATGGGAAACAGCGCCATCTGGCGATGCAACAGAGCTACACAATACGCTCCCGGGGCCCATTTCATTGGGCTAGAGGGTATGTCACGTGACCGGCTGTCCCTTCCCCTTTCCGGAAGGACATATAAGGCCTGGTCGTGACGTAGTACTTCCTCTTACCACAGGTCCTCTGTTCGCAGTGGCGAAACAAAGGGGTGTTTGGTGAGTGCCTCACTCCTAAACTAAAAGAACCGGGGTTACCTACGTAACCTCTAGTTCTTTGTCGTTTTGAGTCGTGAGGCACTCACTATGGGATCTATAAACCCCCCGGAAGCGTTAAAAACATTGTATCCCCAGAAAAAACGCACGTCCCCTACTGGCTCAGGGACCCGCACACGGCGGGCCCCTGCTTCAGGGACGCCCAGGCCCACCGGGCCTGGACACGGCACAAGGGATGAGATAAACGAAAACCCTGACAGACCGAAGTCTTCCCCATTCAGCTAATAGAAGACAAGGCTCGTCACCTACTAACCTCCTTGTAAGGGAACAGGGCCCCCCTGCTCCCTAGGACCCAACAGATTGTTAGCCCCACGGGATCACATCAGGGGGAGAAAAGGCACCTCAAGTAGATGAGGCTGCCACGCCAAGGACTGCGTGTGTCACCGAGGAAGCCGCCATGTCCAGGCTGTAGAAAGCTGCAACGGTCGAAGGAGACGACCAGTTAGCAGCCCTGCAAATCTCCTGGACCGAAACCTCTCTAGAGAGGGCCCAGGAAGCAGCCAACCTCCTAGTCGAGTGCGCCCTCAGTCCAACAGGTACTGGGGCCCCACTACTAGTATAGGCGAGCCTTACGGCCTCAACTATCCACCTGGAAAGCGTTGACTTGGCCATCGCCTTCCGCTGGTCACCCCGGCCGTAGGAGACAAACAATCGTGTTTACGACCTACCAGGCGCCGTCACCTGACAGTAGAGCTTCAAAGCCCTCACTGGACAGAGACAATGTGACCGCTCATCCACCACCGAAGCAAAAGGAGGTGGACGAAACGCAACCAACTCGACCGGAGCCGGTGCCACCACCCCGGTCTTGGTAACGAACGACAAGTTTGGTGTCAGCAGAACCCGTCTGCTATCCCCAGAGCACCTCAAGCACTCCGAACTCACCGAGAGTGCATGCAGGTCACCGACCCTCTTGGCCATAGCCAGGGCCACCAAAAAGACTGTTTTCAGACTCAACACCTTGAGGCTCACAGTCTCGAGGGGTTCAAACGGGGGGAAGGCAGAGTGCATTCAGCACCACCGCCAGATCCCAGGCCGGAAACAGAGGCCTGTTACCCGGCCTGGTCCGTCTGGCCCCGCCCAAGAACCGCCGTACCAGGTGACGATCGCCAACCGTCCCGCCTTCGAAAACCTTCGTGGCAGACGGAGATGGCATCCAAGTACACCATGACCGTCGAGAAGGTCAAACCCTGATTCAGCTTGCTCTGCAAGAGAAAAAGGAAGCCGCGTACCGGGGCCCAAAAAGCCACCACCACTGGTGACTGCCCCTGGCACCATGTCACGAAAATATTCCATTTGACGTCATAGGCAGCCCTAGTAGAAAACGGACCTCGCCCCCTGGATGGTAACCACCACGTCAGGGGGCAGACCACACGAATCTAGGTTGGCCCTCACACAGGCCAGACCCACAGGTCTAGGTCCCAGGGGCCTAGACCTGTGGGTTGGGGCTGGGGTGGTTCGGCGTAGAGCAGAGAAGTTATCTCCGATCCCCACACGCCCGAACCTGGAGCAACCGGCAGTACAGTCAGGCCCTGGGGCTGGCGTCCGTCGTGACAGCCGTCCGTCATGACAGCCGTCCGTGAGATCACAGCGCCTCCCCTGACGCCTTCTGACAGAAAGGGTGCGCATGAGCACAGCCTAAGTGAATCCACGCAAGTGGAGACACCAGACCTTGTCGAGGGTCCACGGTAGGTGGGATCCTGAGAGCCCGCATCCACCTCTGAAAGGTCCCAAAATAGCCTACTTAGGCAGGTCAGGTGTATGGCTGAAGTCATGAGACCCGCCACCTGCACGCACAGCCTGTAAGTGACTGTCTTTCCTACGTGGAAAGGCCTCACACAGGACAGGAAGCCGTCTAACCACTCCTGAGACAGACGTGCTGCGAGCGTGGTCGAGTCCAGTGAGAACCCTATAAGGGAGGACTGCTGGGACGGAACCAAAACGCTCCTTCTAGAAACCGACAGTGAAAAACCGACAGTAATCGCGCCTCAGGGCTACGTTGGTCCACCTGTCCCCCTGACCGAACGTGCGCAGGAGCGCCACGGTCATCAGCATACGAAACCTGAATTTCGTAAGAGACTTGATGAGACCCCTTCATCCAGAAAGGGTCACAAAGCCTCCCCCCTCCTTCTTTGGCCAGAAAACACACGAAAACCAGTTGTACCAAAAACTGGGAAAAAAAAAAAACGGGGTTACCTAAGTAACCTCTAGGTTCCAATTCGTAGACGGTTTTCTGAAGATGCCCTTGCTCAGTAGAGAGAGTCCCTCTCTCTCAGAGACATGGCTGCATTACCTCTCCGCATGAGAGGAACATCCTGTGTCTGACATAGGAGGCATGTAAAGGTACGTGGAAAATCACGTTGTTGTCCAGGGGAGCTGACCGGTACAACCACAGTGTGTTACTGCTGTACTGAGCCTGACCAGTACAGAAAACCAGTGTAACACTGACGTACCTGCTGCATTAAGCAACACAGTGTTGTCGTAAGCGAGGCTAGGTAGCCGCTAGGTGAAAACAACAGCAGAAATTTCCTGTGCACCGGGTAGACGGGAATGTGGAAACACGCATCCTTTAAGTCTATGCTGGTCCATCCGTCGCCCTGACGCACCGTGCGTAGTAACGCTGCGTTCGTCAGCATGCGAAAAATTGAATTTCGTTAGAAATGTATTGAGACCTCTCAGGTCCAGTATGGGACGTACACCCCCCCCCCCCCTTTTTCTTAACCAGGAAAAACTTTGAAAATCCAGGCGTTTCCGATCTGGGGAGAACTCTCCTATTGCGCCATTGTTTAGGAGAGAGAGAGAACCTCCTCTCGTAACGTAACTGCCGCTGCGCCCGTCGCGCTGGAGAAAATCACTTTGTCTGACATCGGGGGTTTCATGCAAAACTGTAACTTGTAACCCTTCTGTATGGTGCGCAGCACCCAATGAGACGGGTCGCAAGCTTTCCATTTCGCTAGACAGCGAGCTAGTGGGTTGAGGCGAGTTAAAGAAACTGCTCGCCCCACCGGCTGTCTGCCCGTTGTCATGGAGACCAGTGACGCGCTCGCACGCTCTGGCGTTGCCAAACGTATGACGCTCGATAGAGGCAGTACGGGTGTTACCTGATTGACAGAAGGATTCGGGAAAGTCACGTGACCCCGCACGCGGTGCCTCCCCAACATTGGTATCCGGTCGGAGAAGCCCCTTGTCCGTCTCCGGTCGGAAACGGAAACAGTTGGATTCGGGGAGGTCACGTGAGACAGTACGCGGTACCTCCCCGACGTCAACATCCGGTGGGGGACGCTCGACGTCCGTCTCCGGTCGGACACGGAAGTATGTAACTTGTTTACCTTCCGTTCGGCCATCTTGGGAGGGCCCTGTGATGCAGAAGCGTTTTGGCGCCCTCTCCAAGATGGTGGAATCGGTTGTAAAAACGGGCGTGACCCCTGTGCCAAGGTGCAAAGGCGCCCTCTGGCGGACAGGGGTGGTACCGTTCTTACAATTGATTTTACAACTGGTTTTATTGTTACCTTCAATGGAGTCAGTACATGCAGTGTTTCTGTCCCACACGTATTTGGAAAAACGAGAACCGGCTTTACCAAATACTGTGGGCTCATGGGGGGGGTCAGATTGCTCGTCCCACACGTATCTGAAAAACCGACGAGGGGTTTTTCGGATACTGTGGGCCCAAAGGCAGACCATCGAGAACGGTCCTCGTTCTCCCTGGCACACAGGCGGAGTTGGAATAAGACAAGGTTTTGTACTTTTCAACGCATGTAAAACCACAATCACAGGGTATTTCTTCACAGATCTTACAGTAAGTGCGACATGCTCCTCTGTTTGGCTGTGGAGGCTGGAGACTGGTTTTCCCATCTGCACTGGAGTTATTCAATTCAGTGTAGCAAACACATTGGCATAATGGCGAACATTATATAAAAATAATGGAGAAACGCATTATACTTCGTATCCCGTCAGTGTTTGGAAGGCCGAGAAACCGGTTCCGTCCAATCATTAAGGGCTTAGTTCAGAGTTATTCAATTCAGTGTAGCAAACACATTGGCATAATGGCGAACATTATATAAAAATAATGGATAAACGCATTATACTTCGCATCCCGTCAGTGTTTGGAAGGCCGAGAAACCGGTTCCGTCCAATCACTATGGGTTTATTTCAGATAGTGTCTGAACCATGCAGGGTGTGGTGAAAGAACAACCATAATAGCACAAACACAGGCAATAAAAACAATATATTGACATGAAGGCATTATATCGTATCCCAGCCGCATTTGGAAATGCAATATGTGACAAGTGTGACAGACATATTGGCACAGTGATAAGCATTAAGTACCACAATATACTGACGTTGATATGCATAACATGTTGTATCCGACAGTGTAGGAGGACGAGCACCGACCATTTTCCTAGCATTGTGGACTCATGTCGACATGGTTTGAATAATGCAAAGGTTTGGTTCTTTGTAACAAATTTTATTGGCACAAAAAACAGGCATTATATTTTGTACTGACCTCACAGAATGCAAAAAACTACCCTGCTTCTGCTCTGTAGACACTGGGAGGAACAGGGCGGTCAACGTCGCGTACTCCGCTCACGAAGGGGGTCGGGCTAGCTTACCGCGGGCCACCACTTGTGGCAGCTGGAGTTGGGGTAGGGAGGCGGGAGTGTCGCGGTGGTGCTGGGCGAGCACCGCTAGCACCTTCGGCGTTCCCCGTACAGGCCCTGGCCTGACCGTAGCGAGCCATCGCGTGGTGAAAGAAGCAGCTGCGGCTGTAGCCGAAACAGTTAAGCTGGTTAAAGGTTAAGCTAACCGCTCCATCAGGGGGGTTAGCGCCGCGGATGTAGCCTAACGGCCAAGTTAGTAGCAGCTAGGCTAAGAAGCAGCTAAAGGCTAATGCCGGCTCACCAAAGCTAGGCTAACGGCCCTATTCGGGGAGTTAGCTCAACGGGAAAGGGGTTTAGCGCTGTGGATGCGGGAGGGTTTCGGGGGGACATAGCGAGAGCCGCCGGTGTCCACTAAAACTACCGGTACAGGCCGTAGCCAGGCCGTATCTGTGACGAAGCAGCCTCACCGAGAGCCGGACGAGACAAGCAACACAGTTCGAGTATCGCGGGAGGGTTTCGGGGGGACAGAGCGAGAGCCGCCAGTGTCCACTAAAACTACCGGCACATACCGTAGCCAGGCCGTATCTGTGACGAAGCAGCCTCACCGAGAGCCGGGCAAGACACGCAACACAGTTCGAGTATCGCGGGAGGGTTTCGGGGGGACAGAGCGAGAGCCGCTGGTGTCCACTAAAACTACCGGCACAGGCCGTATCTGTGACGAAGCAGCCTCACCGAGAGCCGGACGAGACAAGCAACACAGTTCGAGTATCGTGGAAAAGAACAGCTTTAAGCTAACGTCGGCTCACAAAAAGCTAGGCTAACAGCTCTGTTCGGGGAGTTAGCTCAGCGGGAAAGGGGGTTAGCGCTGTGGAGGTAGCCGAAGCTAGTAACAGCTAGCGGCTAGGCTCAGAGGCAGCTAAGGGCTAACACCGGCTCACCACGAGGTAGAATAAAGTTAGTTTCCTGGAGTTTAGTCGAGCGAGAAAACCCGTGGGTGACTTATCCTAGCCTCCGCTTTTAGGGCTAAAGCTGGTTTCTCACTTTGGGTCCTGAAGAGTAGTAATAGTCGAATAAATGTAGAATTCAGTTTTTAACAAGCGTGTAGCCATGTTATCATCTGCGAACAGAGGAACTGAAGAGGAAGTACTACGTCATGACCAGGCCTTATATGTCCTTCCGGAAAGGGGAAGGGACAGCCGGTCACGTGACATACCCTCTAGCCCAATGAAATGGGCCCCGGGAGCGTATTGTGTAGCTCTGTTGCATCGCCAGATGGCGCTGTTTCCCATAGTGAGTGCCTCACGACTCAAAACGACAAAGAACTTGAAATAGGACATTCTGCCTAATGAGTACTTTTACTTTTGGCACTTTAAGTACATGTTGGTACCAATACTTTAGTACTTTTACTCAAGTAAATTCTGAATGTCTGACTTTTACTTGTAACAGAGTATTTCTACATTGCAGTATTTTTACTTTTACTTGAGAAAAAAAATGCGTAAAAAGTGCTTTTTCCACCACTTATTGCAGTCGCTGTACCGCACTGTTGTCCCGAAAAGAGAGCTGAGCCAGAAGGCAAAGCTCTCGATATACAGACAGAGCAATCCTCGTTCCTATACTCTCACCTATGGTCACTAAGTGTGGGTAATGACCGAAAGATCCCGGATACAAACGGCCAAAAGAGTTTTCTCATACGGGTGGCTGGCCTCTCCCTTAGAGATAGGGTGAGAAGTACAATTATCACAAGGGATTCAGAGTAGAGCCACTGCTCCTTCACTTGGAAAGGAGCCAGCATCCCAGTTTTAAAATGAAGCCAATAAGGAAGTGCCGAATTCCCTGCAGTTCTCATTAATGGCCTAGCAGGTGTCGCTATTTCCCTTCCTGCTGGCTGCATAACAATTACCAAGCCATTGATTACAATGGGGATTTGACCGGACTTCACACTTGATTTTATTACCTTAGTAATCATTGTCCTAAATAGCCTACTTTATATATGCTTTCAGTCGCTAGTTTAAAAAAAAAGCATGATATGCGTTTTTGTAAATGTATGATAAAGTAGGCTTCTAGGGCTTCTACTGGCTCTATTGAGACCCGCCCCTCGCTGCCCTTCCAGCCAATAGCATTCGTTTATGGTTGTTTTTCGGGACCGGAAATTCCAAGATGGTGGATTTGAATTCACCGGAAAAGTGACTTCAAAACAGGTCTGTAGAAACCAATGGGTTTAGTTTAGTTTAGTTTAGTTTATTTCAGTCAGTCAATTTGTGGTAACATTACAGTAGGTAATAAAATAAAAAATGTTATCATGAAAAGATACCCACATTTCTGACCAAAAAGGTATGGGCTGAAGCATTGCTTATTACGCCTACCCTTTTACAAAACAAAGAAAGTCAAAAATGGACAGAGAAAAAGAAACAAAAAACAAAAAACAACCAAAAGAAAAAAAGGAAACAAGGTACAAGGACAAGATACTTTTCTGTACATGTACGTGTTTGCTGTACTGTACAAGTATTTGTATATGCTATGATAAATAAAGTCATACAGAAGGCACATGCCATTTATGTTTTTTTTTATAATTATCTATCATCTTATTTTTAAGTAATCTTTTGAATATTTTTAATGAGCTACACAATTTCAGATCTTTATCAAGGCTGTTCCACAGAGTTACTCCTTTGAATGTTGTACATCTTTGTTTTGCATTTGTTCTTGCTTTTTCTTTTGAGTAAATGCATGTACCCCTGAGACTTTGTTTGTCTTTTATGAAACATCTTTTGGGTGACGTCACCGCTCCCTTAGTCCATATTCTTTTACCGTCTATTAGTACAGTGGGTTAGCAAAAAATTGTGCACTTTTTGAGAAAAGCATGAAACTTTTACCATAGTTAGATGATACCATGAGGTGTATTTTCAGATGTGGAGTCAAGTCTGATTTGACCTCTGAGGCCCGGGAGAGGTCAAATTCTAAATGGCTGCCTAAAATATTGAAAAATGCTTAACTTTGGAACCAAACACAGTAGAAGAACATTTAAGGTGTCATTTCCCACTCATTTTAAGTGCCCAGTCAGTTGGTGATACTTGAGATCAATAGAATTCAAGAAAATACCTTCAGATCAATGTCAAGGTCAAATTATACGGACAAAGGGAAGCGAAAGGTGCAAAAAGGTGGTTTATTTCCCAAATAATGAAAGTACCAAGTGATTTAAAAAAAATAAATGATGATGACAATAATAATTGTGATAATAACTTATATTAATACAGCACCTGTAATTGAGCCAAAGGTTGCTTAACAAAACAAAAAAAACAATCAGAAACAATCAGTGGATGGAGATACGGCGAACAGACCATGCTTAGTGTCCTTTCATATCAGGATCACGTAATGGAAATACCGTACTGAAATTTCTTAACCGTCTATCTGTCTAGTATAGTATTGGGTGGCGCCCCCTGGCTGACTCCCCTCCCCAGATCCTCGCCTTAGGGGGTTCTCGGATGAGAACTAAACCCTAACACAGTCTCCCGCACAAAAACACAGATGCAAGTGCACATGCAAGTGCAGCTTTGACACACGTGCACCGTCCAGTGCACCCTTTCTGGCAGTTACACCGGATCAGCTCATGGCAAGATTTAGCTGCTTCAGGGAGAGCTGTCCAGAATGGCTGCCAGCCAGTGGATTCTTTTGTCCAACCCCAGTCAGATGGCTCTGGTATCTTTGAATCCAAGACCAGAGACTGGTTCCACAGGTTGGCCTGAAAGCAAGTCCGCTTGATGTGCTCTTTAAGGGCTGCCTGGGTTGGAGGGATGTTCTCCAAAGTCCTGGACTTCTGTGAGAAAAGGTGTTTCCTAGCATCATTTACCTCCATACAGTCACTGGTTCGGTCGTACATCAGCACCACAAATCGCTCTATCAGTAACCTTGATCCTTCACTGACCTCACTTGGCATGGCCAGGAGTTCCTGCAGAGCACCAGTTACCTCTGGGAAAGACTTCCAAGTCTCACAGGCTGTCTTCTTCCCTCGGCCAGCAAATGCAGACACAGTGTCACACCCAGTGAAAGCGTGGAAGACAGGGAGAGTCAGGCACTTGGCAGGAGTCATTGTGGTCTTTTTTCAAGGCTGTACATCTCGTGTCAAACAAGAGATGGAGACATCGACCATTTCTTTTCCAATGAAAACCAGGCAGCACCCCCAGCTCTGTCAAGTGGAGGAAAACTTCGGTTTGGGGTTAAAGCTGATCTGCTTCGCTGCCTGGAGTCAAATCTGCCCGAAAACAAGAGTGTTCCAATGGCTGATGCAGTTATTCTAGATGGTGCAGCTGTGGTTCAAATGCTGAAACCAAATACATCAAGAACATTCCAAGAGTATGGAGAAACTGTTTTTGCACCTTACATCTCTGCTCAACTTGATGTAAGCTCCCGTGTTGACCTCGTCTGAGATGTATACCTGATGGAAACAAAACAGAGTTGTTTTCTTTCCTGTCACGAGAAGCCATTCGTCAGCCTGTCGCACAAGGCAAGGAACTGTATGCAACAGATGGAAGTGGAGTCCTCTGCTCTCCTGCTGACTCATGTGTGGCCTGCCTTGTCTGCAAGAGGAGGCTGACACTCGGCTACTTCTGCATGTGGCAGATGCTGTGCAGAAGGGTTGTAAGAAGGTCACCATACGTACAGTTGATACAGATGTGGTTGTATTGGCAGTGGCTTCTTTTAGCAAAATGGCTCCTGATCAGCTCTGGGTTGCCTTTGGTGTTGGGCCAAGCTTACGATACATTGCTATTCACCAAATCGTTGCCACAATGACTCCTACCAAGTGCCTGACTCTCCCTGTCTTCCACGCTTTCACTGGGTGTGACACTGTGTCTGCATTTGCTGGCCGAGGGAAGAAGACAGCCTGGGAGACTTGAAAGTCTTTCCCAAAGGTCACTGGTGCTCTGCAGGAACTCCTGGCCATGCCAAGTGAGGTCAGTGAAGGATCAAGGTTACTGATAGAGCGATTTGTGGTGCTGATGTACGACCGAACCAGTGACTGTATGGAGGTAAATGATGCTAGGAAACACCTTTTCTCACAGAAGTCCAGGACTTTGGAGAACATCCCTCCAACCCAGGCAGCCCTTAAAGAGCACATCAAGCGGACTTGCTTTCAGGCCAACCTGTGGAACCAGTCTCTGGTCTTGGATTCAAAGATACCAGAGCCATCTGACTGGGGTTGGACAAAAGAATCCACTGGCTGGCAGCCATTCTGGACAGCTCTCCCTGAAGCAGCTAAATCTTGCCATGAGCTGATCCGGTGTAACTGCCAGAAAGGGTGCACTGGACGGTGCACGTGTGTCAAAGCTGCACTTGCATGTGCACTTGCATCTGTGTTTTTGTGCGGGAGACTGTGTTAGGGTTTAGTTCTCATCCGAGAACCCCCTAAGGCGAGGATCTGGGGAGGGGAGTCAGCCAGGGGGCGCCACCCAATACTATACTAGACAGATAGACGGTTAAGAAATTTCAGTACGGTATTTCCATTACGTGATCCTGATATGAAAGGACACTAAGCATGGTCTGTTTGCCGTATCTCCATCCACTGATTGTTTCTGATTGTTTTTTTTTTTTTTTTGTTAAGCAACCTTTGGCTCAATTACAGGTGCAGTATTAATATAAGTTATTATCACAATTATTATTGTCCAAAAAAAAAAAAAACCTTGTTACTTTCATTATTTGGGAAATAAACCACCTTTTTGCACCTTTCGCTTCCCTTTTTCCGTATAATTTGACCTTGACATTGATCTGAAGGTATTTTCTTGAATTCTATTGATCTCAAAAGTATCACCAGCTGACTTGGCACCCAAAAATTAGTGGGAAATGACACCTTAAATGTTTTTCTACAGCGTTTGGTTCCAAAGTTAAGCATTTTTCAATATTTTCGGCGGCCATTTAGAATTTGACCTCTACCGGGCCTCAGGGGTCAAATCAGACTTGACTCCACATCTGAAAATACACCTCATGATATCATCTAACTATGGTAGAAGTTTCATGCTTTTCTCAAAAAGTGCACAATACCTCTTGTATTGGGCTATATGCCGCTGTACTATATGGTTTTGATGCGACTGTGTGTTTCCTACCGGGTCTCAGTAGATGGCCCCGCCCACACTGGGCAAGCGCAGTCAGCGCACAGAAGTGAAGGCGCAGACAGCTGTGTTGTTGAAGGACAACGGACGCGTGCTCTGCGCTGCTCTGCACTGCCTACGGGGGGAGGGGGGGGGGCAATAACTTACGATTCTGTCCCTATCGGTACTTAACTCGAACGGCGCTGAGTTGGCTCTAGCGGCCGTCACAACGTTCGGCACGGCGACTCGCTCGCCCAGCGGCTCGCTCGGCGGTGCCTCTCGTTGCTCAAGCACGCCAGAGACAGCGCTCCTCCGACGTGGTCATAGAACAGGTCGTCACCAAGTTACTGAGACTAGGTAGGAAAGACCTGTGTGGGGTTTTGATACCCTATAACGCCATACTGTTTGCCTGCAATTGCCTTCAGAAATGTGTGGGTGGGGCCTATTTCTTATAAATAAAAACACCATATTTCACGAACGCAACATCCAATCATCTCCAAATTGTAATCGCATGTTGAGGGGCCTCTAATGGCCTAGAGCGTACCTCCAAAGGCGCTTTCGCTTCTACCCCCCCACACACACACACACAGCTTCCACATATCCTGCAAGCTGCACCTCAAGCTGCACCTCACACCTCACAACACCCCGTGTAGGCAACCTAGCCTGGCGGAGATCTGCGCTCGGAGGAACACACTTTTCTGGTCATGTATTTTGAACAGTTCAACAATTGATTAAAGTGGAGGAAGGTGGATTTCATGCCGTGATGGTGATATTGACTGAAGTGCAACAAAGGCAAAAAATATTCATCATTAACACAGACGAATGTTGTGTATTTCCTGGAGGGAATGAAAACTTTGTTCCATTACTTAACTACACCAATTAAAAGCCAAATGGGAAAAAAATAAATATAGGTCAACAGATAAAGGACTGAGTCAAATGCTGATATTTATACTTATCCCATTAAAACAACCGGGAAAGCATCTGTGTCATTTTAGATCTTAGCGTTGGCTCTTCAAAAATAGCAGATATACAAGCTCACAGCGTGTCACTTCGTACCAGCCACCCTGCGAGCTTGTACATCTGCAATTTTTAAAAAAAATCATTTTTGAAAAGTCTTGAAAGTGTGATAACTATAAGACTTAGAAGCATTGTAGACTGCAGGTCTTAATGAGTTATATACCATCAAAACATTCACTAACCACTTCAGCCCTATATATAATTCGTCCAGATCTACAAGCTCACAATGCGTCGCGATGTGACACATTGTTGTGCGCTTGTAGATCTGCTATTTTCAAAGTTTTTTTTTTACATTTTGAACTTGTGAAATGGGACATTGTACACAATGAGTACTTTTACTTTTGGTACTTTAAGTACATTTTGATACCAATAATTCTGTACTTTTACTCAAGTACATTTTGATCTCTGGACTTTTACTTGTAACAGAGTATTTCTGCATTGCAGTATTGATACTTTTACTAAAGTAAAACAATTGAGTACTTTTTCCCACCTCTGGTTAAGATATATCGTACTGTAACTTAATGCAATGTATTGCCATCATGTCAATCAATCACCAGTTAGCATGTCACCCCCCCCCCCCACACTCAGACAGCTGCGGTCAAAGTGGGAGTGGCTTGGTGTGTTTGGGGGGCGTGGCCTGCTTGTTCACACATTCCGCCTTGTTCATCATCACCGCGACGAGACAGACAGACAGCAGAGCCACAGGCTGAGCTGATAGTCGGTGCATCATCTCTAATTGTTTACCATCTCTGGAGGCTTGTTGTTGTTATTATGCCCTGTTGTAACGAACACAAGTCTGTTTAGCTTTAGGTACATAGTCTTTGCGTTAAGAAGTGACGAGGAGGAGGCGTACAGTGTGAACTCTCTACTCTCACTTACAAACGCTGAATATTTAAACTGAAAGACAACTACTTTTATGAGTTGAGAGAGAGAGAGAGAGCGAGAGAGAGAGAGGGAGCGACGGTACTAACTTCTGACTGACTGACACGGGGAGAACACGGACGCGCACGTTCATTGCAGAGACACAGAGACAGAGCTCTCACACATACATGGACAGTGGCTGCTGTTTCACGTGTGGGGTGAACTTAATTATTATTATCGCGCGGTCTATTCCCACTTAATTGCAATTGTGTTCGTTCTTTCTCCATCGGAACGGTGGTGACCAGGAGGAGAACAGGAGGTGGAGGAGGAGGAACCATCCGAACCGAATGAACCACGCATGGCTTTCTCCTTTGTACACAGCAGCTGCTGCTTGTTGTAGATGCATGGGCACTACACTGCGCGTCCTGGCGCACACACACGCACATTAATAGCTTAATAGCTTTAACTATTATACTACTAAAGCTTTATTATAGCCTGGTGGTGGTGGTAGTGCTGGTGCATGCATGGCTCCTCAGACATGAAGCGAATCATCGCGGTGTAAAGAAGAGAAGAGAGGAGGATCATCACAACTTCTCCTTGGCTTTATTATAGCAGCCGAACCCTGTTCTTTTTCTGTCTCGTTGTGTGTCCTAAACAAAGCTTCGGACAGCAGCACCACCGCCTCTCTCTCTCTCTGTGTCTCTCTCTCTCCATCCAAGTGCGCGTTGGATAAGGATTGTACACCACACGGTAGAGAGAGGTTGGATTTGTACACCGTACGGTTCAAGAGAGAGAGACACTACATTGCGCTCTGTATAATATTATACAGCTGTCTGAATACAGCTCGTTCCCCCCATCAACCCCAATACAACACAAGACCATCATGGATGTAAGATTTTATCCCACTGCCGGTGGAAATTCTATTCCAGGAGAACCGCCGACAAACCTGGATTTTGCCCACTGTTTGGGCTACTACAACTTCAATAAGGTGAGGGATTACTGACTGGAGCCTAATAGCTGTTGTCCTGTTAGTTTGTGTGTGGTTGTGTTGGTACCCCTACCCCTGAAAACATGTGCACACTGTAGTCTGTCTGTAGGGCTGATCTGTGCTTTTATTGTATGATCTGAGCTTTACACATCGGACACAATATTCTGCTGATCATAAACTAATATTATATTACAATGTGCATTAATTTCTCTCTGGTATTTAGTGCTGCTTTGCTCTCCCTCCTCAACACATCGTTATTGTTCACAGAAGTGCCTCTCTCTGACTGCCAGTGGTGTAAAGTAACTAAGTACATTTACTCAAGTACTGTACTTAAGTACAATTTTGAGGTATTGTCTTTAATTTACTGGAGTATTTTTCAGTACTTTTGCTTCTACTCCACTACATCTCTACTTTTACTCCACTACAATTATTTGAAAACTTTAGTTACTAGTTACTTTGTAGATTTTGATTATTATTACAAAACATACCACTTCAGTCCTGTATGCATTTTCGGCCATTTGCAAATCGCAGATCTACAAGCTCACAATGCGTCTCGATGCGACGCATTGTGAGCTTGTAGATCTGCCAATTTCCAAATATTGTTTATACATTTGAAAACTTGTGCAATTCTGCATAATGACTACTTTATACTTTTGGTACTTTTAAGTGCATTTTGATGCCAATACTTTTGTACTTTTACTCAAGTACATTTCGAATTCCCGACTTTTACTTGTACCAGAGTACTTCTACATTGCAGTATTGATACTTTTACTTAAGTAAGAGTGCCTGTCTCACTGTCATGTCACTGTCCTCCTCTGCTTCACTTCTTGCAACTTTGTTGCGAACGGGAGAGAGAATGGCCACATTGTAGCCAGGTTGGGGTGTGTGTGTGTGTGTGTGTGTGTGTGTGTGTGTGTGTGTGTGTGTGTGTGTGTGTGTGTGTGTGTGTGTGTGTGTGTGTGTGTGTGTGTGTGTGTGTGTGTGTGTGCGCGTGTGCGTGCGCGCGACGTGTGTGTACAGTACAACTCGAACCATCCTCATTACATTACCTTACATTGCTAAACTCTCAGCCAGCGTGATGTTGTGTTGTGTGAGCCACTATATCCAGGGCGCTGTTGGCTATAGGATTTCATGTTGTTAAAAAGATCAGTGGTGGGTCACTGAAACAGCACCCTATAAATGTTTGAATGTGTGAAAGGCATGGGCATATCCAGTGTCAAATCAACTACTAGGTTAGACACTATGCTCCAGTGTTTTATTACAGGTCACACAAGCCCCATTGACCTATTGCTACTTTGTTGTGAGAAAAGCACCCACACGCCCTTCGGGATGTAATATATGTTGTCTTGTTTTAATGCGATTGCATAATAACCTCTAAAATATATATATATATATATATATATATATATATATATATATATATATATATATATATATATATATATATATATAACTTCTACGCAGCCATAACTCAGTTGCTACTAAAATGTAACCTAATTTCAAACCTGATCACAGCAGTTGTTATGGCATGACGCATGAGACTACAGCGGTCTCTTAAGGTCAGTGGTTCTCAACCTTTTCAGGCCGTGACCCCCAGAATAATCATATTTGAACTGCCCCCCCCACCTGACAACAAGCACTTGGAATGTAGGAGTTGAGGCATTACATTCGGTTTGACTCGGGTCTCACAGATACATAATATTGTGAAAATAGCAGATCTACAAGCTCGCAACGCCTCGTGTCATGTGGGGGACCTCCCCCTGGGGGGGGGTCCTGACCCACAGTCTTAGAACCACTGTCTTAGGTTACTTAGACGTGGTTTTTGATCCTGCCTGTTCTTGAGCCGTCTTCGTTCTGATCTTAAAGTACATAGAATCATGTGTTATCCAAGTATTGTGCAGGAACAACTTCTCACACAGCTATCTCCTATACACTCCACGACACAGCACTTTTCTTAATCCATCATTGTACTCTCGTTGACTCATGATTTTCTTAATCTTATGAATATGTCATGCATGCATTTCAAACATGGCACGACATGCAGCAATGGCCCTGTAGTGCATCTTCAAAGTATCACAACATAACAACAACAACAACATAGGACATACGTGAAGAGAAGGCTTCCCCTAGAGTTACGTTTGTGCTGTCTTTTTACACACTTCACCAAAATGCAACCATTTTTATTTTTTGTGTAAAGCAATTTTTTATTTAATTATAAATGAAAAGTGTTGGTTCCATGCATAACTTTGCTGAGTGTTGTGCTACTGTGGGAATTATGTCAGATTTGTTGTGTACTTACTACACAACCCCCACGATGCACCAGGATGCATTCTGAACCCCATGGTCCTTGGCTAGAACAGAAAATAATACTAAAACGTTTTTTCTTAATTTGGATCAATGGTGACACCCCCCCCCCCCCCCCCTCCACACACACACCCCCAACATCCTCCTCCACCAAATGATTTACCCCTAAAAAAATAAAGTACGGCTCAATTTGCCTTCACTTCACTGTGTAATGGCCTCTTCAGCAGTTACCAGGTCTGTGTCTACTGTTTCATCATGCTTCCTCTTGTCATATGGCCAACCCAAGGTGTCATGAGTAACCCCCATAGTTTCATCATTCATCATGTGTGCCCCGGCCTATAGAAGCCTAAACATATTGCCTTATATTACAGTAGAAACATGGCTTCTTACATTTTGCTCGGCGAGTTGCGCCAACCAAAGGAAATCTATAACTGTAATTGGCAACAAAAAAAAAAGTAGTAGGGAGTATGGGGGGGGGGGGGGGGGGGGTAATCCAACTTCTCAGTGAATTTCTAGAGAGACACGCTTGAACCACATGCTCATTAGAGCATCTTTCTACACATGGACTCCAGCAAATGATTACACAGTAATTATTTATTTGAATCAGCTGAATGAGAGGTGACCTGACAGAGCAGTTAGTAACTGCAAGGATGTGTCATGTTTACACATTGCAGAGATGTTGACAGTTGTTTCTTTAACCGTGTTAACTCTGGTGACCCTATTTTGGGTTCATGAAAACATATATTACCCCCCCCCCCCCCAAAAAAAGACAAAAACAGATCTGCAAGCTCATAACGTGTCTCAATGTGACACATTGTGAGCTTGTAGAAGATCATGCATTTGTTCTAGTATTTGTCATATATAGGCTTAAGTGGTTAATCTATTTATAAGCCACCTTTTAGTAGCTTTGAAAAAGTGAGAGAGAAACTTTTAACCGTGCTTTCAACAGTCATCGGATCAGATTAGCAGTTTTCATGTGAAACCAGCAATAGCCTCTCAAAATATTGGCACAGGAAATATAACATTTTATGAAAGGCAGCAGAGACAGAAGAGGCCCGGAGGAACTTAAAAAGCATCAGAGATTCTTTTAAAATCTACAGAAATATCCAAATGCGTATTATAGCACAAACCCTAATTAGGTGCTGCAGTTGGGACTAATGAACCTGTCTACTTTCTTTTTTTTGTAGCACTGGAATTAAGCAGAAATGGCAGCGTGAGAAGAAAAACAAGTGCAACTGCACTCGACTGAATAATGTTAACCAAATATGTTTAATAAGGAAAAGGAGCTGTTGTAATTATGAAACTGAAATGAAACCCTTTCATGGAGGATTATGTGAAGCTCATTTAATGGTTCCCAGGTTATATTTGTTTATTATTTATTTATATATACTGAATACATAGCGGCATGGGTTATGTTCACAAGTCCAAGGCCCTTCTTTTTTTTTTGTGTCACTTGATTGGCTGGTACTTCAAAACACTGCGAGGGAGTTTTTTTTACATTGCATTTAATTTATCTGGTATAATGACTTCAGTTTTGACTGGCTCTTTGGCTCGTGTTGAGAGCACATGTGGTTGTAGTCAGGGACATTTACAAGACCTGCTTCACGTTGGAAGTTTAAATGAATACATGTCCACGTATATGTATGTATTTGGGTTCTCATTTTGGTTGTTTGAAAACACACCAAGGCCCGGTGATATGTGGGATATGGTTAAAGTTATGTGGCTTTTTTTCTGGGCGAGCTCTGCTGCCATGCACGCACAGCGTGACGCCTGATTTATATACTTAAGTTGCAGTGGTGTAAAGTAACTAAGTCCATGTACTCAAGTACTGTACTTAGGTACGATTTTGAGGTATTTTTTTTACTTTACTGGAGTATTTCCAATTTTCAGTACTTTTACTTCTACTCCACTACATCTCAGAGTCAAATATTATGCTGGTACTCCACTACAATTATTTGAAAACTGTAGTTACTAGTTCCTTTGTAGATTTAAATTATTATTATAAAATATACACTAACCACTTCAGCCCTGTATACATTTCCGCCATTTGAAAATAGCCGATCTACAAGCTCACAATGCGTCGCTATGCGACGCATTGTGAGCTTGTAGATCTGCTATTTTCAAAAGACTTTTATGCATTTTATACATTTGAAAGGTAATGGGACATTCTGCATAATGAGTACTTTATACTTTTGGTTCTTTTAAGTATATTTTGATACCAATACTTTTGTAGTTTTACTCAAGTACATTTTGAATTCTGGACTTTCACTTGTAACGGAGAGTACTTCTACATTGCAGTATAGATACTTTTACTTAATTCAAAAATGTGAGTACTTTTCCCACCAAGACTGCTTAGTTGCGAGCCGAAAACGCCGGATCTGCAAGCTCACACAATGAGTCAAGAGTGTAGAAAGCTCTGCAAGCTTGTAGATCTGCTATTTTCGGGGTGCGCGACACGGCAACGCAATCGGGTATAAATCGAGCATCAGTCCTTTTGGCTTCAGCTGGTTTGAGTGTTCCTTAAAGTCATGTGTGATGGACTGAATGGGTTTCATGAGACGGGCCCAGTGTTATTGGCATATTTATGGTCCTATGTACCATTTTTCCTGAAGTTTTAACAGTTTCTGAGATACAATATCCATTTAATGTAACATTTTATTAGCTACACGACTAGAGGGGATGAAATTGCCAACAGATGTGAAAGAGATCCATAGCAGCCTGAACGCATTAACCCATTAAGACCGGGAACGCATCTGTGTGTCATTTGGGCTATTGAAAAAATAGCAGATCTACAAGCTCATAGCTATGAGCTTGTAGATCTGCTATTTTTTGGGGGGGGAAAAAAGGTGAAAATGTGTTCAAATCTTTGAATGTGTATATAGATTTGAAGTCTTTGCTTCTGGGGCGGTCCCTGGAACAAAACATTTTCAGATGGGGGACCGCGGACAAATTCCTATCATTTTGGGGGGTCCTTGAAATTAAAAAGTTTAATAACCACTGATTATAGCAACATACGTTTTAAAAAAACCTGTTAGGATTTAGAAGACATTTGTAGAATCCCCCCAGAAGCAATGAGATTTGAGTTACAAATGTTCGCTTTAAAAATAATATATATATATTCAAAGATTCGAACAAAACTTTCACGATTTTTCAAAAATAGCAGATCTACAAGCTCATAGCGCGGCACTCGGTGCCGCGCTATGAGCTTGTAGATCTGCTATTTTTGAATAGCCCAAAAGTATAAAATAATGGTTTATAGTCTATAGCTAAAAATCTAAAATGACTCACAGATGCGTTCCCGGTCTTTAAAGGGTTAAATTAGTCAAACTGTTTCTGGCAGCACTCATACATCATAGTGCATGGCATAGGGGGGAGGGGGGGGTTAGTTTACACATTTAAACTGGTCAGTTTGTTCACCAAATACTATATAAGCCTACTGTGTATACGCAGGGCAGGCATTTGCCTTGATGGCATTGGTGCAAGGACATATGCATTATACAATGTATAAAGTCGCAACATAATGACAAACGGTACAAGGACAAGGGTACATGGAACATAATAATGTATAAGGATCAGTGGTGGAAAAAGGACTTAAGTACAAGTATCAATACTGCAATGCAGAAATACTCTGTTGCAAGAAAAAGTCTGGAATTAAACATTTACTTGAGTAAAAGTACAAAAGGATTCGCATCAACATGTACTTAAAGTACCAAAAGTAAAAGTACTCATTATGCAGAAATGTCCCATTTCAATTTTTCAAAATGTATCGACATCTTTTGGAAATAGCCGAAATGTATATAGGGCTGAAGTGGTTACTGTATATATTTTGTAGTAATAATAAAAATCGCCAAAGTAACTAGTAAATAAAGTTTTCATATAATTGTAGTTGAGTAAAAGTACAATATTTGCCTCTGAGATGTACTGTCGTGGAGTAGAAGTAAAAGTACTGAAAATTGGAAATACTCTATTAAAGTAAAACATACCTCAATATTTTATTTAAGTACAGTACTTGAGTAAATGTACCTAGTTACACCACTGATGAGGATGTTTTCATTTTTTCTATTGTATGTAACACATGGTAAGAAATGTGCATGTTATGTTTCTGGATCGTGTTAATATCTCGTCAAGTGTGTCATCAAGCAAGGATCGTTCATTGTGGGGGGAAAGACGTATCTATCCATTGACATGGTCTTTTGACTTTGTAGTAAGAAATGGGCCTTGTCGAGGGAATTCTAACTAACGTCGGTGCAGATGATGGCTCCTCCTTTGATGCTGCTCAGCAGCAGCAGCAGACGTTTTTTTCTCTCCCTGTCACACTGAACAAATATGAAGTGCCCTTGAGAATTTATTTAACATCTACTTTGAATTTGATTGGCCACTCATCTGCTATATGAAAGCCCTAAAGTGTGTTGTAAAAGCAACAATTAGAAAGTTGTCCACCCTGCAATGCGTGGAGTGATGATGCAAGTGCGTCGCAGCTGCAATTATCCACGGTCTTTACTGAGGCCATAAAAATTAATGTGCTTTAGGTGAAACAGAAGTTTAATTGTGAGTGACTCGGGGGGCTGGGGGGGGGGTCTCTGTTGCTGTTGCCCCATGCATATTCAGGGGAACCAAAATCTAAAAGGAATTCAGGTGGACAAAGGAGATGCAGAAATTACTGTACCTTCACAAATCCTCGGGGAAATAGCCTGCTATTGTGCACTGCATGGCTGGAGTGCAGACTAGGCGTCCTTTGTCTTTACCATCCTAGCTGAATGGGAGAGAAGGGGTTAAGTCACTGTTCAAACCAGGGGGGGGGGTGTGTGTGTGTGTGTGTGTGTGCGTGTGTGTGTGTGCGTGTGTGTGTGTGTGTGTGTGTGTGTGTGTGTGTGTGTGTGTGTGTGTGTGTGTGTGTGTGTGTGTGTGTGTGTGTCTGCAGTGTACACAGCTGGTGCCATTTCATCACACACACATTCTAAACATATCCAAACAGAACTTTAAATGGTGTGGGGTAACTTTAGAGACTGTCTTCTTTGTCAAAGCCTACAAGTTGATGGATATGACCCTAAGCTAACATGTTCAGCGTTTAGTGCACCGGGACGTGCACGCACGGGCCCATGTGTTTCGCTGAGTCTTTTTAATTGTGCCTTGTCAGAGATCTGGTTCACCACCATTTATTAAACACCTAATTTTCCCTCAGAGATTAGAGACTTTGTTATTTTTAGCTCGCCAGCTTGGAGGCGTATACTGTACTCGGAGTCCCTAACCCCTGAAGAATGACTTCTCTGTCTGAGTGTGCACAAATTCAGGCCATGGCAGATCCAGCGGCTAGATGAAGAAGAAGAAGATGTTAACATTAGATCAAACATGTGTTAGTCTTTCCCCTAAACAAATACCTGATTTATTATTATACAATGATGGTTTTGTTGTGGGAGGGGGGGTCATGGATTCGGGAATGATCGTCATAGAGGTGATTATAATAATGCAGGATTAAGAGGTAAACGTTAATGGAAGGTAGAATTACAAAGGCGGTAGAGTTACAAATTGTGGTCTGAGTAGAGGGGACCGAAAAGCAGGGTTGTAATAATAACCCTATAATATATGAACCTGATGATTTCTGATTCCTCTGGCAACCAGATTATCACGGCTGTCACACACTCCTCATTTTATCGATCACATTGACATGTGGCTGCATGCATGCATGAGCGCACACATAAAACGGACACATATATGCAACAAAAAACGTACAGACACGCACAGTCACACACGCACACACACACACAAGCAATAATGAGCATTCCCTTTCGATTTGCTTCAAACTTGGCGTTTTTTACTGCAATGATTCGTCTTCATGCCGAACCTGTGTGCCATGACATTGGTAGCACATTGCCTGTTTAGTTTTTATGAGTTGGGGTTTGAAAAAAAGCCTGTGAATATGGCCTCTTAGCTTACCCACAATCATGCTGGGGCCATAACGAGGCCGCGCGCCATGCCGCATGGCGCCGTGGCATCCGGCGAAGTAGCTGCGAAGCTTACACCAAAAAAACTTAACACGAGACCACGATGCCTCTGAGATTCTAATAGCAGACAGCATCCTGAGTGGCCGTGCCAGATTTGAAAATAACATGTTTTGGGTGATTTAGTGATTTGTTTTGGTGGCATATTGCCCCGCTATAACACATTGTAGCCGGTTACCGGGTTTATATGTACAGTAGAGGTTGTCGACACTTCAGACCCGAGGCATTTGATGTAGATTTTGGTCAGAGAACGATCGCTGAGGTCGGAAAATTAGGTCGAATTTGTCTGCTATTCCCTAAAGCTCTCCCGCTGGCAACGCCTCAGCCGCGTCGAGCACCCTTATCAAACCAGCCCCGAAAAATCCAGGAATAGGCCCAGTTCCCAACCGTTCCGATGGAAATGGTGCACAAATGGAAATGCCATTGGAACAGTTTGACTTTCTTAGTTGGGAACCCGTCGTGCGGGCCCTGTTGTGGTGGGCGTATAAGGGCTATGTAAATCTTCAAGACTTGACAGGCCATTAGCCAGATCAGCCCCTCAACAAGACCATCTTTAATCCCTCCGTTCCCCAAATCATAAATCCACCGCCGGTTACACATCTCACCCCAAACATCAGTCAGCATGGAGCGCACTCTCATTATTATACCAGTGGGTTGTGTGGTCCAAGACATGGGTCTTGAGAGGGGATAACAACCAAATTGTTAACCACCACTTTCAAGCTGGTGTCCCTATTTTAGGCACGTCAATAAAGGTGTAAAATAAAATAAAAAAAAATGGCCTTATCTACAAGCCCACAGCGCCTCACCATTTCTTTCGCTCGGCACCGTTGTACGACAAAGTATTAAGATTTAAAGGGATAGTTGACCCCCAAAAATACTTTTTTTCCCCTATCGATTAGTTACTTGAATTCATGGATATCTTTTTTGTTTTTGTCTCATTCCTAAGCCAATAATTTGATGACCGGCAGCGGTTCCTGTATAGGAGAAACTAAGAGTCTCCTTTGTGTATCCTACCGTAACCGCTGCCTACCGGTCCGCTGGTCATCAAATTATTGGCTTAGGAATGTGACAAAAACAAAAAAATATAAAATATAAAAGTCTCCATGGGGTGACTAATCGATAGAAAAAAAGAAAAAAAGGTTTTTGGGGTGAACTATCCCTTTAAGTTTAAAGTAAACAGAAAAGTGTTGTTTTGGATCCCAACCATTATGCATGTGGTGTGTGTGTGTGTGTGTGTGTGTGTGTGTGTGCACATTTATCCAGTGTGTGTGTGTGAAAGTTAACTAGCACAGGGGACCACAGTGGGAATTACATACTGTACATACTGTAACTAATGTTAATGCCGCTCATGACCCATTGAGCTTTACAGGGAATAGATAGATCCCCTGACACTGGTACAGTAGTAGTGCCGTTATATAAAACAACCCAGTGCTGTTGTAGAAAAATTCCCAGCAACACCTGACGGGAACGTCATAATAATAATAGGAGGATTATTATGCGCGCGAGTGTCATAGTACGTGGGTGGTTAGATTACAGTATGTGAGCATTTATCATTGTACAACATCAGTAGTCAGTACCACCATGCGCCAGTGACACCTGTGTAAACTGTCTCGTAAATGCAAGTCTGTCAATCTGTCGTCGTTATCCCATTCAATCCGGTGGACGCATCTGTGTCATTTTAAGATTTCTTTGGCTATTCAAAAATAGCAGATCTACAAGCTCATAGCGCGGCACCGAGTGCCGCGCTATGAGCTTGTATATCTGCTATTTTTGAAAAATCGTGACAATGTGTGCAAATCTTTGAAGGTATGTATTTTTTAAAGCCAACATTTGTAACTCAAATCTTTGCTTCTGGGGGGTCCCTGGAACAAAATATTTTACAAATTATATTTTCAAAGATTTGCACACATTTTCAAGATTTAAAAAAATATATGTCTACAAGCTCGTAGCACGGCACACGGTGCCGTGCTACGAGCTTGTAGATCTGCTATTTTTGGATAGCCAAAGATGGTATAAACTAAAGTAATGGTTACAGCTCAACTTTTGGTTAGAGCTACTTTAATAGCTCAAATATTTTAATCTAAAATGACACGGATGCGTTCCCGGATTGAATGGGTTAATTTGTACACTCTCATTTCCCAATTCGGAGGCAAAAAAGTGAAAATAGCCGATCTACAAGTTCACAACAACTCATCGCGACACGTTGCGAGCTTGTAGATTAGTTATTTTTGCAATGAACACTGCCATGCCTCGACTTAATTGCCTTGTAACAAAAGGATGCAAAAACCAATAGGGAAAAACAAAAAGCTTCCGAGCAGACATGTAAATAATCACAGGCTGTAATTCCACGACGCTAACAGCCAACATTGTTAAAACTTTACACGCCTTGTTTTCCTTTTAAGTGAACAATACAGAGGGAAACTATAATCTCCTTGTGGCTGCACTGGGGGAGCTAACCAAATAGATGTTTTAGACAGCAGTGGTTCAAGTGGTTTCCAGAGTTGACAATTGAATGACACTGACACAATTGAGTGGATGCATCTCGCAGCCATCAGTGTCTCCAATTGTGTTTGTATTCCACAAAATGACACGTTCACATTAATCATGTATACAGTAGGTGTGGTGTCTGTCTGGTGGGTGAGTCATACTCAAACTGTCAACTTTCCTTATATGATGGCATTACATTATATCAACACGGCAAAATCCAAACACCAAGTTTTATTTACCCCCATTATTTTAAGCTCCTGCCCACTGTGTCTGAATGGTGTTTGCACACCTGCGTTTTACCGTCCGGTCCTTATAAGGACCACCTGGTGGCTGGTGTAGCTATAGAGCCAGTCGCACAAAAGCTATGGAACAATCGCATTGTCTATGTCCCCCTGAATAACATGAAATATTATTAGACACACTCTTTGAGTTTCTTGGAACCCCGTGCCACTAATGAAGAGGAAATTCACATTCAGCAGAGCCCACGAAAACACATTGTTGAAAGAGTGACGTGTTCTGTGAAAAGCAAAAAAAAGGCAGAATTTCCTTGAAGGCTAGCAACACAATCACAGCCCAAAAACACTCTTGTTAAAACAAACCCAGAAGACCATATTTATTTTGTTCCGTTGACAGGGCTGATCTGTGAGTCTTGAGTGAATGGTCAGTAATTGTAAAAGACCTGATGTTATTTCATCTGCTCAATATACTGGCCAGGAATTAGGGGCATAGCTTGAAAGGGGGGAAAAATATATATAGACAGGACTGCTGAGTATGAGAGGTCCAGACTGTGATAACAGCATAGATGGATTCAACTTGTCCAGCGTAGAAAATATTACCAAGAACCGAGCGAGACGGAGGACATTCGTCAAAAGGCCCCTATACTCGTTAAAAAGAGCCAAAGGGCTTTAAGTCACACAAGTCCATTTGGAAAGAATATTAAGACAGAACAGCTGCATGTTCCGATACAGATTTTGAGCCCATTAAGAGAATTAGGCATTGGGTCTGTGAGACGTGAAAACATGCATGCAGTGGTTTTAAAAAATAAATGTCTTCTTGCCGAACCCTGTTCCTGCAGGACCCAATACTTATTGAATCAGCCAACCGAGAGAATGATTGAGTGGTCCTTTTTGAAAAGTGTTTAATTCACCGTTGATGCTGTCAAAGATGTAGCGAGCCAAGACCAGATTGAAGCGGTTTATCATGCTGGAAAAATATATCTTGTGGGGGGACTGGTCTGATTCATGGGGGCTCAATGGTGGCAGCGAGATTCCATCACACAGCAATAGACCTTGGCGGTCACATGATAATTCTGAGACCCTTGTCAGTTCCGGAAGGCTTTGCCTAGAGATGCTCTCTCTACAAAAGACTTAGGTTTTACAGAGAGATCAGAGTTGAATGTAATTAAACCCTTATAACCACGTGAACCCCAGCGAACCTATTCCGGGCAGGCATACTGTACCATAATAGACGGACATTCTGCAGAAATTACAGCTCTACTAGCTCATCACCACGTCTTGACACGTTGTGAGCTTGTAGATTGGCTAGAGTTCCGTCGAGCATTTGGTGTAGAGGGGAAAATGAAGACGGCCCTGGGGGACTATATTGGTGAGCAGTGGTGGAAAGTAACTAAGTACCTTTACTTAAGTACAATTTTGAGGTATTTGTACTTTACTTTAGTATTTCCAATTTCCAATACTTTTACTTCTACTCCACTACATCTCAGAGGCAAATATTGTACTTTTACTCCACTACAATTACTTGAAAAATTGAGTTACTAGTTACTTTTCAGATGTAAATTATGATATTACGAAACATACATTAACCACTTTAAACCTATTTTATACCTAGGCTATTTGAAAATAGCAGATCTACAAGCTCACAACGCGTCGCTTTGCGACGCGCTGTGAGCTTGTAGATCTGCTATTTTAAAACATCTTTGTACTTTTGGTACTTTAAGTACATTTTGATGCCAATACTTCTGTACTTTTACTCAAGTAAATTTAGAATTCCGGACTTTCACTTGTAACAGAGTACTTCTACAGTGCAGTATTGATACTTTTACTTAAGTAAAACATTTGAGTACTTTTTCCACCACTGCTGGTGAGCTTGTAGAGAAGCAATATTCGCCAAATATGTTCACCTATATAATAATCATTATTATTATTATTATTATCATCACGTGTGGTTGTGTCACAGCACAACAGCACACATGCTCACTAGAACACCTCATTAGGCACTCTGCTCTGCCGGTTTAAACTAAATAAATTACAGATGGGTCGTACCACCACCACTGTTTTAACTTTCATTTGCACTGTAATGATGTGAAAAAGGTCACTGGAAAAAATGAGGAAAAATAATTACAACGCCGGAACACTATAGCGAGCGATTTGAGGAGACAAATAGAGAGGCAAGAAGAGGCAATTTTCAGTCAATCTCAGCCGGTGGATTGCATTTTGCAGATCCATTATGTTTGTCACTGGTCTGATGTGAAGTGTAATAATCAGGAGAGGAATCTTCATTAGCCTCATTGAGAGAAGAACGTGCGCTTCTATTCATGGCTTCAGACGTGAACGATCAGCTTAATCACGTGCAACGTCATCCATGACATCCTACTGTACTTCCTTGTCGTCCTTCTTCACACAGATCATTCTTTTGCGGTGTGTGTGAGTGTGTGAACACTACAAAATGTCCGCCACTCCACGTTTTTGACAGTTAACCCATTCAATCCGGGAACGCATATTTTTTTTCGGTGGCCAAAAAAATATAATTTTGGGGGTCCTTGACCTGAAAAGGTTTGAGAACCACTGATATAACAACGTAAGGTGTTTAAAAAAATAACTTGTCTCAGGGGCACACCAGCGTGCCTGCACACCTATTTTGAAACCGCTGTTCTTATTGTACAGTTTGCTTGAGCTACTCCCCTTACAGTATAATTCCAAGCAGGGTTTCAGAGTTCTTATGTTAATCTATTATATATATATACATCATAATTAATGATGGCCACTAGTTCACTTTGCCCAAACATTATGGATGCTTGTGGCAGTGTGTTAATGTTAATATCTATCTGAATCCAATTTAACTTTTAGCACCAACACTGCAGCATATAAAATCCACTTCACCCAATAAATACAGTTTAATACTCTCCTCATTTTTGGAGACATGCCACCGCACTCTGCCACACTTTGATTGGATCTTTTTTTATGGACTATGCATTAGACTGATAAGAATGTTCTGTTGCAGATGCATACTTTTTTTTTGTTGTGTGTTCCTGGAATAATTCATGTCAGATATCAGCGGCAGTGAGATGTGAAGGCGCTCCGCTCTCTTCTTACTATAGATCTACTCTTATCCTTCTAGAGGGGGAATTAAACAGATGTCCTTGGAACAGTATGTTTTCCTTTCATGGTCTCCTATAGATGGTTTTAATGGAAATTCTTTTGAATCCATTTTTGGGAAAAAAAAGGATTCCTACAATTTTCAAGGACCCTTTTTGCTTGCTTGTGTGGTTTAGGGTTACAGTACCTTTCTAACCACATTATCCCTAGTCCCTACAATTTGGCGAAATTAGCAGATCTACAACGCGTTGCGTGCTTGTACATCCTCTGTTTTCGGCGAAGAGATTTGGTGTAGAGGGAAAGGGGGAAGGGGGCCTGCCAAGTAGAGAACCTTGGGGGCCAGTCAACAAAGTATAAAGGGTTTCAAGGAGAAAAGGCATTTAATTGTCCTTTTTGCATTGTCTTTATTGGGACAGATACATTGAAACTTAAATGAATACAGCATGCACATAAAGGACTGATTGTTTAGGTCAGCCAGGGTCAAGTAAGTCCAGACATATAAGACTCATCAAGAGGTTGAAGAGTTTATGACGATTTGTAGAGTTAGATATATAAGATAACAACGCTGCACATTGCAGCATGTTTTTAGCTGGTAGATCGATAATATAAACAAAGAGTGTAGAGAAACCAAGAGATGAAACTCTGGTGCTTTGACCCAAATGAAATGTAACGAACGCAGACACGTGAGGTAATGAGGTTTTTTATGAGGTTTTATGAGGCATTCAGTGGTTGCCCAGCAATTCAACTGCTCAAGTCAACCTTTCTGCTCACAGAGCAAAACGTCCGCACCGACGACATGTTGTTATTAGCCCATTCAATCCATCTACAAGCTCATAGCGCGGCACCGAGTGCCGCGCTATGAGCTTGTAGATCTGCTATTTAAAAATATATATATTCAAAGATTTGCACACATTTTCAAGATTTTTCAAAGCGGACATTTTTAACTCAAATCTTTGCTTCTTGGGGTCCCTGGACCCCCATCTCAAAATATGATGTTCCAGGGACCCCCAGAAGCCCAGATTGGATAAAAATGTTCGCTTTAACACATTAATATATATATTTTTAAAGATCTGCACACATTTTCCAAGGTTTTTCAAAAAATAGCAGATCTACAAGCTCATTGCGCGGTACTCGTTGCCGTGCTATGAGCTTGTATATCTGCTATTTTTGAATAGCCAAAGAAATCTTGACACAGATGCCTTCCCGGTCTTAATGGATTAGACTAACTGTGCTGCTGTGTGCCCACTCGTAGGCGTGCATGTGTGTACATTTTACCTATACTGAAATGGATTCATCATGAGACTGATCATGGCCTAGCAGAACTTGTAGAACTTTACTCCTGTAATGAAATTGTTATCAAAACCATTTTAATCAGGAATTGTCTATGACTTTAATATTTTCCATAATTTGTAACCGTTTTGTAAAGGATTGTGTCAGGCCAGTCAACATCCTTTAGCTGTGATACGACGACGATACCTTTTTCTTCTTCCCAGATTTTGAACATGTCTTTTCTTTTAGGATACAGTTATAAATGCCCAATTAGTGAAGGATGTGGAATCAAGATCTGCTAACATCTCATTACTGAATGCAGTTTTTGATGTGGGACTTTGTTGTTCCTCCAATGTTACCTAAGAGAATTGCTCACATTTTCAATTGTCCTCCTGACGTCTGAAAACCCCGGTGTTCGGTATAACATGCAGGGGTCACATGATCCTGGCTTTTTAGTAATAATCATCTAACTACTATAGCGCACACACAGACAGATTTTCCGCTATTGAGAGTGAGTTTTATGTAACTGTAATACCTACGATTTGAAATGCTTCAAACTTCTGGTTGAGAGAAAAAAATATAAATCGCTCCATGTCTGCATAACTGAAAGATTAACTAGACTACTGAGATGTAGCTCAAATGAAAGGAACAGTTCGTTGTTTTTCATGTTGGTTGAGCACCTCCAGACTATTTGAAGATGGAGTCTTGTGCAGATTCATGTTTTTAGAAGTTGGAGCATACTGTTTTCTAGCGTCTCTGCATAATGTCCATAGTATGCTTGCCTGCGGCGTTGCCATGTCTGCTTGTTATAAGTGACTTTGGGGCTTGTTTTTCTGTAAAGTAGCAAAGTAAATATCGGTGGTTGTGGGGGGTTTTTGGGCTTGTTTCTAAAGTGTAGTTGCTTATTTGGGCTTGTTTCCTGATGTCGTTTTAAACCAGTGGTTCTCAAACATTTTTATGTCAAGGAGCCCCAAGTTAATATGTGTTTAATTCCCCTATAAATTAATACCTCCCCCCACCCCCTCCCCCATCTAAAAATATTTTGTTCCAGGGACCCCGTAACAGATTTGTGTTGTTAAAATGTTTAAAAAATATATTCAAAATGTTTCAAAATGTTCAAAATGTTTGGTGAGACAGGTTAGTTTTACCCTACTGATGATGTGTTGTTGCAATGTTAATCCCGCTCAGTACGAGAGGAACTGCAGGTTCAGACATTTCTGAAGTCTTTTAATATATAATATATATTTTAAAGTGAACATCTTTAACACAAATCTTGGCTTCTGGGGGTCCCTGGAACAACATATTTTGAGTTGGGGGTCCACAGCCAAATAAATACAGTATCTGTATCTAAAAATGTTTTCTAAATCCTAACAGTATGTTGCTATATCAATGGTGCTCCTACTTTTCCAGGTCAAGGACCACCCAGAATGATATGTATTTGGCCGCGGACCCCCCATCTATCTCAAAATACGTTGTTCCAGGGACCCCCCCCCCAGAAGCAAAGATTTGAGTAAAAAATGTTCACTTAAAAAGTATACATACATGTATATTGAAAGATTTGCAAGAATGTCCTCCATTTTTCAAAAATAGCAGATCGACAAGCTCATGAGCTTGTATATCTGCTATTTTTGAATAGCCAAAGTATAAAACTAGAAAAAGTGCTCCTCGGAGCACAGGTCTCCGCCAGGTCAGGTAGGTTATTGTGGCCTCCTGGTGGCGCTATAATAGGCCAATGTGAAAAGGGTGGCATTTCTTCTTAGGCCTTTCAATGGGACACTGCATTCATGAGTTGAGGCATTTTGTTCCAAAAATGTGTTTTGCTAAATTAGACCTGCTGGTGGCGCTATAAAGGCCAATGTGAATGTGAAAAGGGGGGCATTTCTTCCTCGGCCTAGTGGGAATCTGCATACAAACTTTCACGGAAATTGCACATTGCATTCATGTTTTGAGGCATTTTGTTTAAAACTGACCAATCCTGCAAACTTTGGAAGCCACTGTAAGCCAAATAGGATGGAATATGAAATATCGGACAGATCCATCAGAATCACATGACTATGGAGATACTGTGTACCAATATGCGTGATTTTTGGACAGAATCTGAATGAATAATATCCAAACATGTATTGTACATAAGTCGGCCTCCTGGTGGCACTGTAAATGGCAGATGTGAAAAATGCAGTGCAGATGTTTTTCCTTGGTCTCTAGGGAGTGTGCGTGCAAAGTTTCACGCAGATCGGTGCAGTTATAGTTAAAAATGCAAATCGGCGTGTTATAGCGCCACCATGAGGCTGATTTGAAACATGTCAAGTGGCATTTCTTCCTCGGCCTAGTGAGAATGTGTGTGTGCAAGTTTATGGAAATGGCAAGCTGCGTTCATGATTTGAGGCAGTTTGTTCAAAACGGACCAATCCTGGAAACTTTGGAAGCCAACCTTAGCCAATGAGGATGGAATATGGGAAATCGGACAGATCAGGGTTGATCACATGACTATAGAGATACTGTGTACCGATTTGCATGACGTTTGGTTGAAAACTGTAGGAGTAATGGGGAAAAAGAGGTTTTGCACAAATCGGCCTCCTGGTGGCGCTATAAATGGCCCATGTGAAAAATGTGGGGCAGAGGTTCTGAATTGGCATCCAGGGAGTGGGTGTGCACAGTTTCGCAGCGACCGGGTCAACGGTGCCGGAGATTAGCTGGTAACACACAGACAGGACACACGCACGCACACACACACGGACGGACGGACGGACGGAGGGTAAAACATACTCTCTCGCCATGCCTTCGGCCTGGCGGAGACAATAATGGTGAAAGTAGTTACACAGATGCCGTTCCCAGTCTTAATGGGTTAAGAAATGGTATACGTGGTCTAACAACGTGTTAGCCCCGCCAAAAGGCCAATGTCACATAGGTCCCACAAATCTTGAATTAACCCTATAATATACGTCTTGCCTGCGTTGCTACATAGAAATGAAAGCGGTCGAGCCGTCTCAATGTCACGAGGACCATGTTCCTGAGCCGGTAGTATGTATGTAAGGTCTCTGGCTCTCACCTAGATGAGTATCACAATCTAATGGAGTCTCGAAACTGCAGGGGTGCCACGGGATCGCCCGTGATTAGCTCGTGGAACCCGATGAAGGTCACCGCCGCTGAGCTGAGCAGAGCCACACACACACACACACACACACACACACACACACGCCTTCATAAAACCATGCGGCGTATCATTATTTTCAAAGTGTTTCATTAGGGACGGTTAACCTTGGCTAACTCTGAGCTAACAGTTTAATCAGCCGCTCTGTAATGTCTTTGATACAAGCGTAATCATTCCGCTTTCTCCTCTCGTTTATCAGTGAGGAGAGAGATGTACTCATGGCTCTAATGCGAGGAGCAAAGAGCTCTCCTTTTCCAAAAGGTTACGCAGGTGTGTGAAAAGGTACACCGTGAGTAAGAGCCTCTCTCTCTCTCTCTCCGACGATGAGGAACTGGATCAGTTTCCCCCTGGAAGGAATGTGGATTCATGCGCCAGACCTCAGCAGACCTCCTTCCTTTGGTCCATGCTTCTTCTTCTTCTTCTTCTACCGGCACCGCAGCACGGCACAGAAATCACAGGCGAGCACTGTTGTTGTTGACCGGATTTTTGCGAGAGAAACAAGAAAACGAGGTCTACGAAAACAAGCCCAAAAGAAACGACTAGGCCACATGAGCATTTTAAACCTGTATACATCGGGTATTTGAAAATAGCCGATCCACAAGCTCACAACGCGTCGCGATGGCACTCGGTGCCGCGCTATGAGCTTGTAGATCTGCTATTTTTTGAATAGCCCAAAGACATCTCAAAATGACACCGACGCTTTCCCGGTCTCAATGGGTTAATGTGAGCTCCAATTAATCTGATCAAAGACGCGCTATTCTGCGGACATGTCAAAATGTGCTCTTATGTCATCGGACACAATGCCATATCAGTTGTCAGTTGCCTTTATATCGCAGGGCAGATTGCTTATTAACCCATTGATACCTGGAACGCATCTGTGTCACTTTAGATTTCATTGGCTATTCAAAAATAGCAGATATACAAGCTCATAGCGCGGCACCGAGTGCCGCGCTATGAGCTTGTAGATCTGCTATTTTTGAGAAATCGTGAACAAATATTTTTTATATTTTTTTTCAAAAAACTGTTAGGATTTAGATTTTTTTTAAAGAATCGCCTCAGGTCTTAATGGGTTAAAATCAGCAGCATATTTGCTCATTTGCTCAGAACTCCGATCGTTTTCCTCTCAGGGCCTTGTAGAGTTTCATATTGAGAGAACTGGAGCGGCTGCCTTGCTACACTAAAGCTATACACTTACAGAATAAGTAATACTTCACTAGGCACAGAAACACTAATATTAGCTTTGGCCAACAGGTTTATTACCCCAAAGGATGTTATATGTGAACACACTGTCTGCAATTTATTTTAGTCTTCTTTGCCGAGGATTTAGCCCTGTAATATAACTAGAGGGGTGAGAGAGTCTTAAGATGTTTTTCTGCTGATTCAGAAACCCGAGAGCAAAAACAAATACCGTTAAAGCCTTGATTTATACTGTGTTGTGTGCCCGGTGTGTCACTCGCCCCCAAAGATAGCTGATGTATATAAGCTCACAACATACGCGTCGCGTCGTTGCGAGATTATAGATCTATTCTTGGCATGAGACACAGCTGTATGTACAACAGTACATGTTATACGCATAATGTAAAGACGCTTCCCCCCTCAGTGCCACGGCTCGCTGTTTATTTAAAGTCATTCATCATCCAGCTCTCTTGTAAATCTCGTTCAGCTGTAATCATAGGTGCTGCTGTGTCATTACTTTGATTCTGGTGATACACTGGTATGCTATTCATGTCTAGGGTGATGGTTCTGGGCAGTGGTGGAAAGTAACGAGTACTTGTACTCAAGTACTGTACTTAAGTACAATTTTGAGTTTTTTTTTTTTTTTACTTTACTTGAGTATTTCAAATTTTCAATACTTTTGCTTTTACTCCACTACATCTCAGAGGCAAATATTGTGCTTTTGCTCCACTGCAATTACTTGAAATCTTGACTTACCTAGTTACTTTGTAGTTTGGATTATTAGAAAACATGCATTAACTACTTCAGCTCTATATATATACTTTGGCTATGTGAAAATAACCCATCTACAAGCTCACAACGCGTTGCCTCGCGAGGCGTTGTGAGCTTGTAGATCTGCTATTTTCAAAATACTTGTATGCATTTTTAAATGGGACATTCTGCGTAGTGAGTACTTTAACTTTGTGTACTTTAAGTACGTTTTGATGCCAATACTTTTACTTTTTACTTTTACTCAAGTACATTCTGAATACCATACTTTTTTTTAAAAACTTGTAACAGAGTATTTCTACATTGTGGAATTGATATTTTTACTTTAGAAAAACATCTCAGTGCTTCTTCCACCACTGGTTCTGGGTGCCATGATGTATTGAGCACATGCTTAAGTATGCCCATGCATAGCGAAATCCACAATGTTGATTTAACTCTGTACTAAATTACACAGGCCGTTTCTTTTTTTTTTACACTTAGAATTAGAGTTAGTCTAAAATGAACACTTCAGATGCCATTGTATGCTGCATACAATATTCTAGTTCCACCACTTCTCTTTCACTTGCTGTCGTATCGTATATACAGGGGTTTCAAATACTCTTGTGTGCTCAAAACCTTTGCATGTCAAGGTCCCCCACAATGATATGTATTTGACCGCGGACCCCCATCTCAAAATAGTTAGTTCCAGGGACCCCCAGAAGCAAAGTTTTGAGTTAAAAATGTATAAATGCAAAGATTTGCAAACATTTTCATGATTTTTCAAAAATAGCCAAAGTGTAAAATAATGCTTTTTTTTTTGCTAAAATCTAAAAGTGACACAGATGCGTTCCAGGTCTTAATGGGTTAATTGAATATTATGGGCTATTTATGAAGAACAATGCTACCTTTTTACAACTAGCAGTTGCACTGGATTGGATTTAAAATGTATTTGTTCTACAAGTGGATTGGGATTTAAAATGTATGTGTTCTGCAAGTGCACATTGGACCTATCATTTTACAATGGAAAATGTTGTTTTCGGGCAAGTGAGCATGACCTTTGGGCAAGTAGAACATGACCTGTTCTTGCCCCGACGGGCAAGTGCCTCTGAGACCCTAGTGTCAGCCCCTGATATAGAATGTCATATTAATGCGTCATATTGATCATAGTGAACAAACACCCCTCCCCCATTGCAAGCAAGTCTTGTCTAACACCAACATTCCTTTTGACACGATGCAGTGGTGCGTGGCGCTGAAAATAGCTGACCTATAAGCCCACGACACGTGGAAAGGCGGGCGCATTGTGAGCTTGTAAATCGACTATTTCCCATGCATACACAGTGCGAGCTGTGTTGACGTCACGTTAGGCTTGAGAGACATTGTTATTGCGGCTAATTCAACGTGTGTGTGCTCTTGCATTATTGGACGGACACAGTTGCAAGGTTCACAGTTAATTAGTGTTTTTAAAGCCACTATGTAAATACTGTAGCTGCTAGTGAACTAAATGGCCTTCTGCTCTGAGTCTCCGCACATAAGGTTATTAACCAGTTTTGCCATGCAGCCTAATCTGTTTATTTCATTACCATTATATATCGGGATGGGAATTTGCGTCCGGGGGCCGGGGTGCCAGGCTAGTATGTTACAGCTGGTGCATCTCAGTGGTGGAAAGTAACTAAGTACATTTACTTAAGTACTGTACTTAAGTCAAGTTTTGAGGTATCTGTACTTTACTTGAGTATTTCCATTTTCCAATACTTTTTCTTCTAATCTACATGTCGGATCCAAATATTATACTTTTACTCCACTACAATTATTTAAAAATTTTAGTTACCAGTTACTTTGCAGATAGAAATGATTACATTATAATGCATACGTTAACCACTTCAGCCCTCTTTTATACCTAGGCTATTTGAAAATAGCAGATCTACAAGCTCACAACGCGTCGCATCGCGACGCGTTGTGAGCTTGTAGATCGGCTATTTCAAACATTTTAGTACTTTACTTTTGGTACTTTTAAGTACATTTTGATACCAATACTTTTGTACTTTTACTCAAGTAAATTTAGAATTCCGGACTTTTACTCTACATTGCAGTATTGATACTTTTACTTAAGTAAAACATTTGAGTACGTTTCCCACCACTGATGCATCTGAATGTATATTATCACCGTGTTTTTAATGTTCCTATGTTGAGCACAGAGACACTTCCCGGCTTATTTTGTTATTTGTGTTGATATGTAATAAATGATTGCTGAGCAGAACGAGCTGTTTACGCGCCGGTATGGGTTCAGTCGGTCGGCCCAGTCACAGCAGGACCGTCTGTTGTCTGTCTGTTCTGGGTGGAGAGACAGCAGATGAAATCACAGGCCTGATTTGTCTTCACCCAATCCTTTCATTGCATCGGTTCCTGGGGGTCCCCAGCTAAATCTGTTACCTTGGCTATTCAAAAAAAATAGCAGATCTACAAGCTCGCAGCGCGGCACACTTTGTGCCGCGCTGTGAGCTTGTACATCTGCTATTTTTTAAATTGTTTTAACACAAATATTCTCTTCTGGGGGTCCTTGGCACACACCAGATTTCAGATGGGGGTCCGCGGCCAAATACATATCAATTTGGGGGCTTTCCCATATATGGGCATATATACTGATGACATCAGCGATCTCCTTATATGGGCATGAAAGGAAAAAGGCAGTGACAGATACAGAGATCTCCATACAGGTATATTATGGGCATAAAAGCGACACAGGTAGACGGACAGAAACAGACGTTCTCCATATATGGGCGCAAAAGGACACAGACAGAGGGTACAGCGGGTACTCTGACAAAGCCCCCCAACACTATGATCAGACATATTGGTCGGATCGGTTGTGTGACGTAGGCAGGGTTGCCAGATCTGCTTATTATAATTTCCCCGCAATATTTGATATGAAAATAGGCGATCTACAAGCTCACAACGCGTCGCATCGCGACGCGTTGTGAGCTTGTAGATCTGCTATTTTCAAATAGCTGATGTGTATGTTAAAGTGCTCATGTGGCCCATAGCCGCTTCTTTTGGGCTGGTTTTCCTAGACCTGGTTGCTTGTTTCTCTCACAGAATCTGGCAACACTGGACGTAGGCGTGAGGGCCGCGTAAGCGGCGTCACGGACCGAAAAACATCCGATCTGTAAGTTCACTTAACGTTTGGTCCGTGACGCTGTCGTACGGAGCACAGATTAGGCTTATAAAAAACATCCAATCTGGATCTCATCCAGCCTCCTAGAAGCAAAGTAAGCCTTCTGGAACTCAAGTCACATCATTCAACACAGGTCTGTTTTACTCCAGTGGGGGGGGGGGGGGAAGCATTGCAAATGTAATCATGATTTGTGTGTGTCATCATTATACATTCACAATTCATATGAACAAAGGCGGTAGTGGGGGAGGAGGAGGGGGGGCAAAGTATTTTATAAGAAAGGGCGCCACACCATAATTACCAACTGGTTGTTTTAAGTGAAGATAGAAGAGAGAAAGACAATGAGACAGACTGAGGGAAATAATTCCCTCCTGTCAGTCTCTGTCATCGGCCAATTTACCTGCCGGCCGGGTGGAGGGGGGGGGGGGGGGGGGGGGGGAGATTCAACTGGACACACGTAGGGGGAGATAATCTCTGCATTCATCTCCACTAAGGAGACCGGGCCCAATTAGCTTGTTGCCACATTGAGTGGCAGCGCCCTCAATTTCTCTGTTTGCTTTTCTTTTTGCTTTTTTTAATCCATTAAGACCGGGAACGCATCTGTGTCATTTTGTAAGATTTCTTTGGCTATTCAAAAATAGCAGATCTACAAGCTCATCGGTGCTGCGGTACGAGCTTGTAGATCTGCTATTTTTTAAAAATGTTTTGAAAATGTTTGCAAATCTTTGAATGTGTATATATATATATATATTTGTTTTAAAGTGAACATTTTTAACTCAAATCTTTGCTTCTCGGGGGGGGGGGGGGGGTCCCTGAAACTATATATTTTGAGAGTGGGGTCCCCGGCCAATTACATATCATTCTGGGGGTGCTTGACATGGAGAAGTTGGAGCACCACTGATATAGCAAAATATCGTTAGGATTTAGAAAACATTTTTAGATATGTATTTGGCCTCGGACCCCCATCTAAAAATATTTTGTTCCCAGGGACCCCCCCCCCCCCCCCCCCCACACAAAATGACACATTTGCGTTCCCGGTCCTAATTGATTAATCAGTAGCAGCGAACAGTTCATGCTGGCTCCAAAATACAAAAAAAAGGACCCCATCAAAATGTATTCAGGGGCTACCAAGCAACAGTGAAATCATCATCATAATAATAATAATAATCATGTCTTTATTAAAATCTGCCAAGTCTAAAAAAAAATCCACCGCTGCAATTTGCTGTGACTGATTGGCCACTGGGACTGGGCTGCTTTGCTTTGGGGGATATCTCTCCAGAGCTCATGTAATTGAGCAGATTTAACTTGGGGAGACGGTTGCTGATAACAAGTGCGCTTTTGCTTCCAACATCCTACTCCCTTTTCTTTTTTTTCTTCCCTTGCCTTTCCAAAGGGCACGTGCACATCACAATTATGATGCTTGCAGAGAAACAGGAGTAATGTAGGACAGTTTATTCGATGCATGGTTCGATTTGCTTTGGGGGGGGGATGGGTGTACAGTGGAACATCCGTGGGCCTCTGATTTTTTGATATATCGCCCCCTCTGGTCATTCAGTTTCACGCATGCTGTCTGGTCAGGCTTTCCTTTTGGGGGGAAATGTAGGACGTGTCTGATCTATTTGATATGAATGCGTGATAATGTCAGTGTAGAATGTAATTACAAAAATTATGTTAACCAGATTAAAGGAGCAGTTCACTCAAAAATGTCTTATCACCCCATGAAGCCTTGAATTCACGGAGATTTTTTTGTTTTTGTCGCATTCACTCCTAAGCCAATAATTTGATGACCAGCAGAGACTCAAAGAGTCTCCTCTTGACCAATGACCCGGTCATCAAATTATTGGCTCGGGAATGCGACATCTCCATGAATTCAAGGCTCCATGGGGTGTGTAATTGATAGAAAAATACGATTTTTGGGGGGTGAACTACTCCTTTAACCCTGGCATCCCTAATTTGGGCAAATGCATTGTGAACTCATAGATCATCTACAGTATATATATATATATATATATATATATATATATATATATATATATATATATATATATATATATATATATATATATATATATATATATATATATATATATATATATATATATATATATATATATATAGTATACAGGGGCTTAAGTGGTAAAGAAGATTGCTTCCCCCTCCCTTCCGTTCTGAATGGTACCCTGCGTGTACATCATTCTTTAATGGGATGATTTGCTACACTAACCCGTCTCTCTCTCTTGGCCCAGAGACCAGTCAGAGAGCTGCTTGGCCTGGTCAGTGAGTGCACATGTTGTCAGATCCAGAAACTCAAAGAGCCAGGACAACAATAGCCTCCGGGGGCAAACAGCCCCAGCCATTGTAGCCTTCTCTGACATCCTAGTAACAATACCGAGTATACTGGATGTAAGAGAGTGTGTGTGTGTGTGTGTGTGTGTGTGTGTGTGTGTGTGTGTGTGTGTGTGTGTGTGTGTGTGTGTGTGTGTGTGTGTGTGTGTGTGTGTGTGTGTGTGTGTGTGTGTGTGTGTGTGTGTGTGTGTGTGTGTGTGTGTGTGTGTGTGTGTGTGTGTGTGTGTGTGTGTGTGTGTGTGTGTGTGTGTGTGTGTGTGTGTGTGTGTGTGTGTGCGTGCGTGCGTGCGTGCGTGCGTGCGTGTGCGTATGCCACTGTTAATACTGTGCTGCTGCGCAGTTAACCCATTAAGACCGGGAACGCATCTGTGTCATTTTAAGTTTTCTTTGGCTGATATACAATAGCAGATATACAAGCTCGTACGAGCTCATAGACCTGCTATTTTTGAAAAACAACATTTGTGCAAATCTTTGAATAAATATATTTTTTTTTAAGCGAAAATGTTTCACTAAAATCTTTGCTTCTGGGGATTCTACAAATGTCTTCTAAATTCTAACAGTTAAAAATAAAATAAAACTAATTTTGCTATAATCAGTGGTGCTCAAACTTTTTCATGTCAAGGACCCCCAAAATTATATGTATTTGGCCGCGGACCCCCATCTCAAAATATTTTTTTCCAGGGACCCCCAGAAGCAAAGATTTGAGTTACAAATGTTCGCTTTAAAAATCTATATTCAAAGATTTTCACAGATTTTCACAATTTTTCAAAAATAGCAGATCTACAAGCTCGAGTGCCGCGCTACGAGCTTGTAGATATGCTATATTTGAATAGCCAAAGCCTAACCTTAATGGGTTAATTTCCTAAAATGCCTTGTACCCGCATTCTGGCATAACAAAAGCAAAGATCAATAATCTTAAGTGAATCGTTCCATATCTGTAGAAAAACACAGGACTCAATCTTGTATCTTCGGTGTCATCTGATGTGCCGTCCAAAAACAACAACAACAACAACTGGCACTCGTTTCCCCCCCCAGCTCTGCTTTGTGTGCCATCAATCACTACGCCGTACGTATAGTGTCATATTTTATCTAATGCTAGATGTCTCACTTTGAAGGTTCATATCTTCAAATGAAAGGCACTACAGTCTTTCCCCTTAGACAAACTACATACTGTGTGTGTGTGTGTGTGTGTGTGTGTGTGTGTGTGTGTGTGTGTGTGTGTGTGTGTGTGTGTGTGTGTGTGTGTGTGTGTGTGTGTGTGTGTGTGTGTGTGTGTGTGTGTGTGTGTGAGAAGCTTGGGCTATATAACCGTGTTCTCTCAACTCCTACTACTGAGGAAATGACTGATGATCTATGACACTTTATATAAACAGCCTGCTTATACTGCCTCGTTGGCAAGCACTCTCTGTGTGACAGATTGTCTGGCTTAAAAAGGAGCACAAACAGTCGAGTAAAAAGACTAAGCCATCACATAATGTCTAATAAAGAGCTGCATTAATTCTAATCCCATATGGGTAATTATGAGATTAATATGCCAATCCCCGGGTTTTGGAGGGGGTTACGGTCGCCAGAACTAACGCCAAGTGGGAGCTCTATTGACTGCTGCTGTCCATGAGCAACATAACGCTTTATTATAACAAGTGTGTCAGATTACGCCTCGCTCATTTTATTTTTTCAAGAAACAAAAAACAAAAAAAACGTTGTAGTGTTGTTTCAGTTCCATAACACACACACACACACACACACACACACACACACACACACACACACACACCACTAATGCTCTGGGGCATGATTTGTCATTGTTATTCAGTGCTCGCTCACCTACACTTAAAACATGATCCTTCTGGATTTTAATTAAGCACCGAGGTACCTCCCAGGGGGTTCTGCCTTGGCAAAGAAAGACACTTTGATTTATGCACAACTTTGTTGTTCACTGCTCGGAGCTCACACGTCTTACAAGGGAACTCTGGTGATGAATATGCAAACGTGGCGATTATTCTTATTTGTTAATTAGTTCATGTTAATATTTATAATATATAAAGAATTCCTGTCGTCAAAATACAAGTGAACATGGTCTAACTCCTTGAACACCTTGATAGTAGAATCCTTCGCCCCCCTCCCCTCCCTTCTCTGTAAATATACATTATGATTCCACTGAGCTTTATTCTAACTAGAGGTTCGGGCCATTGTACGACAAAGTGTAAATCGGCCTTAAGTTCTCCTGTATGTCCACTTGACATCTGGCTCTGACTCTTGAGGGCAAATTAGCAGATAACAGGTTGACAGTTGTGAAGTCTTCCCTTTTGTCAGAACAGCTGTGCTTTTCAGACGCTCTCTTTCCAGGTGTTTCGCCCAGGTGGGCGTGGTTTTGAGGTTAGGTTGAGGCATAATTTCGGTTAGGGTTAGGCATAGTGTTTGTGAGGTTAGGGTTAGGTTTAGGCATAGTGTTTGTGAGGTTAGGGTTAGGGTTAAGCATAGTGTTTGTGAGGTTAGGGTTAGGCATAGTGTTTGTGAGGTTAGGGTTAGGGTTAAGCATAGTGTTTGTGAGGTTAGGGTTAGGTTTAGGCATAGTGTTTGTGAGGTTAGGGTTAGGGTTAAGCATAGTGTTTGTGAGGTTAGGGTTAGGCATAGTGTTGGTGAGGTTAGGGTTAAGCATAGTGTTTGTGAGGTTAGGGTTAGGGTTAAGCATAGTGTTTGTGAGGTTAGGGTTAGGGTTAAGCATAGTGTTTGTGAGGTTAGGGTTAGGGTTAGGCATAGTGTTTGTGAGGTTAGGGTTAGGGTTAGGCATGGTGTTTGTGAGGTTAGGGTTAGGGTTAGGCATAGTGTTTGTGAGGTTAGGGTTAAGCATAGTGTTTGTGAGGTTAGGGTTAGGCATAGTGTTGGTGAGGTTAGGGTTAAGCATAGTGTTTGTGAGGTTAGGGTTAAGCATAGTGTTTGTGAGGTTAGGGTTAGGGTTAGGCATAATGTTGGTGAGATTAGGGTTAGGGCAATCTGGGAACCCATCGTCAAATAAAAAGGAAAAACAGCGCCCCCAGCGTTTTTGCACTTCTGCATTTGGTTCTGGGGGGAGTGATTAAATAGACAGACGCTGACTGGAAACCGACGTTTTGGTCTGCCCTCAGCCCTCCACTTCCGGTGGTGCGCCTATGTTTTCATTCCCACTAACAATATTTCTCCACGGAACACTAACACCATTTCTCCCAAAGAACATGGATCGTTTTGGTTATAAGCCCACTTGGTGATGAAATATGATGAAAGAACAAGTTAAAATGTTACTAACTTTCCGTGGTTTTGTTTGGCTCCGAGGACGCTATTGTTAAATGAGTTTGGGTTTGTTTCCAGTGGGAAGCGAGCCGCACAGATGTAAATCCCGGCCACTACATTTGATTGGGCAAAGCGAGGTCTGCTTCCTGATCTGAAGGCACGGCCACTTGTAGGCCAACTCTCACACGTTCTGAAGAGATTAGGGTTAGTGTTAGGGTTAGTGTTAGGCCACGGGGGGGGGGGGGTGTGGCATAGTATAGCTGCAGATATACTGGTGGGGGTCAATGTTAAGTCCATCTGTTTATCCCCAACCAAGATGTCCGCCGCTCCAAATGACACTTGTTGACGACCCCCTTCAGGATTTTTTGCTATGCACTTAAAGGCAAGTGACATCATCGAGCGACCAAGTATACAAGAGGCATACAGTAAAGTGCCGGCCCACACTACAGTGGTGTTGCACTTCCCATGCTTCTGCAAGCAAACACACACACACACACACACACACACACACACACACACAATAAACAAGATGCCCCATTAACCCTTTAAGACCTGACCTGGCCGCTTCTAAAAAAAATCTAAATCCTAACAGTTTTTTTTTTTTAAATATAAAAAATATTTTTTCACGATTTTTCAAAAATAGCAGATCTACAAGCTCATAGCGCGGCACTCGGTGCCGCGCTATGAGCTTGTAGATCTGATATTTTTGAATAGCCAAAGAAATCGAAAGTGACACAGATGCGTTCCAGGTATCAATGGGTTAAAGACAGCGTACCCATCTGGGGTTGCCACCTCCCCAGCCTCCCCTGTCTCCCTGCAGACTGTATGTTCGCGGAGATTTGAAGAAGCAGGTCAAACGCGAGCCTAATGAAGACGAATGAAGAGCGACAGAGGGAACATGTGTGTGTGTGTGTGTGTGTGTGTGTGTGTGTGTGTGTGTGTGCCGGTGGAAGGCACAGCGAGCGGAGAGCAGAGCAGAGCTGGCAGTGCTGGACCCGCTCTCATTTATTTTCGGTGAGAGAGAGAAAAAACGCACAGCTCAGTCCTAAAATAGAGGTCAAGGCTCAAATACGGAAAATGTCAGTGACCCCTTTTTTTAAGCTTTGTGGACACGAGAAATGGGATAAAAGTGCTCCGAGGGAGCTGTGGTCAAAGGGGGAAATCAATACAGCCGTTAAGGGGGGAGGGGGGTGGGGGGGCGGGGCTGTACAAATAAAAAACACGGTAGACGATTATTTTCAATTGTAAAAAGAGACAAAAGTTCAGAGTTGCTTTCTTGTTCGCCGTTTCATATTGAATAGGCTAATCAAGTGGGATAAACATCGATGTACCTTTTTAGTGCACAAGGGCATTCTCTCGTCATGTTCCTGCACAGCTAGAAAATGAGCTGGATTAGGATATATGGATTTGTTGTAGGTCCAAAACCCTGTGCAGTGGGTAGTGAGAGAACCTAATAGTGGCGTTGCCATTATCAGCGTTTGGTTCCAGTAATAGTACGTGACTGACTTTATGACATGCAGTGGTGGAAAAGGTACTCACATGTTTTACTTAAGTAAAAGTATCAATACTGAATGTAGAAGTACTCTTTTACAAGTAAAAGTATGGGATTCAAAATATACTTGAGTAAAAGTACACTACCAAAGTATTGGTATCAAAATGTACTGAAAGTACCAAAAGTTAATGTACTGAAATGTTTGAAAATAGCCGCTCTACAAGCTCACAACACGTCGCGATGCGACGCGTTGTGAGCTTGTAGAGCGGCTATTTTCAAAGAGCCTATATACAAAATGGGGCTAAAGTGGTTAATGTATGTTTTATAATGTAATAATTTATATCTGAAAAGTAACTAGTGACTAAAGTTTTCAAATAAATGTAGTGGAGTAAAAGTACAATATTTGGATCCGAAATGTAGTGGAGTAGAAGTAAAAGTATTGGAAATTGGAAATACTCAAGTAAAGTACAAATACCTCAACGTTGTACTGAAGTACAGTACTTAAGTACATGTACTTAGTTACTTTCTACCACTGATGACATGTACTGTATGTTTGGCTCAAACACTTGAGTCACGACAGCCTGACGTTGACTGTAGGAAAATGTACACTTTGGGGCAAATGTCTGCGTTTGCTCAGTCACTCACAGACCGTTAAGGCGTGCGACTGAACAAACGCAGCGTTGCCGATGCCTACTACTACTATAGCTCGCTTTGCTTTCATCCCTTTCTGAACACTTTGCTAGCTTAACGTATCTCTCTTCCTCCTGTAAAAAAAAAAGGAACACTTCAAAAACATGACAAACAAACATGGCATTCCTCCATTTAATTCCATAGCCTGCCATTTACAGGTTGCCTTTTGAACCCATAGTCCTGTCATATTTACACAGAGGAATGGAGTTTTCTCTTTGCATTTACAACTAAACAGATCTGTTCGTACTAGGCCTTTTGTTCCCGGACCCTCTTTAAATGTCAGCGCAGTGATATGGAATGAATGGTGAAGCTTAATGTTTGTAATTACTCCAGGACGACTTAATCTCACACAGCTTTTGAAGTAAAAATGTCATTTTGAGTTTAAACATTGTAAAAAAGACACACACACACACACACACGCACACATGTGCAAAAACACACAAGTGAAGCACTTGGCTTTGACTGTCCGTCTCGCAAAGAAAACAATGTCTGGAGCTCAGCAGACGTCAAGTTTGCTAACGACGTCCTGGTGTGTGCTGTCAATCTAGCAGACACATGGACAATGGCACGCCAGAGAGTAGATGCTTGAAATAGCTAATTGCTTCTAAGATGTTGCTCAAGTTGAGCATCATCTAGCCATTGTTGAGCCTGCTTCATATTATTCACAGCTGTCTTTTCCAGCTGCCATGATGAAACTTAAAAAAGGTATTACATTAGCAGGTCCCTGGCTTTCTTTACCCGAGTTTTGTGTCCATGTAGCTACACCAAGACTTAATGACTTACAGCGAGATTTGCAACAACTGCTGGTGAAGAGAGTGAAAAAAGAAGAAACAGGCACGTGCTGGAATGACGCAAAGCAAGCCATCCTTAACCCATTAAGACCGGGAACGCATCTGTGTAACCACTTTAACCATTATTTTATACTTTGGCTATTCAAAAATGGCAGATGTACAAGCTCGCTATGAGCTTGTAGGTCTGCTATTTCTTTTTAAACGTGAAAATATGTGAAAATCTTTGAATATATATATATATACATCTTTTAAAGTTTTTTAACTGAAATCTTTGCTTCTGGAGGGTCCCTGGAACAAAACTTAAACAGCCAAACTGTGTCAAGGACCCCCAAAATTATATGTATTTGGCCGCAGACCCCAATCTCAAAACATTTTGTTCCAGGGACCCCCATTAAAAATATTTGCTTTAAAAAAATATGTATAGCCTTTTTTCAAAGAGTTCAAATTTTCACGATTGTTTTCAAAAATAGCCAAAGAAATCTAAAATGACAGACACGCATTCCCGGATTCAATGGGTTAAGCCGTTTTTTTTACTCTGTTGCATGAAATAGCTGATCTGCAAGCTCACAACGCGTCAACGCCGTGAACTTGCAGATCGGACCATTTCCGGGCACGCGACTCCCTCCGGCCGTACGACTAGAGGTCTAAATCCAGCATTATCCGTGCATTTTGGTAATTTCAGCTAATTTGCCCCAGTCATGGGCGTTAATCTCTGCCAACCTGTTGATCGTCAGTTTTCCAGACACATTTCTGGAGAGAAGCCCAAGAGTATTTGCAGCCCTGGACCTCTGTCAGTAGCGCCAAGCAACACAGCCACAAATTGGAATGTGGTACAGCTCTGGGAAGGCAGCCAAGATTTAAATTAGACAATAACCTCTGACTCTCTCTCTATACTGCCTCTCTTTTCCAGCTGCAGGCCCAGCCATTTGTTTAATACAGTCAGCCCTGTAGTGTATAATAGACTGATATATGAGTCACCGCTCAGCAGTTTGTGTTTTTTCAGATTTATAGAGATTGAACAACTGGTCGGTTTGTACTTACTGTGGGCTTATCGGGGAGAATAAAATGGAACAGGACGGCAGGCAGCCTGGTGCTGGATACACCCATGCTAGCTTTGAAAGGGACGTGTTACAATAGGATGCATGGAGGTATTAGAATACATTACTAGGCAGATAGTTGTGATTACCAAGTAAGAGCAATGGCTCAGAAACTCAGTTCAACAACAAAACACTACAGATTGCACTGTTTGCAGTATATAGTGAGTATTATTTGCATAAAATTGTTGGAGTTAAACTTAGAAAGACCTCATTACACACACACACAAAACAACAACTTTATGCAGCCTTCATTACTCCTCTTGTATCAAAATATAGATCTGTTCCGCCTCAGTGTTTTTCAAAACAAGCTTTTTAGGATGCAAATGAGTTTGCATTTGCATCCTCAAAATATTATTTGAGGAAATTCATATTTGTCCTTCACACGCTGGCAGTTCCAAGTATTGACATATTGGTCAGTCATGTTCAGTAAGAAAACATACCTTAAATCCTAAGACAAATAAACAGATGCTTTTAGGTTAAGACTGCCGTTATATAGCCAGACAGCATGCTTGCATTGTAAGGATTGTGGCCTTGTTTTTGACATCGGTGAACACGACTCACTTTTCCATGAGTTTCGATGCTTTGCGCTTTTTATACCTGGGGTACCTTATATCACATATTATTTTCTTCTCTTACAGTAGGTTAACCCATTGAGGCCTGAGGTAACGATTCTGCAAAATGTCTTCTAAATCCTAGCGGTTTTCTTGTCAGTGGTTTTCAAACTTTTTCATGTCAAGGACCCCCAAAATGATATGAATTTGGCCGCGGACCCCCATCTCAAAATATTTTGTTCCAGGGACCCCCAGAAGCAAAGATTTGAGTTAAAAATATTCACTTTAAAAGAATTTCAAAGATTTGCACACATTGTCACGATTTCTCAAAAATAGCAGATCTACAAGCTCGCAGCGCGGCACTCGGTGCCGCGCTATGAGCTTGTAGATCTGCTATTTTTGAATAGCCAAAGTGTAAAATAATGCTTTTTTAGCTCATCAAAAATTGACACAGATGCGTTCCAGGTCTTAATGGATTAAATAGTTTTTTCCCCCGCAATTACTCTGTAAGAAAGAAATGGCGGATTGCATTGAGATCTCTCTAAAAGCTCTTGACTGTGCACATTTCCCAAAGCCAGTTATAATGAGTGTATTAGCCAGTAATGGTGCCCGGGGAATAGAGAAATGTGTCGGTGCTGCTGGAGCAATAAGGGAGAGGAGAGAGGACTCCTCCACTCCACTCCCAGCAGCTTTCAATAGAGCCTTATGTGGATCCAAGTCCCTGAGCTCATAGCCCTAGACTCACTCTGACAAACCAACAGTAGAGAGGCACGACCATCGCCATTACTGCCAACCTGAAAAACAAAGCCATTTTCGGTGGCACGTATAACCGTCCTGTATGACATTTAACTGTGTGTTTTCAGAAAATAAACACCCTTAATGTCACTTAACCCATTAAGGCCTGAGGTTCATCCGATTCTACAAAATGTCTTTATATATATATATATAATGTTGCTATATCAGTGGTTCTCAAACTGTTTCATGACAAAATTATATGTATTTGGCAGCCGACCCCATCTCTAAATTGTAGTTCCAGGGACCCCCACCACCCCCATAATCAAAGATTTGAGTTACAAATATTCGCTTTATTCACCTGTTTCCTAGGCTGTGTGTTTTCCACTTCCTGTCGATTTCATTGGATATCATTGGTCATCTGACCAGTTTCATTGGATTTCATTGGATCAAATCGACAGGATCGGCAGGATATAAAACAATCAATTTAATGGGTTGTGGACATTATGCGTATCAGTACTTAAATAGTGTACCTTTTTATTAGAAGGATAAACTCCTTGAGATGCATCATCTCATTTCCGAGGGCGAAGGGGTCCTCAGCTTTACTTGAATGTAGGAATGTTTGGATCCTACTCATGCCACAAATATTGTACTTTTGACTCCGTTTTAAGACCCATTTCAAATAATAGTGAAAATTGTAGATCTACAAGCTCACAGCTTGGTAGAGCTGCTATTCTCTCTTTTTTTTTGTGTGTGAACATTTCTGGAAAATAATTAATACAGCAATGCATCGATATTGAAAATAAAATGTACTTTGTAATATGTTTGTAGTTTATTGTTCTCCACTATGTATGTGTTTTATATGCTGTTATCAGGGCGTCCTTGAAAAAGAGAGCTTGCTCTCAATGGGCTTCCCTGAATAAATAAAGGAAAGTTTGTACTTTTGAATACTTGTACTTTGCGTACTCCAGTAGCAACTTTCACTTGGCCTAGGAGTATCTATTACTTTGACTCAAGTACCCGGGGGTTGAGTACTTTGTCCCCGCGATGTGCCGGGGCGGCAACAGGGGAAACGGGCCTGAGAGAGGGAAGCTTTTTGAAACCCTATCTGGGATCTGAATCAAGCTGATGACAGCCGTTTGAGAAGATAATCAGGGAACACAGTCCTGATTATCTCCTCTTTTACACTGTGCGCTCTCTGGCTGTGTTGTGTGTGTGTGTGTGTGTGTGTGTGTGTGTGTGTGTGTGTGTGTGTGTGTGTGTGTGTGGCTTGGCTTAGCGTCATCGCAGATCTGTTTACTTTAGCAAATCTAGGAACCTGGAGGACGGGGCATTACAAACCCCTCGCTGGGGGTGTCAACATGGCAATATAAAAGACCACCTGTTTTCCTGGAACTGTACCAGTGGGCTGGGTGTTTGATCAGAGGGCTGTATTAATTACCGGCGCTAACGTCCCATGTGGAGCATAGGCTCGCCGACCATGGTGAGAATGACATTCAGGCCATGTTGTTGTTCAGTCGTTTAGCGTTCTGTAATATGAGCGTAAGGGAATTACAGATCCTTGGTCTGACTCTTGTGAGTCGAGAGTTAACCCATTAAGACCGGGAACGCATCTCTGTGTCATTTTTAGATTTCTTTGGCTATTCAAAAATAGCAGATGTACAAGCTCGTAGCGCGGCACCGAGTGCCGCGCTACGAGCTTGTAGATCTGCTTATTTTTTAATTTATCGTGCAACTCAAATAACTCAAATCTTTGCTTCTGGGGATTCTACAAATGTCTTCTAAATCCTAGCTGTTTTTATTTTTTATTATGTTGCTATAATATTAGTGGTTCTCAAACTTTTTTCATGTCAAGGACCACCCGAAAAGTTGTTCCAGGGACCCCCCAGATGCAAAGATTTGGGTTAAAAATGTTCGCTTTAAAAATATATATAAATTCAAAGATTTGCACACATTTTCATGATTAAAAAAAATAAATAGCCAAAGTATAAACTAATGGTTAAAGTGGTTACACAGATGCGTTCCCGGTTTGAATGGGTTAAACCCAACGGCCTTTGGGTTTAACTGGGTCCCGTGGAAACAGGAACGTTATAATTCTCTGTTTTTTTTATGGGAGGTGGAAGTACAGTCTGCCCACTGACAAGCTTAACCATGAAAATAAAGGGAACAAGTTGAGTGATTTCACAGTTCGGCAAATACTGCGCCGTGTTGTTTCAAATGTCCCAGTCATTACGGCAGCGTTGAAAGATACAGTAAAAGTACAGCCATGGGTTGAGTTGAGTGAGTGAGAGCACTTTTTTTGGCAAACGTTCTCAGTCAGGAGGTAAATCGACATTTAACCACTTGAACCCTAGCGTCAATATTCTTGAGGGGCAAACACTCGGTGAAAATAGCACATCTAGCAGCTCACGGTGAGCTTGTAGATCGGCTATTTGGAGCCATCAGAGATTTCGTTTAGCCCTGGAACGCATCTGTGTCACGTTTATATTTGAGCTAAAAAGCATTATTTTACACTTTGGGCTATTCAAAAATAGCAGATCTACAAGCTCGTAGCGCGGCACCGAGTGCCGCGCTACGAGCTTGTAGATCTGCTATTTTTGAAAACTCTTGACAATCTGAGCAAATCTTTGAATATATACATGTTTTAAAGAAAAAAAAGAACTACAATCTTGTCTTCTGGGGGTCCCAACAGAAGAACAGAATATTTTGAGATGGGGGTCCGCGGCCAAATGCATTTAATTTCGGGGGTCCTTGATGATTATGAAAAAGTGTGAGAACCACTGATATAGCAACACAAGTGTTTTAGAAAACTGTTGGGATTTAGAAGACATTTCGCTTCAGGTCTTAATGGGTTAGGGGGTGGGCAAAAAAGTAGGGGGCCTAGTATAGTATAGTGCCCTTTCTGTGGTCAATGAAGTATATAGGGGTTTAAAGTGGTTAAAGCACAGATGCAGAATAACATGGAGGAGATGTAAGCCCCATGCGTGAGTATATACAGCTCACTGCTGTATGAGAACCAGACCCCGGGTCCTACTAATCATTTGCAAACAGCTCTCAGAGGTTTGTTTTAACATACTTGGCGTGCCCAATGGGTGGGGTCCACGGCATCGGGAGATTTCAGATAGTGTCAGATAAGTTGTGAATCACCAGGAGCTTATTTTGACTGTCAAATAGTCTCAACATCCTGCCATTCTGTGTTGCCTGCCCTGTATGAGCAAACCCCACCCCACCCCCAGTATTCCAGGAGGGTTCAAACAAATGTTGACTGAGAATGATTTGAATATTGTCTTTGACCCGCAGGTCTGACAAAAACAACAAAATCATGTACGTTTGCTGGTGAAGTTTTCGTTTTCAGCAAAGGGAACCGCAGGGCGCATTTTAGCTCCCAAGATGTGTAAACCACCATATGAGATCATCGTTATTCAACATTACTGTGATATTCAATGATGTAGTGGGTATTGTATGGTAACTTTGGGAGCTTTGAACAGTTTTTTTCTGACAAAAATTCAAAGCACTGGTTAAACACACAAAAAGACAAATTGCTTTGCAGTACAAAAACATATTAAATTCAACCTCACAGAAACAAGAAGACAATTAGTCTATTTAGTGCTAATTTCAGTCTGCACAATCAGTGCTTTGAATTCTTAAATGATTATTTTATGGTGCCCAGCGCCCATTGAAATGCACCCTTGAGCACAGCATCCTGATGATAGCACACTAATGGAAACGATTCCGTTGCCCAGAAATATTTTTGGCAACTTATTTTTTTTTTGTACATTATTGTCATGTAACAGAATGAGCCACTAAGCTTCACCAGACCTACTGTTTATTAAATCCCCTAAAGGGTTAAGACCTGCCAAACTGCAAAACCAATGTTGCATGTGTCTCATAATGGACCCCATGTTGTGGGCACAATTTAACTTTAACTAGCCCTAGTACTACCATGGCACTGTAGATCGCCATCCAGCATCCAAATTGTCCTAGGAGTCTGCTCTCTTTCCTCTCCAGAACGAAATCCCCCAAAGAAAGCACGGAATAGCCAAACGGGGTTCCATCTTTGATCTAGTGGGGTGCAGAACCGTTGGCCCACAGCCACAAAGGGGAGCTTATAGGCGATGGAGAACGCCTCAGACAGAAACACGGTGTAGCTTTCACCATAATGTCCGCGGCAACACCCGACATAACATGTTGATCATGAACCCTAGCGTCTGTCCCTATTCCCCGGGGGTCGAACAGTGAGTGAAAATAGCAGATATACAAGCTCTGTGACACATTGTGAGCAACTTGTTTTTGTTCTGCGTCGTCAGGCATTGAGGCAGCACAAGTAATCCTATGAAAGAAAACACAAAAACGGCAGTAGGCTAATAAGGGGGAAAAATATATAATATTATAATATATAAAACCCCACAGGGTTTATAAAGTCACCTGCACAATCCACTACTGTGTTGTTGTTGCTTACTGTGTTGTTAATTGTGCAAATAAACAATATAAAGGATATAGATCCCTGGAAAATAGAGTCCCCATGGGCATTGGTTCTCAAAGTTGGGTACGGGGACCCCCAGGGGTTTGGGGGGGGTGGCTACCAGGGGGTCCCCAGCAAAAATAGTTAATATAGCGTCACAATCATTTGAACCACTTAGACATATTTTATACTTTGGCTATTCAAAAATAGCAGATCTACAAGCTCTGCTATATTTGAAAAAATCCCTGGCACAAAATAATTTTTAGATGGGGGGGTCCGCAGCCGTGTACATATCATTTTGGGGGTCCTTGACATGAAAAGGTTTGAGAACCACAGCCCTGGGGGACCGTAGGATACAACAACACAAGAACGGGGCCGGCTCAATGCTGATGTCTTGCCCTCAATGCCATGTCATGCTGTATCTCGACGACGAGGCCGTCTGCTAGATTGGAAGTAACATTGAAGTAATAGGACTTGAACTTGAAATAGAACTTGAACTTGAAGTAATAGAATAGGTGTCTGGAGCCTGAGGTGTGAATTTAGCCAGGCTTTATCCTGAACACGCCACTCGAACGTTCTTACAGCACATGGCCATGGGACTGCTGTGCCTTAACCAATTCAAACCAGGAACGCATCTGTGTGACCACTTAAACCATTATTTTTATACTTTAGATATTCAAAAATGGCAGATCTACAAATTCATAGCGCGGCACCGAGTGCTGCGCTACGAGCTTGTAGATCTGTTATTTTTGAAAAATCTTGAAAATATGTGCAAATCTTTGAATATATATATATTTTTAAGCGAACATTTTGAACTCCTATTTGCTTCATGGGGGGTCCCTGGAACAACATATTTTGAGATGTGGGTCGGCGGCCAAATGCATATCATTTTGAGGGTCCTTGACATGAAAAAGTTTGAGAACAACTGATTATAACAACATGAGTTTTTCAGAAAACTTTTAAGATTAAGAAGACATTTGTAGAATCCCCCAGAAAGATTTTCATGATTTAAAAAAAAAATAGCAGATCTACAAGCTCATAGCGCGGCACTCGGTGCCGCTCTGTACGAGTGTATTTTCTGTTTTCTGTTATTGTAGGGAAAAGCTTTTGGCAGAAAATAGCAGATTCGACAACAACAGCAGTGCTTGTCGATCTGCTATTTTCCTGCGAAAGCTTTCCCCACAACACAGATGCTGGGGTCTAAGTGGCTTTAAGTCAAGTAAATATACTTCGAATGGATTCAAGTTCTCAGTCGCCGCGATTTATTTCAGTTCATTTGGATTCCACAGAAGTCTTCACTGGAATCACGCCATGCACCGAAAGTAGCCGATCTACAAGCTCACAACGCGTCGCAGACGCGTTGTGAGCTTGTAGATCTGCTACTTTCAGTAATTATTAAGTTATTACACTAATAAGATGAGAGAGTAATTCAAGTGTTCCAACTAGCAATAGATTAGATTAAAGAGTGTTTGATTTGGTCAGATTAGCTATTATCTATAGAAGCATTCTGAAGCATCTTCCAAGGGAAAAAAAGGGTCTCAGATATTTAAGCAAAAGGTTTAAAGCCCCAATCTGCGATTCCTTCAACTGGAATGTAAGAACATAGGTTTAGAAAAATATGAACAAAAAACAGTCATTCTACATAATTTGTGCCAATTTGTTTAGGAAACACTCAAGTTTCACAGATCACAGATTGTGTGACGTGGCCTAACAAAAGATGTCAGTCATGAGATTTTATTTCGCTTTAACCCGTGCAATCCGGGAACGCATCTCTGTCATTTTAGATTTTAGCTATAAGCATTATTTTTTTTAATACTTTTTGCTATTCAAAAATAGCAGATATACAAGCTCATGGCGCGGCACTGGGGGGGGGGATGAGATGGGGGTCGGTGGCCAAATACATATAATTGTGGGTGGTACTTGACATGAAAAGGTTTGAGCACCACTGATATCATAGCAACAGAAACGTGTGTTTCAGAAAACTGTTCTGATTCAGAAGACATTTGTAGACGCGTTCCCCGATTGAATGGGTTAAAACATGACTTGGTTACTATACCGTCCACCACTGTGCCGCTACATGGGGTTCTTCTTCTCACACCCAGAAGCAGAAGCGGAAGAAGTAAAGAGGCAAAACGCTGCCTCCTCCGCTGAGAGAGAAGAACTTCCCCTGGACACACTGCTGCCTTGTGTTTAGCCGTGTTACCAATGGTCCTCATGAGACACAGAGAGACAGTGCTGCTGATGCTGCTGCTGGGGCCGGGTGGAACTAATGATTTTCAGCTTTAACCCACTGATACCTGGAACGCATCTGAGTCACTTTAGATGTCTTTGGCTATTCAAAAATAGCAGTTCTACAAGCTCGTAGCGCGGCACCGAGTGCCGCGCTACGAGCTTGTAGATCTGCTATTTTTGAAAAATCGTGAAAAAATATTTTTTATATTTTTTTCAAAAAACTGTTAGGATTTAGATTTTTTTTAAAGAATCGCCTCAGGTCTTAATGGGTTAAACTGAATTGCCAATCGATCGGGGCCCACAGATCAGAACACGGCTCGGAAGCCAGCCGTCCGCCAGTGTGGACGGACGAACAGACAGACAGACAGACAGACAGACAGACAGAGCCCCGCAGAGTCTCTTTGCAAATTGACTCCTGCACACATAGGGAAACATACAGTGTCTGTACGTCGTCTTTGTCGGGTGGAAACCTCATAATTAGGCCTGTCACAATTATTACATAATCGCAATTATTTGAGATAATCACAATTATTTTTGCATAATCGTCATAATCGTTTCAACGTTGAAAAATGTTCATATATTTTCAAACATATTTTTTTTTTTGTTGTTGACTATAGCAGATCTACAAGCTTGTAGATCGGCTATTTCCACTACATATATTTTTTGAAAATATAAAGTTATTAAATATGTCAGTCAATTCTTTGTATATATATACTGTAGGTTATTTTGTCATATCTGCACCTGTGCAACTTCCTGAAACCTAAAAGCCAAACAGAAATGTCATTTTTATTCATAATGTTCCAGTGTTTCAACGACAAAAACACAATTATTTGTGTGACAATTAATGGTGAAGTAAAATGTCATAATTGTGACAGCCCTACTCATGTCATAATGTCCAAAACAAGCTCACGCCAAAAATAAGCCAAAAATAGCAGATCTACAAGCTCACAACGCCTCGCGCTGCGAGGCGTTGTGAGCTTGTAGATCTGCTATTTTTGGCTAAAGTTCTCCTCAGAAAAGGGATGCTAGGGTTCAAGTGGTTAATGTATAAACAAGAAAGAATGACATAGATGTCATGGTGGACGGCGCAGCGCCCCCCCCCCCCCCCCCCAAAAAAAAGAAAAAAGTGTTTGGGGGTACAAAAGCATGAAATAAAAAAAATAAAATAAAAAAGGAGGTCTGCGGTTACTTTAGTAGTTACTTACACCAAAAAGTAATGCGTTACTGTGAAAAGTAACTTTTAAGTTCACGTTTTGGCCAAAACATGAATCTGCCTGTTACAGCGCCACCATGAGGCCAGCAGGAGGCTGCGTTAATGACTATTTACCAATGGACCGAATGCCCCCGCCCTCCCCCAGGTAAAAATCACTAAATAACGATAGAAAGCAATACATGATTTTTAGCGGTGCCAACCGCTCTAAGCTTGACTTTGTCCGTTTGCGCGTCCGTCCGTATGTTATGAGCACGGGATGAGCACGGCAAAGAAGCAAACAGCTATAACTTCAGTTTGCAGCATGCCACCACGTCCAAATTTGGTATGTGGACTTAGACCACCAATAGGGACGAGCATGAATTGATGACGTTATCAAAGAGGGGTCCAGGGACCCCCGGCGCCCGTATGAGCACGGGATGAGCACGGGATTTTAAACAGCTATAACTCCAGTTTGCAGCATGCCACCAAGTCCACATTTGGTATGTGGACTTAGACCACCAATAGGGACCAGCATGAATTGATGAAGCTATCAAAGAGGGGTCCAGGGACCCCCAGCGCCCGTATGAGCACGGGATGAGCACGGGATTTTAAACAGCTATAACTCCAGTGTGCAGCATGCCACCAAGTCCACATTTGGTATGTGGACTTAGACCACCAATAGGGACCAGCATGAATTGCTGAAGCCCCGCCCCCTCTGTCTTCCCATTGGCTGGCCTTCAAACAGCCATAACTCAAGTTCGCAGCATGCTATGGAGTACAAATTTTGTACATGGACTAAAGCCAGCAATAGGGACTAACTGTCATTACTTAAACCCCGCCCCCTCTGTCTGCCCATTGGCTGGTCTTTAAACAGCCATCATTCCAGTTTGCAGCATGCTACCAAGTACAAATTTGGTAAGTGGACTCAGACCACCAATAGGGACGAACTGAAATGAGTTAAGGCCCGCCCCAAAGGCACCGCTTCCTTCACACAGGGTGTGATTTTTTTTTAACACTCATATTTTAATTATTATCATTACAAACTAATAAAATAACCCTTGTTGTGAAAAAAAACAAAGTAGTCCTTTAAAGTATCAAAAGTACAGGCCTACTACAATTTCTGCAATTATCAGATTAACAAGCTCACAGTTATTTTCAAATAGCCTATGTATAAAATGAAAATTAGATACATGTTTCATAATATCATAATTTCTATCTGAAAAGTAACTAGTAAGAAAGCTTTCAAGTAGTTGTAGTGGAGTAGTATTATTGGAAGTGGGAAATACTCAAGTAAAGTACAACAACCTGAAAATTGTACTTGTACAGTAAATGTATTTAGTTACTTTCCAATTCCACCACTGTATTTTAGCATACTTCAGTGGTGGAAAATGTACTCACATGTGTAAAAGTATCAGTACTACATGGTAGAAGTACTCTGTTACTAGTAAAAGTCTGGTATTATAAATTCATGAAAAGTACAAAAGCATTGGTATCAAAATGTACTTTAAGTACCAAAAGTAAAAGTACAAAAATGTTTGAAAGTAGTTGTGAGCTTAGATCGGCTATGTTCAAATAGCCTACATATAAAATAGGGCTTTGAAATGTGTAAAATAGGACCATTAGTGGCTAATGTATTTTATATAATGTCATAATTCATATCTGAAAAGTAAGTGGTAGAAAGTTATTTATTTTAGTTTGTTTTGTTTTATTTCGTTTGCATTTATCATTGTTATTATGGCTTATTATCAGATGTGGACAGTAACTGATGAATTTGTAAATTTACTTGAGTAGCCTACTGTGTGTGTGTGTGTGTGTGTGTGTGTGTGTGTGTGTGTGTGTGTGTGTGTGTGTGTGTGTGTGTGTGTGTGTGTGTGTGTGTGTGTGTAATTTGTGTGTGTGTAATTTGTAGATAGGGACAACACTAGTTGTCGATGCAAACATAACACTTCAGGTCCCTTTTAGTTAGCGCATAGCAGTGACATATGGTGCCTTTTTGCCTTGAATATTCATGAAAGGCAGAGTGACATGGTTTGTTTTTCGCCTTGAAAACAATGAAAGGCATCCAATGTTGCTATAGTCGTCAGTATGCCTAAATTGTATGTCTTTCATCCACGTTTCCCCATTCAGACAGTATGGCATGAATACAGTCTCAAAAGGGAAACGTTTTTATTGTATTAGGACTCGTATATATTATATATACATGTTTTTAGTGTTTTAGTGGTTATTTTGTGCTGCACCACTATAGGCTATAAAGATATCCATTTAGTTTACTCGTTTTGAATCAAACCTGCACTAATTTGACTTAAAAAAAAAAAAAAGCCATATAAAAAAATACAGCAATTCATTGGTGTGAAAAATAAGTAATGTACTTTTACGTGTACTTAAGTATTTTTAAAAGTATTTACTCTTGATTACTTAAGTATATTTAAAAGCAAGTACTTTTTTACTCTTACTTGAGTAACATTTTGACTGAGCTACTTTTACTTGTAGTGGAGTAAATTTAAGCAGGAAGTATCTGTACTCTTACTCAAGTACTGGGAAAGACTCTACTCTGTCCACCTCTGCTTATTATGCAGGGGCGTCGAATGAAATAACGGCTCTATTGTTAAGTAGTTAATGTGTGAATTACTTTGAAACTAATGGCCAGTGGTCAGTATCACCTCAAGACAATAGGGAGTAGTATCAACACCAGTCCACAACATATAAATACTAGATCTGTAAGTAAAAGTATTATTGTCATTATTACAATTGTTGTATGACTATTACCTGCTTATGTAGGGCTTCTAGCGCCACCCAGTGGGTGTTCGTATTGAGCGCAGGACTGTGTGATTTGATGTGGACTGCGCATGCGTCTGTGTGACGACTTCCGGTTTAGTTCCGGTGTAGTTGTAACTGCGACATGCATTTGGCCTTCAATATTTTTTGTCAGTTCCTTATTGTCAGTCCGTTTAACACAATGTTACAATATACGTTTACACGATATAGTTATGTATAGGTCTTGGATTGACTAGTGTCATTTGGTGAGTCTGTGATCGATTGCTGTGGTCCTCAAGCCAGAACACTTTACGTCACATTTGATCTTGCGCGTGCGTACATAGTTGTTTTCGTCGACGACAGACAACGCAACAGTTAGCGTAGCGTAGATGGTTGGTATGATGAATATGCATGAATAATGGTTATTACTCAATGGGATAAACTCTTTCATTGTATTCGTATATGTTGCTTATATATCTATGTATGTTGTCGTATGATTGACGTTATTTTCTTTTCGAGTGTTTCTGTGTATTATGCAGTTCATCTACATCTAATGTGGAGACCCAAAGCTAAGCTAATGTGTGTACTGGTATTTCAAGGCCTGGCAGAGAATAACGCTTCGTTTGTCGTAGTTTAGATTTGCGTTGTGAGCTGCACGTCTGCTATTTGCAAACATTTTTGTACTTTGGGTACTGTAAGCACATTTTAATACTAATAGTTTTACTGAAGCACATTAATTCCGGATCCTTTCTCATAATACAGTACTTCTACATCGCAGTATTGATACTTTTACTTAAGTAAAACATTCGATCACTTCTTTCCACCATGCCATTTCATTTATATTTGAATCACGTCAGTTTGCAATGCAATTCATAGCTAAAGATGTATAAACCTGTGTGATATAGTGATGTTATAGAGTACTTCTAACTGGAGTACTGCTAACTGGGAAAGCAGTCAGTCCACACCATGCCATTTAATTTCTATTTGAATCACCTCAGTTTGCAATGCAATTCATAGCTAAAGGTGTATAAACCTGTGTGACGTTTTATAGAGTACTGCTAACTATTGTACTGCTAACTGGGAAAGCAGCCAGTCCAGCAGGGGCCATTCACACACTCTCTATGTTGTCTTGACAATGACGTTGACTCTAGTACCCCAGATACGATGTTACAAGCAGTTGACCTGAACGTTGTGGTTGTCCTATGCTTATGCTATGCTAAACAACACATATACAGTAACGTAAAAAGGAATACATAGGACAAGAAATTAATGTATATACTATTGCTATAAAACAACAAATGTAGCCTACATGTTTAAGCATACAGATGCATTAACTATGTCCATGTGTATGATGCGACAGATTGAATAGCATATTATTGACTTCATTGATGCGTTATTGTTGTTGTAATGTGTGAACATGATGGCGCTCAAATATTGTGCATTTACATTGAAGAATGTCAGCTTGTATGTAATTGTAATTGTGCTGAGACAGAGTGATTCACTCACACGAAGGTTATTGTTATTTACCATGCTCGAGCTGTATACAGCCTTCAACTCCAGTCTGCAAATCGGCCCAGTGATCTACAGGAACCACATCTCGTGGCCCACTGTCAACATTACCCAGGACCTGCGCCCCAGACCTTCACTTCAGTTCAACATTGGGCATACATTTAGCAATATTGACCATGATTTCATAAGAGTGCGTGGCTCACACTGAAATGTACAAATTAGCTCAGCTCTTATAGCATGGCTACACGCTATACAGTAGTTGTGTGGGGGTACTGCGTCGTTGGTTTGAGTCATTAGATGACATTGTTATGTTTGTCATATGTTTTGCTCCATGTAAATTTGATTCGTATTATGACTGTTTTCATTGCCCACATTCCATATCCTAAAGCCAATTTACAAGCTCTGATCTATCGCGTTTAGGAGTTCTCCTAACGCTGCCATGACCAATGACTAAATTAGTACAACAAGCTAACAAACATGTATCTGTTTTATTTAGATTAATTATGTGTGGCAATGTTTAAAATAAATGACGCACTATTTGAAAAGTAATGTGTACATGTGTCTGAAAAAGGTGAGTCAGTAATGAATTACAGCAACAATGTTAAAAGGCAACTGCAAAAACAAACTTCCAAATGTGTAAAATGTATAATCATTTGAAAATAGCAGATGTACAAGCTCACAATGCTTGTAGATCGGCTATTTTCAAATGGCCGAAATGTATGGGGCTGAAGTGGTTACTGTATGTTTTGTAATGAAAATCTACAAAGTAACCACTGTCAACGTCACATGAAGATGTGTGTTTTTAAAAACAAGGTACATTTACAGGTTACTATGTGTATAAAAAAGGAAACTCATCAGGCTCAAAGAGGAGTAAAATGATCGCTGCCCATCCATATTGTAATGTGATCATTAACATGTGAGGCAACTGGTGACCTGAGCCATCATCAGGATTCGGTTATATTTGCATTTAATGAAAGCACACTGCATAATGATAGAATGGCCTATGCATTTTAGCCATGTGAAACAATGCGGTTCTATTTGCATGTAATCATTTTATGTAGAAAGACTATGTATTTTATTTGAAAACATGTACAGGTTAATATGTACATAAAAAGGGAACAGATAATGTATCTACAGAGCATCACCTCATGTCTGCTTTTACTACGCAAAAGGGTACTATGAAAACATTTTTCAGAACCACGCTGCTGCCCAAAGCAGAAAGCACAATACAACAATACAACCAAAACAAAAAATATGTACATGTGAAAGTCAGAATCTAAAATAGATCAATTTCTATGTACAAAGATCACTGTGCAGGAATATACACAATGCTTAGTCTTTAGGGTGGTTGTGTTCCGTTTGATATCCTTCTCTTATCACACCAACTCACGAATCTTGCTGCTGTGTTTGCACATTGTTGTACTTCGCCCAGCAGATATTATGGGAGTTTTTTGACATTGGTCATGTTTTCAAAATCTCCGTATGTGGTTGTAACCAAAAATGAAATCGGGGCTTCATTGTGGCGTAAATAGATTCAACTCGACACTTATTAATGTTTTGGTGCATTCTATAATTTAATACAAAATTCTGATGCCTCCATAGTCTGTCTACCTCTCTGCAGAGTGTGACGGCATGAAGAGCTCAGTGTGTAGAGGGGTGGGCGGGGCTTTAGGCTGCGTGGACACTTCACGGACCTGCTGCTTTTATGAACAAAATGTGCGCACAAGATCAGCTAAAACTATGCTAAATAAAGGTCCGACTTTATGTTTGATAATTTTTGGGGGTTTATCGTAAGTACCTTATATTTATTGGACACTTAAATGTTTTAGGTACATTCTGTAATGGATGGGAAGTTATAAGGTGACATTTCAATGCTGTTAAATGGACACAGGATCAAGCCACAGGATCAAGCCAGGGAGCAACGGTGCAGGAATGCCAAGAATGTTCAGATCTGAGAGGGGGCATGTTCAGACCTGAGAGGGGGCGTGAGAGGGGGCGTCTCCCTGCATGAAGCCAAGTTGCAGCAACCAATCGGTGGCAACGAAGCAATGACGACGCGTTCCAGAGCCTTTTTTAGCAAGGCCGCCCCCTTTTTCCCACAAACAGAGAGTCCCTGACCAAATCACGCCCCGTTACGCCCCTTTTTCGCCTAAGCCACCTCCCCTCTTTATATACCTCGAGAGGTTAACTCCCACATACCTCATATGCCTTTGATCTCTCTGTATAGAGGACGGCTCGCTTCGCTTGAGCCGTCCTAAAAAGAATCATATCACACAAAGATTTGGCGGCCCCCCTGTAGTAACTCTGAGGACCCCCTAGGGGTCCCGGACCCCCTGTTGAATACCCCTGAATTAGGGCATTATTTTTACAAAAAAAAACACCAAAAGTTAGAATATGGAGATAAGAGGTTTCTACCCCAGACAGCGAGGATATGTCAGCTTGGCACTGCATGTCCGTTGGCCTGCTGGGTGTGAATGGAGCCCAGTGATCACCACAGAGGTGCAGCTGCACCAAGTGTTTACACTGAACGGGGTTGTAAATGAGCGTGTATTTGGTCAGGAGCAAAACCACGGAAACAAGAAGGTAACCTTCCCCTGGAGGTTTTGTGTGCACACACAACATGCAGTTAAAATTCAGAGTGTTCATTTAACTCTGGAGAAAGTACAAATGCATCGCTATCGGGTGGAAAAACCTCACATCGTTGCTGTCGGAGGAGAAACCTCCTATCTGCCATTTCTTAACTTTTTGTGTTTTTTCGTAAATGAACGCACTACAGCTTCACACAAAGAATATCAAAAGTAGCAGATCTACAAGCTCGAAACGCGACGCGAAGCGGCGCGTTTTGAGCTTGTAGATCTGCTACTTTTGATATTTTTGAATTTGAATTAACAGTTTTTGACATAGAGGTTTCCACCTGTCAGAGACAATTTTGGCCAAAACTATTTTCTGTCAAATTACAAAATAGCATTACAAAAATAGCAGATTGTAGATCTGCAAATTCTTTTGCTACTTTTTGTATGACAAAAGTAGGGCATTAATTATGAAAATACATGAGTTAAAATATGGAGGTACAAGGTTTCTGCCTGTCTTTACATGATCTGTACTCTCTCTCAGAGTTACAAATGCAACTCCAGCTCATCCACGCACACACAGGAGTTTTAATTTAACTGAGAATGTCAAATGTCTTTTATCCAAATGGAGCTGGGTGCTTTTTTTTTAACATACTTAGTAGTGATGAGCGGGTCGTCGGTTAACCCGCGGGACCCGCGGGTTAACCCGCAGCGCGGGTGGGTCGAGTCAGGATTTCAGAGGCAATTATGCGGGCTGTGGGTGAGCGGGTCAGCCGCTCTCACACGCAAAAAAAAATAAAAATCACATGCTCTTGTTTTGTCTTTATTCCTAATAAGAATAAGAATAATAACAATAAAACAGTTTGAATACACTTGGGGTGTATACTTGAAGATTATTTTCCTTCATGATTTGGGCGGGTTGAGCCATAGATTTATAAATGGGTTCGCGGGGCGGGTTGAGGCGGGTTGGGTTCCGTGGCGGGGCGGGGCGGGTCATGAAAAAACCCGACCCGCACATCACTAATACTTAGTTAAAGCAGCACTATATAGTTTAGGGGGGTATCAGTGGCCACTTTGGACACAAATAACATGACAACCAACATCTTTGACTTCATTACCCAAGAGTCTTCGCAAGCATGTCCGGCGAGGACGCGCTGTGATTGGCCAGTCTTCGCTTTGACTGGCAGTTCTGCCTTGGTGTCTTGGCAAATGTCAGGATGAAACTCATTGTCTCCCCTATACCTAACAGGGACCCCCCCCCCCCCCCCCCCAAATAGGTTTATGGAAGGATGATTGTTATTGCTTAAACATGTAACTTTATACTTGTGTGGGACATAATATGCTATATAGTTGTTAGAAAGTTACATAGTGCTGCTTTAAAGTTACACAGAGGTGTTTCCCATGCAGGGATGTGAAGGAGAGGAAAGGGTGCTTGCTGCCTTGTTTGGGCATGATGTGGGTCTCTTATCCCCCTTGTGTTAAATAAGAGGCTCTTTGTTGGCGTTGGACCAAGCCTAAAAGGAAATTGCCCCATACCCCAAAAATTATAATAGTACAAAGCAAATTACTTGAGGTTTGTCTGGATTGGACCTTTTAACTGTGGTGTTTTATTTTAGTTTTTTTTTTATAGCTCCTACTGGTGAACATATTAGCACAGGCATCCTGTTGAAGAGAACAGTGGCTAGGCTGTGATTATTGAGCTCAGGCGGTGGTGTAAAGTACATTTACTCAAGTACTGTTTTTTGTGGTATTTTTTTTACTTTACTGGAGTATTTCCAACTTTCTATACTTTTGCTTCTACTCCACTGCATCTCGGAGGCAAATATTGTACTTTTACTCCACTACAATTATTTGTTACATTTTTTATTTGTATTACTAAACATACATTAACCACCTAAGCTCTATATTTCGGCTATTTGAAAATAGCCGATCTACAAGCTCACAGCCTGTCACATCGCAACGCGTTGTGAAATTTTAGATTTAGATCTGCTTTTTTTTCAAAATATTTTAATACATTTTTTAAACTTGAAATGGGACATTCTGCATAATGAGTGCTTTTACTTTTGGTATTTTTAAGTATAATGGTTTTGTACTTTAACTAAAGTAAATTCTGAATACCAGACTTTTACTTTTTTTTTTTTTACTATTTTTACATTGTGCTATTGATACTTTTACTCAAGTAAAAAAAATTGAGTACTTCTTCCACCACTGGCGGTAGCTGTAAAATCACTTGTCAGCAGTTGATACGTTTCTGGAAAAGAACTACGTTTTTGATTAAATTAGTTCTGGGGGTTTTCGGCAGGATGGAGGAGGAATGTGACCACGTTTTCTTACCTGCTGAGAGACAGACAGAGACAGACAGACAGACCCTGACACCGCAACTCTGGGTGTTTAAAAGGTGTAATTCAGACCGCTGCTGCCATTTTTCTCTCCAACTTTATAAAAGCTGAGTTCATGCTCGGCCATGCGACGGTGTACTGTACTCTGTTGAAAAATAGCAGATCTGCAAGCTCACAACGCTTTGCGGATGCAGTGACACCATCGGAAAACAAGTAAAAGATTGGGCTTAAATGTTTTTTTCCTCTGTTTTTTTTTCAACTAGGCTTTATTGTGTATCGGAGGTTCAGGCTGCCGAGAGCAGTTTTCTGTTGATGCAATAAATTGGTGTTGCCTTTGTAACATTTTGCATGAAACCCCCCCACGCCCCCCACCCCCCCCAACACACCCCCCTCACACACACACACACACACACTCTGTTACCTCGGGGGGATTCTGGGAGATTTATTCATGAGAGCCATCTTCTGCATCAAATTGGTTAACTTGAAGCAGTAGCAGAATGCAGACATATAGAATACACATGTGCATATACTGTACCTGAGATCTCTTTTTACCAAAGAGACATTCCAGACACAAAGGGTTTCTTAAGGGAGTTGTGTATCGTTTGTGCAGTTACTCCATTTCTGGTTCTCATTCCACACCCACTGAACCACTGAAGTGTGTATTTTAAACACGTAACCCACTTGGATCCCCCAGCGTCCCCCTATTCAAGACATGTCATATTAGGTGAACATTCAGCGAATAAGATAGCAGATCTACAATCTCGTTTCGACGCGCTTTGAGCTTGTAGATTGAAGAGATTTCGTTTAACCCATTAAAACCAGGACAAGCATCCGTGTCATTTTCTATTTTAGCGTTGGCTATTCAAAAATAGCAGATCTACAAGCTCACAGAGCGTCACTTCATGCCGCGCTGTGAGCTTGTACATCTGCTATTTTTGAACATTTTTGAAAGATCTTGAAAGTGTGAGATTACTGGTTTAGAAGACATTTTGTAGAATCGGCCTCAGGTCTTAAAAAAGCATAGAGCCCTGTTGACCCTGGTCAACAGAAGTATATAGGCTTTAAGTATAATATGTATTTGGCCCCCCTCATCTCAACATATTTTGTTCCAGGGACCCCCAGAAGCAAAGATTTGAGTTAAAAATGTTCGCTTTAAAAATATATACGTATATATTCAAAGATTTGCAAACATTTTCACGATTTTCCAGTACGCGCTATGAGCTTGTATATCTAGTGTATATACATGGTGTAGCTTGTATATTCAAAGTATAAAATATAGATAGAGTAGCTTATATATCTTCTTTTTTTATATTATAATCTTTATCCCTCGATTTTGTAACCCATTTTTTCACCCAGTGCCAATTACCTATGTAATCCTGGGCGCTACTCTCCCTCTGCCAGCCCAGGGAGAGCCCAGAACTGAGCTCATGCCTCCTTCAATGCATGAGGAGCTAGCAAGCCGCTTCTTTACACCTGACAGGTGGGGGAGTTTCCCCGGTAGGACGTAGCGTGTGGAAGGAACGCGTTATTCCAACCACTTCCTTTCCCCTCCATCAGGCGCCCTGGCTGACCAGGGGGAGGCAGTATAGAGACTACTGAGACTACTTTATGAGGGTACCTACCCTAGGGGACACGGGGAGAACATGCAAACTCCACACAGAAAAGGCCCTTTCGCCAACCCCACCTAGGGTATGGGCGCTGATGACGCGGAGGAGGGGACATGCCCACAGCGTCCCCGGCGGGAATCGAACCCAGGACCTTATAGCTGTGAGGCGACGGCGCTACCGATTGCACCACCGTGCCTCCGTAGCTTGTATACCTAAATTATACATTAATGGCTAAAGTGGTTGAAATGATTGTGATCATGTAAAATGACATGATACTTTCCCGGTTTTAATGGGTTAAGTTATATAGTGCTTTTACTTGTACTTAACTTTGACCAAAATCATATCAAGTCAAGTGTTGAAGCCCTGTTTTTTTGCACACACGCTTTGTGAGCTTGTTGATCACCTATTTTCACTATTTCTTAAAGTATTCTCCTATAATGACATGCCCAAAATGCCACGTTGAAAGTGGTTAAAACGACGAGGTACAGCATGAGAAGAAGACAGAGTACAGTGAATGTTTTCCATCTGTATGCCCATATACTGATGGTGATAATCTTGGGCTGGTGACTCTTCTTCACATCGGGTCCAGTCCATGTTTACTGATAGGATTTGTGCGGTTACTCCATCACACTGGAGGTGAGATGGGGTCACGTTGGTGTAATATTGCGTATTGCCCTGAGGTTGAAATAATTTCGTTTGCCATAATAGCTGTATAAAACTGCTCATTTCCCACTGGAAATACTTTTTTTGGGGGGGGGGGGGGGGGTAAGAATCATTCCTAGACTCACTGGGGGTTAACAAGAGTGAAATAAATCTATCGCTGTAACAGCATAGGTTTTATTCGGGGTGGAAATGAAGTAAACGAGCCCTATAGTGCATGTACTCTGTGAATTCAAATGCTTCCATGTAAAAGTTGACTTACTGACTTGTTGCAGTTTGCCTGGCTTAATAAAGCTACCGACCTCTCCAAATAAAGCATGGGAACATTTTCGAAAACACAAAGTATACCAGTATCCTGGAAATATTATCAGCACCGAGAGAGAGTGGGGAAAGAAAAGTGAGGGGAGGGGGGGGGGGGTTCATAATACTGTGCATTCATAGAAACACGGTGGCTTTCATAATGTCTTAGTCATTTTATTAACTCTTGAGTTATTTCTGGCTGCGTGCAAACACTGCCAGCAATAACGATTTTCTTACCTTTTGAAGTAGTCACAGAATATGTATCTCCAGTATGATCTGATAGTGATAGTTGGTAACAACGGGGGGGGTTTCACTGTGCTTCCGCTACAAAAAAAAAAAATGTCATCACGAATCGATCAGCCAATGAGGACAAAGTCACTACTAGCTGGAGTGTATCTATACACCAGGTCTGCAACCTGGTAAAAGAAAGTTGTCATTTAAACAGTATGGTCTTTTCACAGCGGCATCGGCATCCACTGTAAGCTCTTCATTCTACTCTGTTTAACAGTTATTGGAGGGGGGGGGGGAGAAAATGCGCTGGGCTGCACACGGCAGGAAGAAAAAACAGTGGATGGAACGGTGTGTGTTTTCTCTGCCGTTTAGCCATGTCTGTCTGGCCTGTGCTACTCGTATTACAGAGTACACCTTTAGCCATGCGATTCACTGTTAATAAAAGACTCCTATCCCATGGCTATTTTAAAGCGGCCCCCTCTTTTTTTTTCTCTCCTCCTGTTCCGTTTGTTCCCGTCTGCCAGAGCCCCTCTAGCAGGATAAAAGAAGAGTGAGAGCAAGGATGACCTGATCTCAGGGAGAAAACATGCAGAGCTTAGATGTGCTGGCTTCTTTTAAAGCTTCGCCTCTCTGTTGCCTGAGCTGTTGCCTCTGTTGTTGCTGCTGTTGATGTTTCTGTCCAGTCCCTTTGGTTCAAGTACAGAGCGGGGAAAAAAACATCACACTGACTAAAAGTTTGTCCCAAAGTGCAATTCATGTTCACTACTTTGTTTAAAGTGACTGATGATCATGATGCAGAGATCTATTGACAGGTTTCACTTTCCATCCAGGGACTCGTTTGATGCAAGGACGACGGGACCTACACTTAGAGTACAAAGTGATAGAGATAGAAAAGCAGACACTCATTCTCTGGTGTCCATTCTGATGGACACCAGTGGTGTAAAGTAACTAAACACATTTAGTCAAGGACTGTACTTAAGTACAATTTTGGTAGGTACTTTTACTTTACTGGAGTATTTCCAATTTCCAATGCTTTTACTTCTTACTCCACTACATCTCGGATCCAAACATTGTACTTTTACTCCACTACATTTATTTGAAAACGTTAGTTACTAGTTACTTTGTTGATTTTGATTATCATTACAAAACATACATTAACCACTTCAGCCCTCTATAAATTTCGGCCATATGAAAATAGCCGATCTACAAGCTCACATTGCGACGCATTGTGAGCTTGTAGATTTGCTATTTTCAAAAGATTTTTATACATATGAAAACTTGTGAAATGGGACATTCTTTATAATGAGTACTTTCTACTTTTGGTACTTTAAGTACATTTTGATGCCAATACTTTTGTACTTTTACTCAAGTACATTTTGAGTTTTACTTGTAACAGAGTACATTGCAGTATTGATACTTTTACTTAAGTAAAACATTTGAGTACTTTTTCCACCACTGCCTTTTGGCTAGCGTGTCTGTCTGTCAGCGTGTCTGTCTGTCAGGGGCATTATATATTATATATATTTTATATCCTGCCTGCCATGCATCCCCACAATCTCTCAGCCTTTTTTCCGTCCATGTTTAACGGCTATGCTCCCCCCCAAAAAAAAAAAGACATGTCATGCACACACACAGCGGCAATGTTTGGCCCCCCTAACGAGTCTTTAAAAAAAATCAAATTTGTATCGCTCATCCAGCTCCCACTCATCATTTTAATTACAGAACGTTCATTGTCTAGATGCTGACCCATTTTGGTGTGGGCCCTCTTTACAGTCAGCTGCGCGATTGCTCCAATCACACTTAATTTCATCTGGCATTTGACTCAATCGGCACGGCCATGAACATGAGCATTATGCACCCCCCCTGCCCCTCTCTCTCTCTCTCTCTCTCTCTCTCTCTCTCTCTCTCTTTCTCTTTCTCTTTCTCTCTCTCTCTCTCACAAAATGAATAGGCTCTATGCACAGCAGCCATTTTGGAGAAAAATTGGGCCTCCTCTGACTTCCTTCACAGGTGTTACCAATGATACTAATGAAGGCTCTGTTCCATTCTGGTCAAACAGAGTCAGGGTGCTGATATTGTGCATGCTGGCTCACTAGAAATACTAGTGGGTCTCAAAGTGTGGTCCAGGGACCCTCATGGTTCCTTGAGAGGGTGTAACTCTGAGAGTGTACAAATGGAACCAAATGGACCCTCCCGGGTCCATTTGGTTCCATTTGTACACTCTCAGAGTTATGGAGGTCCTTGAAATTAAAAAAGTTTGAGAACCACTGTGCTACACTAAATGGAACAGAGCCTTCATTAGTGTCATTGGTAACACCTGTGAAGGAAGCGAGGAAGGGGCCCAATTTCTGTCCAATATGGCTGCTGTGCATAGAGCCTATTGAGAATAACAAGACCCGGCGCTCCCTCCTCCCTTGCTCTGGTTGTCCTCTCTCTCTCTCTCTCTCCGCTGAGGCTGTTGGCCCAGGCTCTGCACCACCATGGTGGCGGCGATGCGTTGCATGGCTTTTAACGGCCAAGATTGATGCGGGTGTCTTGGGGACATTTCCTGGGGTGTTAGTCACAGTCTCTCTGAGGAGATGTGGTGCTGCTCTTAACCCTTCAAGACCTGGCCGAGGCCCATTCCACAAAATGCCTGCTAAGTCAGTAGTTCTCAAACTCGTTCTCAAAGCTCGTGCATCTGCTATTTGTACAATAGCCAACGAAAAAATCTAAAATGACACGGATATGCTTTAACGGGTTTAAAGGGCCCCGGACGCACAATAAAACATGCCCTGTAGAGACCAGCGAGCCCACAGAATCCCACACCGCTAATTAGCGCTGCTTGGCCCCTCACTTCATTGTGTATCTGCTAATGAAGGTAGTGAGGAGATCAGGTCGTCAGCATACGCAGTTACTGTGTGTGTATATAGAGACAGTATACAGTATATATATTAAAGAAATATATTCTTATAATTTTATTTTTTTAAGGTTTCATGTTTTGGCTTATATGCCTTTATTGATAGGATAGTAGGCTGACAGGAAATGGGGAGAGAGATGGGGAGTGACATGCAGCAAAGGCCGTCGGGATCGGGACTCAAGCCCTTGACGCACTGTTAGGCTACTTTAGAGCCTATAGGTGTCTGGACCGCTAAGCCAGCGGTCCAGACCATTATTAAAAAAATGTTATGCCACTTTCAATCCCTGATTCTGACGTATTCAGCAGTGTTTTGGCAACACAAGCCTGATGTGTAACATGACGGTTAATTGAGTTGCAAACTTGTGAATATTGTTGGTGTTGATGATGAGGAATTGTAACAAAACTGGCGATGGGCCCACTTCTCGGAGGGAAACCCTACCCCCCCCCCCATATTTTTCCTCCCAACAATATTTATGACAGTCCCCCTGCCCCTAGACCTGTGGTGTAAAGTAACTAAGTACTCAAGTAGCCTACTGTACTAAGTAGAATTTCTAAGGTACTTTATACTTTTACGTCTACTCCACTACATCTCAGAGGCAAACATTGTACTTATTTATTCCACTAATCTTCAGTTACTAGTTACTATGTAGATTTAGATTTATTATTACAAAACATAAATCAACCACCTCAGCCCTATACTGTATATACTTTGGCTTTTTGAAAATAGCTCACAACGTTGTGAGCTTGTAGATTTATACGTTTATACGTTTGAAAACTTGTGAAATGGGACATTCTGCATAATGTGTACTTTTAAGTATATTTCGATGCCAATACTTTTGTTTGTTTGAATACCGAACTTGTACTTGTAACAGACTATATTTCTACAATAGGGTATTGATACTTTTACTTAAGTAAAAATGTGAGTACTTCTTTCCACCACTGCCCTAGACAACCATGTCTCTTCCAACACACATGGCGTCGTCATACCTCTTCTTCACCAAGAGAGTGTTAAAGCATGCAGAGGAACACGCTACCCCCCCCCCCCCCCCCCCCCCAACCAACCAACCTGTAAGAGTCACTGCTGCAGCCAACAGAGATCGCCCTCTGACCCCTAGCCCCTTCCCACACGGACACGGCCAACTAGTGATGCTCGGGGCCGACCCGTTAGCACGCAGGTCCCGCGGGTTGAACGGCGGGGCAGGTGGACGGGTTAGAGATTACGACGCAATTATCGCGGGGCGGGTGGAGCGGGTCAACCCAAGGAAGAAAAAAACCCACCACAACACACATCTCTCGCGCGCTCGCTCTCTCTCCCTCCCTCTGTCCCCCTCTCTCTCTCTCTCTCTCTGGAAAGCAATAGGCTCTATGCACAGCAGCCATTTTGGAGAGAAATTGGGCCTCTTCTTACTTCCTTCACAGGTGTTACCAATGATACTAATGAAGGCTCTGTTCCATTCTGGTCAAACAGAGTCAGGGTGCTGATATTGTGCATGTTGGCTCACTAGAAATACTAGTGGGTCTCAAAGTGTGGTCCAGGGACCCTCATGGTTCCTTGAGAGGGTGTAACTCTGAGAGTGTACAAATGGAACCAAATGGACCCGGGAGGGTCCATTTGGTTCCATTTGTACACTCTCAGAGTTATGGGGGTCCTTGAAATTAAAAGGTTTGAGAACCACTGTGCTACACTAAATGGAACGGAGCCTTCATTAGTGTCATTGGTAACACCAGTGAAGGAAGCAAGGAAGGGGCCCAATTTCTGTCCAATATGGCTGCTGTGCATAGAGCCTATTGAATGGACTTGCTTGTGTGGGTTTTTTTGTTTTTTTGTTTTATTTTGTGGGTTGCGAGACGGGTCGGGCCGTTGATTTAAATGAATTTTTGCGGGACGGGTTGGGGCGGGTTGGGCTCCCGTGCGGGGCCGGTTATTAAAAAACCTGACCCGCACATCACTACGGCCAACTATGGTCGTTTGGAGCACGGTCCGCTCCAAACCAGAGAAACCATGGAGGATTCGAACCCCACTCTCTACAGTGGTCTGGGCAGGAACTTTTAACCCCGTGCCACCCCCCCCCGTGCAACCCTGAGAAGCCTATTAAGGTATCTGAATGTTCAACTATAACCGCAGTATTCCCATTTAAAACCAGCGTGAAGCTCACAGATCCATACCGTGTGTTCTCTCTGGACCTTCCCAGAATTCCCATTAGAACTCCCTCAACGTCCACAATGAGGAGCTATTGTTTTCTCTCACCCTTCTGTGAAAAGTCTTACTGTCGTCCCCGAAGAAACGCAGGGGTGGAGGAAACGGAGACGGCCACGGCACAGAGCACTTTATCTCCCCACACAATCGGTACAATGTTCCCTGTGTTTGAGCAGAGGGCGGATATCTCTGGGACTTCAATTTGTTATCAAAGAGACGAAGAAGGGGACAGGGTAACACTTCCCTGATAAGCCCTGGCGTAAGGTTAATTACCAGCGAGTGTCTGACGTAACCCGGCCATGTCGGGTCTCACAGTTGCTCTATAGCGAGGAGAGTGTGAGGGAGTGCTTCTTATTGACAGACGCGTCCCACTTGCCTGTGTGTGCTTCTGCATTAGTGGCGTGCATGTGTTCCAATTGTTCATGTTGCTTGGGTGTGTTAACTTAGGGCACAGTCAGTCACACACGTTGCACAAATTGAATATTCACCCACCTGTTCACTTCACTGTCTTTGCGTTCCGATGGCAAAAAGGAAATTTTTCTTCTTCGCTTGTCCGTCACATTTGGTGAACTTTGACCTCAACCAATAGCAGTGGTGGAAAAAGTACTACGTATTTTTTTTACTTAAGTAAAAATACTGCAATGTAGAAATACTGTTATAAGTAGAAGTCCGGAATTCAAAATGTACTTGAGTAAAAGTACAAAAGTGCGCTCGGGCGGCGCAGTGGTAAAGTCACTGCCCACCACCACCACGGAGGTTGTGGGTTCAAATCCACCGTGTGGTGCATCCGGCTTTGTCGAGCGTCTACACAAACACACTTGGCCCGTGTTTCAGGGGAGGGAAGCCGGGCGGGGGAGGGAGGGTGATATCGGTCATTGCACGTATACTCCTACGGGCGGCACCTGTCAGCGGGGAGTGTTGGGCGGGAGGAGTAGGACGAAGGCTCTACGTCCTCCTGGTGGGGGCTCCTCACTGGCAGTTGTGAATTTTTGGCTCTGAACTAGGATTTTAGATGTAGTTCAGTAGGACAGCTCCAGGTAAGACCGGCACTATAGGAACTGTGAAGGCCCTCCCTCACCCCCCCCCCCCCCCTCCCAAAAAAACACCTGCTTTGCCAACTGCTAGCAAAGCTTGTGGCTTTCTCCCCCTCCTCCCTCCTCATTGGTGCGTAACGCTGTTAACATTGCTGCTGATTCTCTCTTGTCTCTCTCCAGGGCATAGACTAATTAATGGATACCATTCGTAGTTGATTAGCGGCAGTTCTTTCAGTAATTACATTCGCATACTAACCAGTCGGAAAAGAAAAGGAGGAGAGAAAAAAGCCCCACAAAGGAGTGGGAAGTATATTAATGCACTTCTCAGTTCGTTCTGATCTTAATTTGTTTCTGCTATTGTTTGGCCCTTTTTCTAAGATAAGAAACCATTTTTCTCTCTCTCTCTCTCTCTCTCTCTCTCTCTCTCTCTCTCTCTCTCTCTCTCTCACTGAAGTTATTCAGAATTCATCATATTTGAAAAGAGAGGAGACTTTTTGTAATCAACACACAAAGGAGATTACTCCTGTGCTTTTGTGGAGGAATAACAGAAAGTGTTCTCAGTGGAAACTTCATGAAGACACAACTCCTGTGTGTGTGTGTGTGTGTGTGTGTGATTCTCTTTCTCCTGCAGGCCGTGTAGGCACAGGGGCTGCTCCTCAGCTCCTCCTCGGCTCACAGAGAGGTGCATTGTGCTCCAGGGCCCAGCTGCTAGCCCATAATTCTTCATTCTATGTCCCATTGTTCCTACCTGTCAGCATGCTTGTGTCTCAGAAGAAAGGAAGTGGCTGCCATTTTGCCAGCAGGCTGTGTGTGTGTGTGTGTGTGTGTGTGTGTGGGTTGGGGGGGGGGGGGGAGTATTGAAGGTGGGGAGGTGGTGGGGAGGGGGGACAGAAAAAAAAAACATATTTCTTAACCAAAGCACCATTTTTTTCCTTTATTGCTTACCTACATTTTAATAGCCCCAATCTGTGATTACAATGTTGTGGCCTCTGTATGTCACCAACCACTGCCTTTGTTGTCGTCGTTGTCGTTGTAATTCATTGGATTTGTGTATGTTTTCTGGCACTTGAATTTGATGCGTGAGCCTTATATGCAAAGACCTGACAGCCTTGTGACTGCAAAAGATATGATTTACATGGATTCAGAGGGTGTAAAAAAACGTTATTTACCTTTGTAACATTGGGTAAACAGTGGAGTATAAAAGGCAGGGATGGGGGTTTAGAAGAACGTTTTAAAAGGTCATGTTTTTCCGTTTACAAGTCCAGAACACAGACGAACATAACCAACAAACCAACCTCATCGACGCACTGAGCCGCGCCTACACCATCATTGCTCTACAGATGCTCTCCACTATCTGTTTTCTCTCAGCCCCCCTACCCACCCAAACAGGTTACTTGAAGTTAATAACCTGCCACTGAATCTCGATGCTTTTCTTTGTGATGCAAACACATCCTTAATTGCCATCCCATAAGAACCTGAATAGCCAGGGCCAGATTCTCATTACCTCCGCTCTTGAATCGGGGGGGGCCTGCATCGGGGCCTCTCACGGACCCCCGCTCTCTCTCTCTCTCTCTCTCTTCACGTCACAATAACAGCAACAAAAAAAGTGGCAGAACTGAACTCACATGTGTAAGGAGCGCGAGGGGTTAACTCAATGTGTAAACATTCAAAGCAAAGTGTGTGACATGGCCGTTTGAATGGATGTTGCCGTCCTTTGTGAAAGGCAAGCCGTCTCTGTACAACTATATAACACCACCAGGCTGATGTTATCTTCAGGTCAGCAGGGGTTGAATGATCATGGTGTTTTGTTTTTTTCTCTCTTTCGCTTGCAGTTCCAGAACAACAACGACTGCATGAATATGGCCAAAGGAGTAGTTCAACCAAAACATGACTTATTTTCTATCATTAACACCAGTGGTTCTCAAACTTTTTCATTTCAAGGACCCCCAAATTAGATATTTGTCCGCGGACCCCCATCTGAAAATATGTTGAGCCAGGGACCCCCAGAAGAGAAGATTTGTGTTTAAAAAATGCTAAATGTTCAAAAAGAATTTCACGATTTTTCTAAAATAGCAGATCTACAAGCTTGCAGCGCGGCACGATGTGACGCGCTATGAGCTTGTAGATCTGCTATTTTTGAATAGCCAACTTATAAATGGATAAAGTGGTTAACTACTTTTGCTGGGGACCCCCTGGAACCACCCCGATGACCCCTGGGGGTCCCCGGACCCCACTTTGAGAACCGACACACCCCACATGTTATCTTGAGGTCAGCAGGGGTTGATCATGGTGTTTTGTTTTTACCAGGTTGCCAAACCTGGTCTATATCTACACTCGCTAGTGGTCACTTTTTCCCCATTGGCTGGTCCTTTTGCGTGACTTTTTCCTCATTGGCTGGTCATTTAGCCAATGAGGGCTCAATGTCCTCTGAGAATATTGGATCTAAAGACGACCCGCAATACTGTGTTCGGCCACTGTATGTATCTGCAACCTGGTAAAATATGACTGTATCATATTTCTCTTGTTTTCTCTCTTTCGCTTGCAGTTCCAGAACAACAACAACTACATGAACATGGCAGAGGCCAATGGTGGCCTACTTGGAGCTGCTGGTGATGTGAGTAAAATAAATCATTTACTTTGTTTTTTTTCCTTTTTTTCCCCCCTCCGTCCACAACATTCCAATACCAGTGGTGGGTAAAGTACTCAAATGTTTTACTTAAAAGTAAAAGTACCAATACGGCAATATAGAAATACCCCGTTACAAGTAAAAGTCCGGAATTCAACATTTACTCTAGTAAAAGTACAAGAGTATTGGTATCAGAATATACTAGTACCAAAAGTAAAAGTACTAAAATGTTTGAAAATAACATAGATCTACAAGCTCACAACGCAACGCGTTGTAGACAGCATAAAACAGGGCTAAAGTGGTTAATGTTTGTTTCATAATATCACAATTTATATATGCAAAGTACCTAGTAACTAATATTTTTAAATAATTGTTGTGGAGTAAAAGTACAACATCTGTCTCTGAGATGTAGTGGAGTAAAAGTAAAAGTACTGAAAATTTGGTGATGTGTGTAAATAAATCATTTACTACTTTTTTTCCTTTTTTTCTCCCTCCGTCCACAACATTCCAATACCCCCCCTCTATTTGATTATGGGAAAAGGCAGGTGATGAAGACGTATCGCCCACTACAGGTGTAGCCAATTAAAATGATGTAGCACGCCGGAGTGGATGTTGTAGAACGGGTTAGACAGGTTTCCTGGCAGTTTTTCAGAAAGGCATTGAGGCCTGATGGCATTATCAGTCAGCTTGGACTGCATGGAAATGCATCATACTGTATCTTGAGCAATTTAAATGGCTGCAGCTGTTGCATTACAATAGCTGACAGTGAGCTATTTCTTTTCATTGGTGGCTTTATTGTTTCCCCCCCCCCCCCCCCCCCCCCGATCTACGTGCTGTGATACATGAGTAGCAGACATTATAGATGGGTCATTTTACCCCAGTTACCACAGTACCCATTATATACTTGCTTTACTTATATGTTTTTTTATCCACTGCTATACCATTCAGCATTTTTACAACTTGACAACCACCGCTGACTTAGGGCGGATTCAGACTATGGTCCCGGGTGCGCACCCCGGACCACTTGGCAGATGTTGTGATAGTGTGAACGTTGCGTACCGTTCCCCGGGAACGGATCACCGTATAGCGTACCCGGGACCGCCTGGGGAGGTATTCTCGGATCCGGATCATGCGTACTCGAGTACGGAACGCTGCAATGTGAATCCATCCGTACCAACAGAAGGAAGTGGACTGCTAATCATATATCATTTAGATATTTTTATAATGACACATTATTTTACCTGGGTTGTACCTTCTCATAGTTCCACTTGAATGTTGACACGAAATAATAATCCCGCTAGTGTTTGAGTAGCGCGAGCCGTGAAAAAACAAACAAAAAACACATGTGTAGCGAGCGCTGCCGCTAGGATAAATTTACCAAGGATTAGTCCGTGACGTCACTGCTCAGAAATGTTTTGCCAGCTCATCATGACCCAAAGATCTGCTATAGAAAACATTTTCAGGTTCACCTCCTCCTGAGCCTGTAGCTGAAGTAACAACGTACGTTTTTTTGAGAACCAGGGTTGTTGTGACTGTATACTGACAGCGCTCCTCCACAAGCCAAGGTGACACGCCCCTGAAAAAACACCTGTTTTCCCCCCATGATGCCTCTCTTTGGAAGACAAAACCAAGGAGCACCGAGAAGATTCAGCAGCTTGGTGTCACTCACAGTACCACTACCTTTCTTCACTGACAGCTGTGAAATCTTAAAGCCAGATTCCTACTCTGGTATAATATAACGCACTGAAAATAGCCGATCTACAAGCTCACAACGCGTCGTGAGCTTGCAGATCGGCTATTTTCTGTGCGCGACAGACAGCCTCACTATGCTTTAGCTGTGGTGGAAAGTGTACTCAGGTACTGTACTTAAGAAACTTTTTGAGGTATTTTTACTTTACTGGAGTATTTCCAATTTTCGGTACTTTTACTTCTACTCCACTACATCTCAGAGGCAAATATTGTACTACAATTATTTTAAAACTTACTAGTTACTTTGTAGATTTTGCTTATTATTATGAAACATACATTAACCACTTCAACCCTTTATACATTTTGGCCATTTGAAAATAGCCGATCTACAAGCTCACAATGCAAGCTTGTAGATCTGCAATTTTCTAAAGATTTGTATGCATTTTAGACATTTGAAAACTTGTCAAATGGGACATTCTGCATAATGAGTACTTTCTACTTTTGGTACTTAAGTCCATTTTGATACCTATACTTTTGTGCTTTTACTCAATTACATTTTTAATTCCAGACTTCTACTTGTAACAGAGTATTTCTGCATTGCAGTATTGATACTTTTACTTAAGTACTTTTTCCACCACTGATCATTAGGCTGCTGAGATGGCTTATTTATGCCGTGTGTGTGTACTGTATGTAACAAGAAAGTAAAGAATAGTACTGCTTCTCTGAAGCTACACACAGGGGCAGCAATTGTTGAAGCCCCGCCCCCTTTGCATCAATACTGCATTAGTCTCGCGTAGCCAGACCCCACAGAAAATGAAAAACAGCGACCTCTGCTGTTTGTGATCATTGTCTGTGGGGTCTGGCCGGAGGCAAATGGAAGCCTAGTGCGCAGGGAAACACCGGTTTCATGTCTGCCTATAGCGCATCACTTCCGGTTGGTGCGACCATGTTTTCATTCCCACTAACAATATTTCTACACGGAACACTAACACCACTTCTCCCAGAGAACATGGATGGTTTTGGTTATAAGCCCACTTGTTTCTATGATGAAAGAGTAATTTAAAATGTGAATATCTTTCCGTGGTTTTGTCCGCTCCGAGGACGCTATTGTTAAATTAGTTTCGGCTAGTTTCGAGGGGGGGAGGGTGGATCATAGTGGATGGACACGTGAATCCCGCCCACTACATTTGATTGGGTAAAGCGCGGCCCACTTCCTGATCTGAAGGCACGCCCACTTTTAGCCAATGCGCACTGGTTAGGACGAACCGCTCCGACAGATTCCACCGCAGGTCGGAATCTGTTCTTGAGAGATTAATACTGCATTAGTTCCACGGCACACAATTCATTTCAACGTTATAGCTTAAAGGAGTAGTTCACCCAAAACATTACTTATTTTCCATCAGGGTTTCTCAAACGTTTTCATGTCAAGGACCCCCAAATTGATATATATGTGTCCGCGGACCCCCATCTGAAAATATGTTGAGCCAGGGACCCCCAGAAGAGAAGATTTGTTTTAAAAAAAATGTAAAATGTTCAAAAGATGTATTTAAAGTGCTACCAAAGAGGGTATCAATATTTTTCAATATTTTTCAATATTTTTCAATATTTTTCAAAAATGTTAAAAAATAGCAGATCTACAACTCGTGCCGCACTGCGAGCTTGTAGATCTGCTAGTTTTGAATAGCCAACTTATAAATGGATAAAGTGGTTAACTACTTTTGCTGGGGACCCCCTGGAACCACCCCAAGGACCCCTGTGGGTCCTCGGACCCCACTTTGAGAACCAACACACCCCATTTCTTTTTTTCTTTTTTCGCGTTCCTCAGCCAATGATTTGATGACCGGTTCATCGGTCAGTAGGAGACTCTTTCAGTAGGTCAGGAGCACTAAGGTCAGGTGCAACATTAATTCAGCAAGTAAGTAAAACGTGGCTATAGTTTAACTGTCGTCCCTGAGAGCCATAGTGGAAACAACGAGCCTTTAACAGTGTGCTAAATATACGCACTGGTGATTCCCCCCTCCACCCTTTGCACTGCCCTGTCATTAGAGACATGTGCACCAAAAATACCCATCATCCTCTATGGTTCTGATGGGGCCAATCTCCAGTTTAGCAGAGCGAAATTGATCTTTTGCTTCATAGCCTCCTTATGGCGCTCCAAAAAGAGTCAAATAGAGTGTCACTGTTATGTTTGTTTTAACCACTTAAACCTTCTAGACTTGTAGAAAACTGGACCTCAGTTCATTGGCTCTGTACTTTGAAAATAGCAGATCTACAAGCTCACAACGCGTTGCGTTGTGAGCTTGTAGATCGTCTATTTTCAAATAGCCTATATATAAAATAGGGCGAAAGTGGTTAATGTATGTTTTATAATATTATCATTTATATCTGCAAAGCAACTAGTACGTTTTCAAATAATTGTAGTGGAGTAAAAGATTTACAATATATTTTGGATCCGAGATGTAGTGGAGTAGAAGTAAAAGTATTGGGAATTGGAAATACTCAAGTATTGTACTTAGGTACAGTACTTAAGTAAATGTACTTAGTTATTTTACACCACTGGAATATGGATGCCTGGGGTTCCAAGTGGTTTAAGAAAAGCTATTGTTTGTGGTCTCATTATTTGCTCGGTGATAGACAGGTGGGTGATCGTGATGTTCAAGCAGAGGTAGACACAGCAGAGCTTTGAACTCAACAGAATCCAGGTACTACTACAAGTTTCCAAGTTCAAATTTTCATCCACATTTTGCTCCGAGTGGGTGCATCCTCTGCACCCGGGGGGGGGGGGGCTGTGGTGGTGGCAGGGCCCACGCCAACACAAGCTGTTCAGAGAGCGTTCGAACCCCCAGCTGTGAGGGTCCAATGTGTGTGCAGGCAGCGTAGGGGGGCACAGGGGCCGCGGGACACTTGATAAAACGGCCCCCAGCTCATTTACATTTAATCAAAAGGAACAACAGTTTCCAGTGTTACGGTGCAGATGGCATTGTGCTTGGAGAGAGAGAGAGAGAGGGGGAGTAAAAGGGCGAGCGACAGAGAAACACGAGGAGTGTCTTAAAAGTGTTTCATGCAGATTTTTTTATGACCTCCACCGGGGAAGTTATGTTTTTGACCCCTGTCTGTCTGTCTGCCTTCATGTATGTTTGTGAACAAAATATCTTAAGACGTAGTGCCTGGCTTACCAGCTTAGTGTGACAGAAGTTAGCATACCATATGGAATACATTATTGGATTTTGATGGTAATTCGTGCGAAGCGAAGAGAGTTTATTTGATTTATTTACTATTATTATTTTCAGTTCTTTATTTACCCAGGATAGTGACTGAGCTTAAGTGCTCATTTTCAGCCACCCCCTGCACATAGACACACACACAGACAGACACACATTAAAACCTGGGAGCCACTGAGCAGCTCCACTGGAGCAGCTCAGTGCCTTGCTCAAGGGCACTTCAGCGGTGTTGTGGGAGGGGTGACCATTTCACTTCCCCACTCAGATTTATCCTGCCGGGTTAAGGGAATCGAACCGGCAACAAGTGCGCTCCTTTAACCTTTAGGCCACCACTGCCCCAACCTTTATGCAAATGGTCTCTGTGTTCATCTGAGGACTCTATTGTATGGCCTCTATTTAGTTGTTTTTAGCTTTTTTGTTGTTGGTATTTCTTCAATTGAACTCTCTGTGTCTTGTTTTTTGTTTTTCTTTCCCCACACTGTTTGTTGTGGTCTGTGTTGTGAAGCACTCTGTGAATTTGTTTTTGAAAGGTTCTATACAAATAAAGATTATTATTATTATGCGGTAAAGGTTCACATCCAGACTATTTTATTTACTTTTACATAGTGGACGTAGTGATGCAGTGACGTAGTCCCTCTGGAAGCAGTTTGAAAACTTTTCCTATTTTGCTCTGTCCTCCACTGCTCACCCAAACATTGCTATGTACCATTGGTGAGCGCAACACAAACCCCGTTCTGTCTTGTCTAACATATAAGCTTTTATATTAGTCTTATTTAGGCCTACAGTAAATGGATTTACTGTAAAAAAAAAAAAAGATGTCTTTGAGATTGACATGTGTCACAGATCACAATGGCCCTGTGGACCACCTCCAGGCAAAACACTTATTAAGATGGATCCTCCAATTGTTTATTTCCGTTTGATGTAACGCTTCATTTATAGCAGCATTCGTTAGCGGCGTTGCTTGCTTGACAAAAAGAACAATTCTACAAGGTAATCAACATCGACACGATGATAGCTTGAAGATCTGTTCTCGTTGGGATGCAGTCTATTGAGGGAAGTTGCAGGACTCGTTTTGCTAATCCTGATCAGTGTTGGTTTGCTTCAATGTTGACATCTACCCAGTGCATGTTTTAATTTGATTTAATATGCTGAGATGATCAGGTGAGCGCACAATTAATTGACCTTAATATGAAGTGATACACGTCGTTCTGTATAGTAGCGCAAATAGACAGATCCCCAGGGAAGAGAGAGAGAGAGAGAGGCCACGACACTCCCCTTGACTTACGTTGTAAACATAGAATATTAACATAATAATATTCAAACAGTTATTGCCAAAACTAACTTGCAGTTGATTTGGAATGAGGGGTGCGCTGATCGCCAAGTGGTTAAGGCGTACCATAGAGGCTTTGATAGCTGACAGTGTGTCCCGGGTTCGATTCCCGGCAGACTTGCTGCATGTCACTCCTCAACTCTCTACCCGCTATCGAATAAAGGCAGAAAATCCCAAGAATATATAAAAGAACTAATAAAAAAAACAGTTGATTTGCGAAAAGAGTGTTTTCTGTGCTCACACTCAGAGATAACAAGAACAAGAAGAATGAATAAGTAACGTCATGTTGAGATCAAAGAAAGACACTGGATAGAGCCCTCTGTTTCTCTCTGTCTATGTCTGTCTCACAAGTGTGCAACTTGCAATGATAGAAGAAGTACTCCATTTGTTTTACAAGAATCAATACCACAATGTGAAAATAAGATACTCAAGGAAATGTTCGGTATAAAAAATGTACTTGAGTAAAAGTACAAAAGTATTGGCATCAAAATGTACTTAACGTACCAAAATGTCCCATTTCAAGTTTTCAAAATGTATAAAAATATTTTGAAAATAGCAGACCTATAGCTCACAATGCGTCGCAATGGGTCATTGATCATTACTTACATATATTCAAGGCAAGAAATAGAAATAAATAATAAACCTCTCCAATTTAACAGTTTTTTAAATTATTATTTTAATAGCGCGGCACCGTAGCGCGGCACCGAGTGCCACGCTACGAGCTTGCATATCTGCTATTTTTGAATAGCCCAAGGTATAATATAATGGTTATAGCTAAAAAATCTAAAATGACACAGTATGCATTCCCGGATTGAATGGGTGGACACAGCTGTTGCTGTGCACAAACGCTGTGTCATCTACGTTATTAGCACAAACGCTGTGTCATCTACGTTATTAGCAGCAAACGCTGTGTCATCTACGTTATTAGCAGCAAACGCTGTGTCATCTACGTTATTAGCACAAACGCTGTGTCATCTACGTTATTAGCACAAACGCTGTGTCATCTACGTTATTAGCACAAACGCTGTGTCATCTACGTTATTAGCACAAACGCTGTGTCATCTACGTTATTAGGACAAACGCTGTGTCATCTACGTTATTAGCAGCAAACGCTGTGTCATCTACGTTATTAGCAGCAAACGCTGTGTCATCTACGCTATTAGCAGCAAACGCTGTCATCTACGTTATTAGCACAAACGCTGTCATCTACGTTATTAGCACAAACGCTGTGTCATCTACGTTATTAGCACAAACGCTGTGTCATCTACGTTATTAGCACAAACGCTGTGTCATCTACGTTATTAGCACAAACGCTGTGTCATCTACGTTATTAGCACAAACGCTGTGTCATCTACGTTATTAGCACAAACGCTGTGTCATCTACGTTATTAGCACAAACGCTGTGTCATCTACGTTATTAGCACAAATAGCCTAGCTGGAACGACGGCGGTCGTAAATGACCGGGTTGTCAGACCCAGCCAGGGGGATCAAACGCGAGATTGGCGAGCAGCGCTCCTCTCCAAAAGATTGGATGATTTTAACGAGTCCCCACTTGACGTTAGTGAGGGAGGCAAATGTGAATGGATTGTTTTCAGACCTGGGCAGCCCATAACCAACTGACTGGCTGGCTTGTCTTATTTCACACTTTGTGTTTTAATAGACACAACAGAGATACAAATGTATGTAGCACAAGCACAGAAAAGCTGAACTTAACCACTTAAGTCCATATTCTGCGAGGAACATTAGCCAACAAGTTGCGACACATTGTGAACTTGTAGATCGGCTATTTTTGGCAAAGGGATTTGGTGTAGAGGGGGGAAAAGGGGTCCAAATACAGAGCCAACTCAGGTCCCTTTTACTAGGTATAGAGGGTTTAAATGGTTAATGTAATATGGGACCTTTAATTTTGTCTATTCTTTTGAATTGATCATTACTTACATATATTCAAGTCAAGACATGCATATTTACTTACACCAGTTATTTAATAAACCTCTACAATTTAACAGTTTTTTAATTATTATTATATTGAAAATGATTGACAGATTTCAGAACGCCTTTGTGCTGCCTTGGTGGAGATCTTCACTCTACTGAGTGCTTTGTTTTGTAATATTTTTATATAAGTGTGCAGAACAGAGATTTAAGTGACTTTCAGTTTCACAACATGATGGGTTTCCTTACCATTGCAGTGCTATATTAATCTACTTCATGTGTCTGTCAGCCTTGGGCTCCGGGTGCAGGTGAAGAGGAAAGCCAAAAACGAGTGAAAAATGTTCGCTTAAAATAAAATACATATTCAAAGATTTGCACAAATGTTCACGATTTTTCAAAAATAGCATATTATCTACATATCTCCGCCAAAATACATCTTAGTTAGATTTAGTCGACTAAAACTAGACAACAACTAAAACAATTCAGGTTGACTAAAATATGACTAAAACTAAATCAAAACGTGCTGTCAGATGTTATCAGAGAGATCAAAGCAGAGAACAGTGTCCCAGCCAGGAGCAATATGGAGCTCATTGTCGTGTCACTTTGGTGTTGTCGTTGAGAGGCAGAGATGTGGTACTGTACCTGCCACCCTCTGGTCACCAGCTCACATTAGGACAGGCTGTGGTGTTGGCACACAGGATAAAACAGGGCAACCTTCTAGGTATTAGTTGTTGGCCTCTCTCTCTAGTCTCTACCTCCAGGTCAATTTGCCTCACAACTCTTCAAACAGAAGGTCCCCGCCGGTTTGCGTCCCGGCCCCTCCGGTCTATGTTTCGAAGTGTCCCTGAGCAAGGACACCTAACCTCCTAACTTACACCCAACCCTGGGTGCACTGCTGGCCCCTGCAAACATTTTCGTGCTTTTACTTTTCGTACTTTAAGTACATTTTGATACCAATACTTTGTACTTTTACTCAAGTAAAATTTGAATTCCGGACTTGTAACAGAGTACCTCTACATTGCAGTATTGATACTTTTACTTAAGTAAAACATTTGAGTACTTTTTCCACCACTGCACATTTCACCGTATGTGCAAATATACAGTGACAACTGCCCCAAAGGAGTGGGGACCAAAATATATTTTTAATTGGATCTATTGTTGTCTTTTATGTTGCTGCTTTGACTACTTTCTAGACTATTATTATTCCAGTACTAGCATCATCTAAATGGCCATAATGTTAGATGTTAAGTCATCTCTAAACGGCCATTATCGCTCTTACACGTCTCATATCATTTCAGTTTACGGTGGCACCGTGGAAAAGGCAAAAACGCTCAGCAGCGGACGACGTGTACCAGGCTCTTTAGAATGGCTGCTCTGTTGTATCGTTTACCTTATGCACTTAGGGAATGAGATAAGATGACCTTGGTGTGCTTGGTAAAGCACACATCCTTAACCCATTCAGGCCGGGAACGCATCTGTGTGTCATTTTTTAAGATTTCTTTGGCTATTCAAAAATAGCAGATCTACAAGCTCATAGATCTGCTATTTTTGAAAAACCGTGAACATTTTTGTGCAAATCTTTGAAATATATATTTTTTTTATTTTTTAAGTGAACATTTTTAACTCTGTTATAACTTCTGGGGGTCCCTGGAACAAAATATTTTGAGATGGGTGGGGTCCATGGGCAAATACATAATTTTGGATGGTCCTTGACACAAAAAGGTTTGGGAACCAGTGATATTGTAGCAGCATAAGTTTTTTTGTTTTTTTCAAAAAACTTTTAGGATATAGAAGACATTTGTAGAATCCCCAGAAGCAAGGTCCCCCAGGTGCCGCGCTACAAGCTTGTAGATCTGCTATTTTTGAATAGCCAAAGAAATCTAGAAAAATGACACACGGATGCGTTTCCGGTCTTAATGCGTTAACAGGGAAAAGCTCCACTGCTTCCCTAAGGGAAAAGGATACTGTAACGCCACGATTGAGTTGCACTCAGAACGTATCCCTTTACCCTCTCAATCAAATTAGAGAGGTGTAATGAACTATAAATATGTAGCAATGGACTTCAGATGATCCAAATTTGAAATAATGTTGATTAGGTGGCGCTACAGTTGCTGCTGTCATTTGAGTGTCTGTGCACTCTGGGCTGTCTGGATATTGGAAACTGGAGCCTCAATTCTGCCTCTATTGATTCCGGGGCCTATTATATGCCGTAATTGCATGGTGCTGCCTTTAACCCTTTAAGACCGGGAACGCATCTGTGTCATTGTCAAGATGTCTTTGGGCTATTCAAAAATAGCAGATCTACAAGCTCATAGCGCGGCACCGAGTGCCGCGCTATGAGCTTGTAGATCTGCTATTTTGGAAAGATCTTGAAAATTTGACCATTTGTAATATTTGCTTCTGTGGGATTCTACAATGTATTTTAAATCCTAATGTGTTTTTTTTTAAACTTATGTCGCTGTAATATCAGTGGTGCTCAAACTTTTTCATGTCAAGGACCCCCAAAATGATATGTATTTGGACCGTGGACCCCCATCTCAAAATATTTTGTTCCAGGGACCCCCAGAAGTTGTAACATGAGTTAAAAATGTTCGCTTAGAAAAAGAATATTCAAAAATGTGCACACATTTTCACGATTTTTGTAAAATAGCAGATCTACAAGCTCATAGTGCGGCACTCGTTGCCGCGCTATGAGCTTTTATATCTGCTATTTTTGAATAGCCAAAGAAATCTAAAAATGACGCACAGGTGCGTTCCCGGTCTTAATGGGTTAACAAGTCTTTGTTATTGCATCAGCGAATTGGATTACAAAGTTTATTGAAAGGCTGGAGATATTGCCCTGAAAAAAAGCTTTTTTTTCTGGCTCTTGTCTCCCTCGTATTGGATGAGCACCATGCCAGTTCTTGTGAATATAAAAGTGGAGACCCCGTGATTATTCACTAGTGTAATTACTTATTCATGTCCTTGACAGTATTCTTGTGAATTTACATTATCATTATCCTTGAATTCAACACTTGTATTTATTGTGTCAGCGCCGTGGGTGAGGTGCTCTCAGTTCTGTACCGATTATCAACACGTGCTGTGCAGCTGTGTAAGGTGCCAATATGTTTCTGCTAATGCCACGAGACACAAACCTTGTACATTTAACCACTTAAATCCAGTGGTGTAAAGTAACTAAGTACATTTACTTCAGTACTGTGCTTAGGTAAAAACTTAAAAGTACTATTACTTTTCTGGAGTATTTCCAAATTTCAATACTTACTCCACTACATCTACTCCACTACATCTGAGAGGCAAATGTTCTACTTGTACTCCACTACAATTATTTGAAAACTTTAGTTACTAGTTACTTTGTAGATTTTGATTATTATTACAAAACATATATTAACCACTTCAGCCCTATTTAAACTTTGGCTATTTTCTTAAAAAAAAACAACATTTTAGACATAATGATAACTTGTGAAACAGGACATTCTGCATATCGAGTACTTTTACTCTTGGTACTTAACCGGGGGCGGCAGTGGCTCAGGGGTGGCCGGTAGAGCCGCCGGATGGGAACCACAAGGTTTCCAGTTCGATCCCAGGCTCCCCCAGAGTTAGTGTTGAAGTGTCCTTGAGCAAGACACTGAACCCCTAATTGTTCCTGATGAGCAGGTTGGTGCCTTGCATGGTTTCCTCCACCATCGGTGTATGAGTGTAAATGGGTGAATGTAATGCACATTGCACAATCTATGTATAGCGCTTTGGATAAAAGCGCTATATAAATGCACCATTTACCATTTGAAGTATATTTTGATGCCAATACTTTTTTACTTTTACACAAGTAAATTTTGATTACCGGACTTTTACTTTCCTGTATTGCAATATTGATACTTTTACTTAATTAAAAGTACTTAGTAATTAAGAGTGCTTTTTCCACCACTGCTTAAATCCTATATATGTGTACGTTGTGGACTGGTGTCTGCCAGGGCTCCATAGTTAGGCCCCCTACTTTTTATCCCTCTACCAAATCCCTTCACCGAATATAGCCGATCTGCAAGCTTGTAGATCTGCTATTTTCGCCGAAAGTTCGCCCCCCAGAATATAGGGATGCGAGGGTTCATATAGTTATTCATTAATGATAAATAAGGTGGGCATGGTTCTGAGTCTCATAAAACCTAGTGGGTTTACTGTACCGGGCCAATGACGTAATGAAAGTGCATTCTCCTACTAACTACAGGATAGTTTAGATCAGCAGGTCGAGACGGTCTTTTGAATTGTGTTTTTAAATGTCACGCACAATTGACCTGACCCAACATGAAATGTCCTGAAGCAGGTAAATCCCGCCCATGTGGTACTCCCTCCCTGTAGACAAAAAGAACGAACGCTGAAAATTATTTTGTAATAAAGCTAGACTTGGGGGTCTGTCTCCTGCAGTACATCAGGCACTGAGTCTCAGAGATTCCTCACATCTGCTTGGCCATGTTAGATGGATCGGGCTTCTCATTTACAAGCCCAGTGCTGCCCTTGTGCCACTGGGCATGGTGTCTGCCAACAGACAGACGCACACACACACACACACACACACACACACACACACACACACACACACACGTGTCTCTGTGTGTGTTTTTCTCTCTCCTGTTGCTCTCCGTGTCTAGTCTCCCTCTCTCCCTTAACCCGTTAAGACCTGAGACCGATTCTACAAACAGTTTCCTGAAAATACTTTCCTGAAACGTATTTCTATATCAGTGGTGCTCAAACTTTTTCATGTCAAGGACCCCCAAAAGGATATGTATTTGGCCGCGGACCCCCATCTCAAAATATATTGTTCCAGGGACCCCCCAGAAGCAAAGATTTGAGTTACAAATGTCCTAACATAATGTAAAAACATTATTATATTCACAATTGTTCACGATTTTTCAAAAAATAGCAGATCTACAAGCTTGTAGCGCGGCACTCGGTGCCGCGCTACAAGCTTGTAGATCTGCTATTTTTTGAATAGCCTAAAGAGATCACCAAAACGACACGGACGCGTTGTCCCGGGCCTTAACGGGTTAACCATACATGCCCACACATCCCCAGCCAGCATCTGGCTTTGGCACTTGGCTCGACGGTAGGCTTTCAGAACAATTTAAATGGATAATCAGGCTGGTGATGTGAAGAAAGTGGATTGTGCATCTCTTAATCTGAGATCAGAGCCCCCCCCTAAGCTGCTCCCAGTGCAGAATTAGCCGGGCTTTATGTGAAGTGACACCAGACAGTGTAGTGTGTGGAACGCACTGACTGTAACACACTCTGCTGGGGCCTCCAACCAGACTTCTTCTAGTCTGGCACCTCACCCCCCCGGGGGAGAGAGCCCTTCACTTTACAGCTGACACCTTTTGCGTATAGCTCTGCTACCGGATGAGACGCAAAAAAAAAAACAACTCCACGTCTCCATTATCAACTCCCCCTTGTGCCTGATGTTAATTTGGATCATCATTAAGCCATTAAGACCTGGAACGCATCTGTGTCATTTTTGGATTTGAGCTAAAAAAAACATTATTTTATACTTTGGCTATTCAAAAATAGCAGATATACAAGCTCATAGCGCGGCACCGAGTGCCGCGCTACGAGCTTGTAGATCTGCTATTTTTGAAAAATCGTGAAAATGTGTGCAAATCTTTGAATATATATATTCTTTTAAAGCGAACATTTTTTAACTCAAATCTTTGCTTTTGGGGGTTCCTGGAACAAAATGTTTGGAGATGGGGGGTCGGCGGCCAAATACATATCGTTTTGGGGGTCCATGACATGAAAAAGTTTGAGCACCGCTGACATAGTAGCATACGTTTTTCAGAATACTGTTGGGATTTAGAAGACATTTTGTAGAATCGGCTTCAGGCTTCAATGGGTTAACAATGGGAGGGAAATGTACACAAAAGGCGGGCTTTAGAGACCGATCTACCTGCTCTCGCTCTCCACTAGTGCCCCTCCCCCCACTCATTTATTGTCCCCACCGTCCACTCCTCCAGTACTGTACTGTGTGCGCAGTTTGGCAGAAACTAGAAAGCTCTGGTTCTCGACGCCGGGTTCGCGGACCGCCGAGGGGGTCCAAATGTATAGCCTGGAAACCAGACGAGTCTGCCGTTTGCAAAGAGAAATTTGGTCTGACAGCACTCAGTTGTGATTGGATTTCACTCTCTCCAAAATAGTGAGGGGCCAATCAGGGCCCAGTATGCAAATATGGGACAGGTTTATTTTTTGAATTTGCCCCTCGGAAATGCAGGTTCCACACAGAGATTCCAGACTAATATCTACGCAGTGATATTAGTCTGGCCATGCCAGGCTACCCTTTAATACGGGTCTGTAACTCTTGAGAGTGTACAAATGGAACCAGGTGGACCCTTACAGGTACATTCGGTTTCATTTGTACACTCTCAGAGTTTAATTAACACTGACAATTTACAGTGTGGATAAGGGTCCCAAAAGGATCCATTTGTACACACTCAGAGTTACAGACCCGTTAAAGGGTCCATTTGGACCCCTTGGTGGGCCCACGGACCAGACATTGAGAAACGGTGAATGGTGAACGTCTAGCATTTACTGCCCTCATTCAAGTACACATCTGTTTATCTTAACCCATTAAGACCTGAGGCAGATTCTACAAAAAGTCTTCTAAATCCTAACAGTTTTTCTGAAAAAACGTATGTTGCTATATCAGTGGTGCTCCACCTTTTTCATGTCAAGCACCCCCAAAATTATGTGTTTGCCCCCGCCCCCCCCCCCCCCCCGCCCCGATTATATATTTTTATAATAATTCAAAGATTTGCCCACATTTTCACGATTTTTCCAAAATAGCAGATCTACAAGCTCATAGCGCAGCACGAAGTGTCGCGCTGTGAGCTTGTATATCTGGTATTTTTGAATCGCCAAAAGTATAAAATGACACGGACGCTTTCCCGGTTTCAATGGGTTAAAGGTCAGCCATGTTTGCTCTGGGTTTTTCCTATAAAAACCTCGTCCACCTCGACTCACCTTCCTCCCTGAAGGTTGTTTCAAATCTCTCCCGGTCGGTGCTCAGTAATTCAGGACACAATGCACCAGTCTATAGGGTCCAACTGGCCTATATAATCCTGTCCTCGATTTAAACTTAACTTACACAATGTGATACCACAAGAAAAACCTACTTACATCAGCAAATAGTATCCATATGAGAAAGCCGGGTAATGGAAGTGATGGATTTCCCTCCTCAAAACCATCCTTTTGAGGGCCATAAACATGGCTGAACAAACAGGTTTTATTTTTGGTACACATCATTCATTCTAACTCAGAATTGGGGCCGCAGTCCCGAAAAAGTGCGATCGAGAACCAGTGCGGAGCCCAAACCAAAACCAGAATGAGTCAGTCGTTTTGCAGTGCCAAGAATAGAATATAGCCACAAAGAGGCGATTCGGAGGGATTCGAGCCATAACTCGGCCTGTTGGAAGTTGAGAAGTTGCTAGCGGTTTTATGATGATCAGACAAGACGCTCATTCATTTATGGCCAAATCTGTGCCGGGCCATGCCCCCTTTTTTGGGGGGGGGACATGTTATCAACATATCCACCTAGATTTGTGATGTTTTTCGACAAACTGTTATTGAACTAGCATATTTGCTCCAGGGCCATTCATATGTTTGGAACCACTGTTTCCCAAACTTGATTGCCGGATACATTTTTATGGGTCGTGAGTGAATACACCTTTATTTTTTGTATCCTACATTTATTATTATTTTTAAAAGATTAAAAAACGAATCCTCCAAAATTCATATGTTAATGTATTTTTCAAAAGAATTCCATGAACGTTTGGGAACCGCTGTTTGGAACTGATGCCGCCCCTTTTGGGCAATTTCAAAATCATTTTACACACATGGTTCAACAGTGTTGCGAAACATCATGTGAGTTTTTGTAGTGATTGGAGAAACCATATGGAATCCATCCATCCATTTCTTTGTCCTACAAGGTTTGTGATGATTTTCCCAATGGTTGTTGACTATGTCAGTACATGTTGTTCATCATTTTTTCCATTCACCATCTCATGTGAATTTGGAGAAAAATAAGCACAAAAACAGTAGGATTTCAGCCCCTCAATAGTGTGTCTTTAAGCTTTCTTGGTCATGTCTTTGCATTCAGGCTGATCATTGCATTTTAGGGAACAGATAGGAGGTTGGTGCCTTGCTTAAGGAAACCGGACACATGGTTAGATACCATGGACAGTTTTGTGTCACCCTTTTCACCAGGGCAATGCTAATACATTGTGTTGTGATAAGTACCCATTAAAATGGCTCTGCGACCCCAAAAATGGGTCCCTCCCCACTGCTCGGTAACGCTACACTACTCTAGAGCCGTGGTTTTCAACCCTATTCATATCAAGGTCCATTATTTATTCAGCATTTGAGCCACCGACCACCATTTGATGAGACATAGCCTCTTGGACCCAAAACTTAGAATATTTTGTCATCGTTGGATACGATTTTGTCCACAATTCCATGCTGTATTGATGTTGGTACCATAGGAGAGATAACAGGCAAACGTTGATCAAAATAACAATTCTTTAATTAAGTAATGCAGATGTTTAACAATAGTTTTACTCTTGAGAGCGTAAAATGAAACCAAATGGACCCGTAAGGGTCCATTTGGTTTCATTTTACGCTCTCAAGAGTTAAAGATCTATAAGGCTCCATTTGGTTACCAACTCTCCATCATTTAGCTGGGGACCACCTGGAACCCCCTCAAGGACCACTGGTGGTCCTCAGACCACTGGTTGAGAACCATTGCTCTAGAGTGTAAAAATGGATGTCCGTTTTTTCCAGACTCCCTCAGAGTTAAGCAAGGGGTCCATTTGGACCCCTTGGTGGGCCCACGGACCAGACATTGAGAAACGGTGAATGGTGAACGTCTAGCATTTACTGCCCTCATTCAAGTACACATCTGTTTATCTTAACCCATTAAGACCTGAGGCAGATTCTACAAAAAGTCTTCTAAATCCTAACAGTTTTTCTGAAAAAACGTATGTTGCTATATCAGTGGTGCTCCACCTTTTTCATGTCAAGCACCCCCAAAATTATGTGTTTGCCCCCGCCCCCCCCCCCCCCCGCCCCGATTATATATTTTTATAATAATTCAAAGATTTGCCCACATTTTCACGATTTTTCCAAAATAGCAGATCTACAAGCTCATAGCGCAGCACGAAGTGTCGCGCTGTGAGCTTGTATATCTGGTATTTTTGAATCGCCAAAAGTATAAAATGACACGGACGCTTTCCCGGTTTCAATGGGTTAAAGGTCAGCCATGTTTGCTCTGGGTTTTTCCTATAAAAACCTCGTCCACCTCGACTCACCTTCCTCCCTGAAGGTTGTTTCAAATCTCTCCCGGTCGGTGCTCAGTAATTCAGGACACAATGCACCAGTCTATAGGGTCCAACTGGCCTATATAATCCTGTCCTCGATTTAAACTTAACTTACACAATGTGATACCACAAGAAAAACCTACTTACATCAGCAAATAGTATCCATATGAGAAAGCCGGGTAATGGAAGTGATGGATTTCCCTCCTCAAAACCATCCTTTTGAGGGCCATAAACATGGCTGAACAAACAGGTTTTATTTTTGGTACACATCATTCATTCTAACTCAGAATTGGGGCCGCAGTCCCGAAAAAGTGCGATCGAGAACCAGTGCGGAGCCCAAACCAAAACCAGAATGAGTCAGTCGTTTTGCAGTGCCAAGAATAGAATATAGCCACAAAGAGGCGATTCGGAGGGATTCGAGCCATAACTCGGCCTGTTGGAAGTTGAGAAGTTGCTAGCGGTTTTATGATGATCAGACAAGACGCTCATTCATTTATGGCCAAATCTGTGCCGGGCCATGCCCCCTTTTTTGGGGGGGGGACATGTTATCAACATATCCACCTAGATTTGTGATGTTTTTCGACAAACTGTTATTGAACTAGCATATTTGCTCCAGGGCCATTCATATGTTTGGAACCACTGTTTCCCAAACTTGATTGCCGGATACATTTTTATGGGTCGTGAGTGAATACACCTTTATTTTTTGTATCCTACATTTATTATTATTTTTAAAAGATTAAAAAACGAATCCTCCAAAATTCATATGTTAATGTATTTTTCAAAAGAATTCCATGAACGTTTGGGAACCGCTGTTTGGAACTGATGCCGCCCCTTTTGGGCAATTTCAAAATCATTTTACACACATGGTTCAACAGTGTTGCGAAACATCATGTGAGTTTTTGTAGTGATTGGAGAAACCATATGGAATCCATCCATCCATTTCTTTGTCCTACAAGGTTTGTGATGATTTTCCCAATGGTTGTTGACTATGTCAGTACATGTTGTTCATCATTTTTTCCATTCACCATCTCATGTGAATTTGGAGAAAAATAAGCACAAAAACAGTAGGATTTCAGCCCCTCAATAGTGTGTCTTTAAGCTTTCTTGGTCATGTCTTTGCATTCAGGCTGATCATTGCATTTTAGGGAACAGATAGGAGGTTGGTGCCTTGCTTAAGGAAACCGGACACATGGTTAGATACCATGGACAGTTTTGTGTCACCCTTTTCACCAGGGCAATGCTAATACATTGTGTTGTGATAAGTACCCATTAAAATGGCTCTGCGACCCCAAAAATGGGTCCCTCCCCACTGCTCGGTAACGCTACACTACTCTAGAGCCGTGGTTTTCAACCCTATTCATATCAAGGTCCATTATTTATTCAGCATTTGAGCCACCGACCACCATTTGATGAGACATAGCCTCTTGGACCCAAAACTTAGAATATTTTGTCATCGTTGGATACGATTTTGTCCACAATTCCATGCTGTATTGATGTTGGTACCATAGGAGAGATAACAGGCAAACGTTGATCAAAATAACAATTCTTTAATTAAGTAATGCAGATGTTTAACAATAGTTTTACTCTTGAGAGCGTAAAATGAAACCAAATGGACCCGTAAGGGTCCATTTGGTTTCATTTTACGCTCTCAAGAGTTAAAGATCTATAAGGCTCCATTTGGTTACCAACTCTCCATCATTTAGCTGGGGACCACCTGGAACCCCCTCAAGGACCACTGGTGGTCCTCAGACCACTGGTTGAGAACCATTGCTCTAGAGTGTAAAAATGGATGTCCGTTTTTTCCAGACTCCCTCAGAGTTAAGCATTTGTTCAGGGTTTTTGCTGCACACCACTCTGAACACAGACAGGGTGAGACTGAAGGACACAGTCTGTGATAGCGTTCTTCTCCCTGATCACTTCCATGTGTTACTGTCTGGAAACACTCAGCGCTGACTCGAGACAGTCCCTTTTTATTTATGTTATAGACACTTATGGTTTGATTAGTTAGCTCTCGGCTGGCATGAAGGTGGACAAAGGTCCAGACATTTTCCACTGAACTCCAGGATAACATGACAGTAACAGACCCGATGCTAAATCAATCTGCTACTGTCAAATAAAGTTGCACGTTGTGGCTGTCACGGTGGAAACCTTGTATGTCCAAAACTGTTAAAGTAATGGAAAACAATGAATCTGTGGATGTTATTATTTAGTCCCAAGCTCTTGCTTTTCATTGTTAGATCGGGGCTCGATTTTTATTTATCTTATTTTCACCGGCCAAATGAAGTCCTTGTCATGTCTGTCTGTCTATCAGTTCCTCCTGGTACACACAACACCACTGACCACTTTCTTAACACGCTGAGGAAAGCTTGATGTCACAACGCTATTAACCCATTGAGACCTGGAACTGTCTCATTTTTAGATTTGAGCTAAAAAGCATTATTTTACACTTTGGGTTTTCAAAAATAGCAGATATGCAAGCTGATATGCAATAGCGCGGCACCGAGTGCCGCGCTATGAGCTTGTAGATCTGCTATTTTTGAAAAATCGTGAAAATGTGTCCAAATCTTTGAATATATATATTTTTAAAGCGAACATTTTTAACTCAAATCTTTGCTTCTGGGGGGTCCCTGGAACAAAATATTTTGATGGGGGTCCGCGGCCAAATACATATAATTTTGGGGGTCCTTGACATGAAAAAGATTGAGCACCACTGATATAGAAACAAACGTTTTTCAGAAAACTGTTGGGATTCAGGAGACATGTAGAGTCGGCTTCAGGTCTCAATGGGTTAACACGCTGAGGAAAGCTTGACATCACAACGCTATTAATTAAAAAGTACCAGAAGGTTATTTTTTTTAACTAGCAGTCTTGACTTAGGGGGCAAGATGGTCTGGTTGAGGGGGGGCGTCGCCAGGCCTGAGCTGTAGTGTGATCAAGTAGGCCGTTCAATTTACGAAAAAACACAAACAGTTAGAATATAGGATATAGGAGGTTTCTTTCCCGACAGCAACAATATGATATACTATTCTCTATAAGCCAGAAGAAGTGAGCTGCTCTGATCCTGTTTGACTTTTAGGTCGCTCAGAAAGAAGGGGGAAAAAAAAGAAAACCATGAACAGCTGTGAAACGAGCATGGGAAAAGTGAAACAGCAGCAGGTTATGGAGCAGCCAGCGAGAGCGAGAAAGGGGAATGAGAACTCTATTAGCTACCTCTGCTGCCACTGGAATTCATCAATGCCTGTCAAGACAGCTGCCCTGAGTAGGCAATGAATTAGTTTCAAGTGTCTGTGTGCTCTAAAGCAAGCACGGGGAACATTAACACTCCCTAATCAAGAGCTGTGTCTGCATATTCCCTCCACTGTCTGCCTGTGGTTTCATTTCTGAGGAGGCAAGAACGAAAGAGACAGAACGAAAGAACAGGAGCTGCCTGGCTTGAAAATGGAATAAAGAAACGGGATTGTCATAGAGTAGGGTTCAAGCCCCACGCTGGGCTCATGGCAGGGCTGGCCAAATATATCGGTAATATAATAATATATTGATATCATGAATACAGTAAGACATGATATCTTCTACTATTTGGGATATTGGGATATTCAAGCCGTATGCTGGTTTTAGTCGTTTAAACTTTAAGCCCTATTTTATCCTGATATTAAAATTGGCTAATGGGAGGACTGGCTGGCTATGTCACTATGAGTCAGCCATAACCATATAAGGAGTTCCAAATGCAGCTACGCCCAAATATGGAGTGTGTTGTCTAACCTCAATGTGTTGTCATGGCACCAGGCATAAACAAATCAGTCAGTTCCATATATTGGCACAAAAGCATGGGACAAGGATTGACAGGTACAGAGATTTCCATATATAGGCATGTTGGTCGGATCAGCGGTGTAAGTGTGAGGGCCGCGTAGCTATTTGAAAATCTTTAAACTATATATTTTATTATCACAAAACCACATTATCGTCACAATATCAATATCGAGGTATTTGTTAAAAAACTGCACAGCCCTAGCTCATGGTTTGGCCTGCATCATGGAGTGCTACTGTATGGTACTATCACTGCCAGGCAGTGGTGGAAAGTAACTAAGTACATGTACTGTACTTAAGTAAAATTTTGAGGTATTTGTACTTTACTTGAGTATTTGCAATTTCCAATACTTTTACTTCTACTCCAATACATCTCGGATCCAAATATTGTACTTTGACTCCACTACATTTATTTGAAAACTTTAGTAGCTAGTTACTTTGTAGATTTGGACTATTACAAAACACACATTAACCACTTCAGCCCTATATACATTTTGGCCATTTGAAAATCTGCTATTTTCAAAAGATCTTTATACATTTTATATGCAAACTTGTGAAATGGGACATTCTGCATAAGGAGTACTTTAAGTACATTTTGACATTTTGATACCAATAATACTTTTACTTGAGTAAAAAATGTGAGTACTTTTTCCACCACTGGTACTATCACTGCCAGGGTGCCATGTGCCAATGTGTTCATGGTACTGTAAAATAGATGTCTGCTCAAAGCCATGTGGCTTACTTGGTAACGTGAGGTTGCCATTGTGTTGCAACCTAACGGTTGCCATCCCTCATCACAATAAGTGATGAGGGATTATCTCTGCTAGTTAAGATCCCAGTCAAAAATGAGGCTCAGCTGTGTAAGAAGGGGAAGTGGGAGAAGGCAGTCATCAGTCCCTTTTTATTGTCCTGCAAACCAATGGTTTTCATGCAGTGGCTGTTTGAATAAGGCAAGGCGGACATTAAGCAATTTCAACCTGGAGTTCTGGGCATGTCATCATAGGTGAAAATGTAAAAAGATATATAATAAAATAATAATTAATTATATATAGTTAAATGCACTCAAATAGAAAATATGCGTTTTTCAAATTGATTAGAATTGATTTAGCACTCGTTGACAAATTACAAAAAAACAAAAAACATTGGCAATCGGTGGTCTAGGGCCTCTCCAAAATCGGATGGGCATCAGACCCAGAAATCTGGCATCGTTCGGGCTCCAGAACAGTCCCGTCATCTCCAAGAAGCAAATAAGTAAATTAAGTGTGACCGAAAGCTTTAATTCTGGAGGCAGAAGGATTAGACTGTTTGATGAGCAGATTTACGGGTGCAGGCGTGGGGAACACAAAGGAACACTTCTGGCCAAGTGTAATAATATCTGAAAATATTTCTGAAAAACCCATATTCCTGTGACATGTATTTTCCCTGCACTTCAACCCAACATCTCTCATCCCCAAGATTAAATGCTTTTATCGTGTGTGTGTGTGTGTGTGTGTGTGTGTGTGTGTGTGTGTGTGTGTGTGTGTGTGTGTGTGTGTGTGTGTGTGTGTGTGTGTGTGTGTGTGTGTGTGTGTGTGTGTGTGTGTGTGTGTGTGTGTGTGTGTGTGTGCGCGCGCGCGGATTTGACATGTTCCATTTTCACTTGCCGGTTGTTCTCCCTCTTTGCTCAAAGTGGATCTTTTAATAGATCTAGGAAATGTTACATCTCTGTGCACTTATAGACAAGTGTGTCGCCACTCAAGCTAAAAGACTCTCTTCTTAAACAAAGTTGTTAGTCCCCTACAACATTGGTTCTCCCCTTGGGGGGGTTCCGGGGGGTCCCCAGCAAAATGTGTTAATATAGCATCACAATATTTTTAACCACTTTAACCTTTTATTCTCATTGGCTATTCAAAAATAGCAGATCTACAAGCTCATAGCACGGCACCGAGTGCCGCGCTATGAGCTTGTAGATCTGCTATTTTTGAAACATCGTGAACATTTGTGCAAATCTTTGAATATATATTTTTGAAAGCGAACATTTGTAACTCAAATCTTTGCTTCTGGGGGTCCCTGGAACAAAATATTTTGAGATGGGGGGTCCGTGGCCAAATACATATCATTTTGGGGGTCCTTGACATGAAAAAGTTTGAGAACCACTGCCCTACAAGGACATCCTGACACTTTTCAAGATAGGACTTACGGCCTTTCATTAAAACGTTTTATATTCGTATGCGTCCTCTCCTTAACAGACATTCCACACGCCCAGCTTGGGAGACGAGGAGTTCGAGATTCCGCCCATCACGCCTCCGCCGGAGATCGAGTCCGGGCTCGGCGGGCTGTCCGACGTGGACTCGCCCTTCCCGGGCGGCGTCCCGGAGCTGCCGGGGGGCCAGCAGCACCCGCACAGGGGGCCCCTGACCCCACAGTTCCCCCCGCAGAGCCTGGAGCTCCCCTCCATCACCATTTCGCGGAACATGATGGACCAGGAGCGCCTGCCCATCAACAACGGCTTACCTGTGGTGAGTGTGCCATCTGCACAACATAATACTCCATCAGCACTTTAGCCCATTAAGAGCTGGAACGCATCGGTGTCATTTTTAGATTTTTAGCTAAAAAAGCATTATTTTACACTTTGGCTATTCAAAAATAGCAGATATACAAGCTCGTAGCGCGGCACCGAGTGCCGCGCTACGAGCTTGTGATCTGCTATTTTTGAAAAATCGAGAAAATGTGTGCAAATCTTTGAAAATATATATTTTTAAAGCAACAACATTTGTAACTCAAATCGTTGCTTCTGGCGGTCCCTGGAGCAAAATATTTTGAGACGGGGGTCCACGGCCAAATACATATAATTTGGGGGGTCCTTGACATGAAAAAGTTTGAGAACCACTGACAGCAACATAGGTTTTTTTCAAAAAACTTTTAGGATTTAGAAGACATTTTGTAGAATAGGTCTCAGGTCTTAATGGGTTAGGGGAAAGGGAACGTCTCTTTTTATTTTTGCCGCACCAGATGTTGCTCTCTCTGCCATCCTCGTTTGTCTGCGTGGCGGACGTTGGCGGTTAGCTGACTGCCCGCCCGCCCGCCCGCCCGTCCATCAGCGGCCAATCATCCGCTAGCATTGTTGTTGCCCCCGTGTTGATGTATTATTGCCTTACACAAGACTGGGGTTTGTGTGTGTGTGTGTGTGTGTGTGTGTGTGTGTGTGTGTGTGTGTGTGTGTGTGTGTGTGTGTGTGTGTGTGTGTGTGTGTGTGTGTGTGTGTGTGTGTGTGTGTGTGTGTGTGTGTGTGTGTGAACACAAGAGAGAGAGAGAGAAGAGGTGTTGTTGAGGAGGAGGACGTTACAATGTGAAGTTGTATCAGAAAAAGAAAAAAAACGTACAGTTTCCCGACGCATCGTGGTGTCACCTTCACAGTTTTTGGGTTGGCCTCCTGTTGTCAATGCATCTGGCAGAGCATCTGGCCCTGTTTACAACACAGGAGGCACGTGATCACATCGAGGAGATGTCATGATATTATGTTACTTTACTGTGTGAGGATTCTTTCCTTCTTTAAAGCACCGAACTGACTGTGAATGATCCTCTGTAAGGTGAGCAGATGTGAACAGATCACAGGTAAAGCAAAGCAAAGCAAAGTTTGTTGTTTACCCAGGGTGTCGGACTAAGTACGAACCTTGTTTCCAGCCGGACCCTGCATGGAAGCCTTGCTCAAGGGCTATTCAGCGGTGATTCATGATCGATGTGATGAATTGGGGAATCGAACTAGGGACCTTCCGGTATCAAGGCCGCCCCTCTAACCACTAGGCCACCGCTGCCACTTGTTAAGAGTACAAAGCCCCCCCCCCCCCCCCCCCCCCCCCCCCCCCCCACAGAAGGACAGTGAAAATGGGACTCAAAAGTGCCACTGTCAGTGAGTGTTGCCATGTCTGCCTATTATAAGTAGAGTTGTTTCCGATACCAATACCAGTATCGGAAAAGCTGACGATACTGCTTAAAATGCTAGTATAGGTATTGGTATCGTCTATGCCATTCCGATACCACGTCATTTATTACAAATGAATGTTTATTTTTCCGCGGACCCCGACCATCTGCAAATATTTTGTGCCCGGGACCCCCGCACTTGGTGTTGTTAAAATGTTAAAAAAAAGATTCCAAATATTTCCCCCCAGGATTTCTTTTGAAAATAGCAGATCTACAAGCTCACAACGCGTCGCATGGCGACGCGTTGTGAGCTTGTAGATCTGCTATTTTCAAATAGCCGATGTGTATATACTGTTGGTTTAAAAATGGCTCATTTGGGTTTCTTTTGGGCTTGTGTTCATAGACCCGGGTTGCTTGTTTCTCTCGCAGAATCGGGCTACACTGGCCCCACTGTGTTTCCAGGGGCTCATATATAATTCATGTTGCTTCCAGAGGCCTCCCACCCACCACTATACTGTAAATGCTGATGCAGGATTCTGTCCCAATGTCACATGAGGTCTTCACAACCTTTTATCTGATGCTGTTCTGAATCCTGAACGTTCTGAATATTCACTTTGCTTTGGTTTTAGGAGTTCGGAGTTCAGCTTTGTCTGTATGCATGGAAAACACAGTGGTTCATAGACGGGACTGAATATAATTCCAAAGAATTGCATAACATAGAAGATCTGCAAGCTCACAATGCATCATGATTATGCGAGGCATTTTGATTTCGCAAATCGGCTATTTCTGCTTTTTTTTTTTTTTACATGACCACGATTGTACGCCGAAGTGTTAAAACGTGGGTTTAAGTTGTTAAGACTCCACCTTAGCCCACAGCACTTGCCCTAGCCTCGACAACCTTGCAGGCTCATGCAAAGGCTAAAAATGTAATTTAGATAGCATGTTATGTGTAGACAGATGCCAGGTCATTTGTAGACCTGGCATCCTATAGTGTGCATAGTTTCAATGTACAGATTAATGATTTTTTTGGGGGATATTCTACTGTTTAGACTGATGATAGGTTCTTGGTTTACCTATGATCCTAGATTTCTATTTCTTTGCATTTGATGTATTACCTCGTGTTTTCCTTGATTACTGTAAATCACTCTGGATTAAGAGCGTCTGCTAAATGCCTAAATTGTAAATTAATCAGAATCAATTATTTTGTTAAATTATTCCATTAGTTTTTTTTTGTGTCAATCCAGGCAATTCAAGATTATTCGATTAATTTAGAAAAAGTAATCGATGGAACAATCAATAAGAAAATAATGGACAGTTGCTGACCTACAGAGGAAGCCCGTTGTTTCTTTAATGAGAACTGGCACGCACAATCCTGGTGTCCATTGATACGGATGGTCAAGCCCAGAGAACACTGCACACAGTTAATGGCTGTCTTTATGCTGATAATGCTGTGTGCTATAGATTTTAAGATTGTTGTCTGGGAGGGGGGGTTCTCAAATGCCACAGTCGTAGGAGCATTGAGGAGGAAAAAATGGAAATGTCACTGGACTGACTAGTTGTCTTCCAGCCCCCCTATTACAGGAATGGAAAGATTCATTTAGGGGGAACAGGAATGAAGGCACACTATATAGTAGGCATGAGCACACAGATGATGGCCGTATTGATGCTGCATTTGCTTTGTGAACCACGTCAAAAGGTATTACATTGTGTCGAGGGAGAGCCGTGATCATTCTAACTGTATGAATACATGAAATGGCTTTTTAGCCCCCCCACCAAACACACATTAGTCGAATTGGAACCAACGCTACAGATATTTATTTACATTCCATATGGGACAGGGCGGCTGTAAACATTATTTTTTTTTAACGGCTTTTTTCCCTGCTTTCCAAACTGCTGGCATGTAAAAATAATTGCGGCTTTTAAAATATCCTCCACCACATACAGTATAAGTGAGCCCCAGCAGGCTTCTTTTTTTTTTTTGCCTAAAGAATTTTCATTTCATGGTCAGTTAAGCTTTCTACATCTGGAAGAAACGGGGAACCATGACACAATTACATTCCTGACTGTTCTCACGACTTGCTGGTGGATTAGATTTGATGCTCAAACATTATTCCTCTTTAACACCATTTGCATGGCTCATGTCTCTGATTGTGCGGGGACTCTATTAAAAAGTGAAGGGAGAATGTGGGGTTTCTGCTCCCATGCCTCGTGGCATTGTCACCGCCGCACACTGCTTCCCCCCCCCCCCCCCCCCCCCCCCTTATCACTCATCACACATTGTACCACGAGGAAGGCTTACGGTGGTCCTTCATTTTCCTCCACAAATGGGATTGATCCCCAAAAGTCTTAGAGACAATGCCGGCGCAGAAATCCCATTCATTTCCGTCTTTGTCTTTGCCCGGTGGAGGGAGACATAACTTTTTAGGTGGAAAATGTAACCGGGTGCCAATCCCTGTGTATTGCCGTGAATGCCATTACACAGTAATATTAATATGTGGAGGAGGAGGGCCCTTTTTTAGAAAGTTTTTTGGGTCATTTTGTCAGCATGCTGATAATGGAATTACATCCTTATGTACTGTACATGACCATAATCCGTGTGATTTTCTATGGCTGCAGGGGCAAAGGAATAAACCAATGCGATCTAGCAGTTATATAGCAGTTATATAGCAGTTATTTCTTTCATTGCGCTACCGCAAGCTGCTGCTTCCCAAGCAGTTGCTTTGGGTTTTCATCTACATGCTGGCGAATATTTGGCATCTGTGATAGCTCAGCTTAACCCGTTAAGACTGGGAACGCATCAATGTCATTTTTTGGGGCTATTCAAAAATAGCATCTACAAGCTCCTAGTGCGGCACCGTGTGCCACACGCTGAGCTTGTAGATCTGCTATTTTTTTTTTTTATCGTGAAAATGTTTGCAAATCTTTGAATATGTATATTTTTAAAGTGAACATTTTTAACTCAAATCTTTGCTTCTGGGGATTCTACAGAATGTCTTCTAAATCCTAACAGTTCTTTTGAAAAAAACTTATGTTGCTATAATATCAGTGGTTCTCAAACCTTTTTCATGTCAAGGATCCCCAAAATGATGTATTTGTCCCCCTCTCCCCATCTCAAACTATGTTGTGCCAGGGACCCCCAGAAGCAAATATTTGAGTTTAATACATTTAAATACATATATATTCAAAGATTTGCACAAATGTCCACGATTTCTCAAAAATAGCATATCTACAAACTCATAGCGCAGCATTTTTGAATAGCCAAAGAAATGACACAGATGCTTTCCCGGTCTTAATGGGTTAATCAGAAACCCAATCACAGAGCATACCTGGGTATATTTTCAGAGCCCCCCCCTCATCCCCCTCCTTTCCCATGTCACAGCTTTGCCAAGAAGCCTCACCAAGTCGTCTCCCCCTGATGTTCGGCGTATGTCTTGCAAATTGGCCACAGATGCCGGGTTCTCTACAAAGAGAAATACATTTTCTCTCTCTCTCTCTCTCGGCTTGCTTGGGAGAAGAAAACGCCTGGCAAGCCCTGAATCCGAAGTCATTATTTATTTAATCTGCTCCCCTAACAAGCTTCTGACTCTCATTTTTTGTCTCCCAGCATGTGTTCTGCTGATTTGTGATTGGGTCTCAATAGTGCCAAAGTAGCGGGCGCCGGAGCTGCCAGTATTGCTTTATTCACCGTTTCTCCCTCGCATCGCTCCTCCTCTCTCCCTGCCACACCGAGAGTCAAAAAAAAAAAGTCTGGTTTGCTATTTCACAAAAACACCTGGTGCCTTCAACCAACCGTCTGTGTGTGTGTGTGTGTGTGTGTGTGTGTGTGTGTGTGTGCGTGTGTGTGTGTGTGTGTGTGTGTGTGTGTGTGCGCGCGCGTGTGTTTTACTTCTTGACAGGTGTAAGCGGGTGCTGAAATGGACTCCATGTCCACACTTATTGTTTTTGAAAGATGCAGTAGTGGATAAGCTAGTAGCGGTGTGTACACAGTAAAATAAAATCCTGAGTGTCCATTTAACCACCATCGCCTTTGGAGTTCATGTTGGCATGCCATTGTTGTCAAAATGTTTTCGGAATAAAATCAAATATAAAAGCAGATCTACACGCTCACAACGCCCCCGTGTAGCGACGTAGACTTGTAGATCGAGCATTTTTCGAATAGCTGAAGTATAACGGGGCTTAAATGGTTAATATTCGGTCTATTTGGTTACATTTGGACACTCAGAGTTAAATTAACACCATGGGACTTGACTGTGTATAATGCTAAGCCATTACTGAGTGAGGACATCTCCGCCAAGTTATTTTATTATGTTTACCACTAAGAGGTTGTGTGGTGTTGTATTTCTTTGGTGGAAAAACCCTGTAAGTTCAAAACCATTCCTTTCTAAAGTAGTGAAAATAGCCGATCTACAAGCTCACATCGCGACGCGTTGTGAGCTTGTAGATCGGCTATTTTCACTACTTTTCTGTGACACTTCTCCTATGGTGAAGTGGGCATTAATTTTCCCAAAAAAACAAACGAGACAAAAAAAACGTTGAAATATGGAGATACGAGGTTTCTGCCCGACGGCGGCGATTTGTTTCATATTTATGACCCACTTTGCTGTTCTAGCGAGCAGTCCAACAAACACACGAGACGACCAGTCCACCGTACAAGGTCCACACACATCTCCTAGCAACTCCGTACTCGTGAAACCGAAGCAAATAAGCTGATTTATGTTATTACAACGTCATATACAGTACCGACCGTACATATACCATGGTTATGTGTACATTAGGGTATTAGATTACATGGGAATCTAGTAATAACCTACATTTTGACTGGTCACAAGATTAATAAAATTGAAGATGTGGTGGTGGCTACTGTGGCAAAAAAAAAACCATCTTTTTCTATTTGATGTTATCCCTTCCAAACCAGGTAGCACTGACATCAGTTGTACATCAATTTCAGAGTGTTCTTTTTTTACTCCCACCCCCCCCCCCCCCCACCCCATCTCTTTTTTCCCCCCTCTTTCAGCAGCAGACAGCTATTGTGACATATTGGGTCAGTCAGAAATGAAAGATATTCATGCAGGCATGCAATACTTGTAATGAAGTCTCGACTTGACCTTCTGCGTGATTGATTCTGTAATTTAGTTTTCTCAGGCAGTGCTCGAAATGAAATGATGTCATGTTGAACAAGTTTTAAATACCCATAGTGCATCGGGAGAAATGGCGGAAGGGGGTATGGGTCACTGGCTGTTGCACGACCGAGGGGGGGGGACACACACGACACAGCCCCCCCCCCCCTCCCTTGCCCTCGTGGTCTGAGCAAGGGAGAGGAGGAAGTGAAGAGAAATTTGTTTTGGAGTGGGGGTTGTGGGGGAGATGGACTGTGTTTGCAGAGAGAGAGAGAGAGAGAGAGAGAGAGAGAGAGAGGTGTGTTTGACAGAGACAGGGGAAAGCAGAGAAAAACAATTTATCTTCATGCTATTATAGCCTTTGCTGGCATTCAGAATTCCATTTTTCTCATTTGGCTTAAGCACGGACTTCAGCAGGTTGACGAAAACGGAGGAAGGGAGGGAGAGAGAGAGGGGGGGAGAGAGAGAGAGAGCGGGGGAGAGAGAGAGAGAGAAAAATAAAATGATGTACCCGTTTAGAAGGCGAGTAAAGGAATATGTGCAGAGGACTGATAAACTATCTTTAATAGGACTGACCTTTCACGCTGGCAAAAGTTACTGGCGGATTCATCCTTATAATTACCATATAGATGATTTTACCCCTCTCCTGCAATGGAGCATTTCCAAGAGCTCTGCGCTGATTGAATGGAAATTGAACTTGTTAACATTCTTTTCAGCCTGTTACAGCTTGCACTGTTCATAAACTCAAAACCACCGCACCCAAAAATTCTGATTCCCAGCATCTTAAAGAACAAGTCGCCAGTCCTGTTTTCATTGACATCTACTGTTGAGATTTGTATCCGCACACTTAGGAGCGAATGAATATTACATTTTCTGTTGTGTTTAAAGTCCTCCCTGTGTGTGTGTGTGTGTGTGTGTGTGTGTGTGTGTGTGTGTGTGTGTGTGTGTGTGTGTGTGTGTGTGTGTGTGTGTGTGTGTGTGTGTGTGTGTGTGTGTGTGTGTGTGTGTGCGTGTGTGTGTGTGTTTACATCTCCTAGTTGTTGTACTAGAATGCTTTTACGCAGCAGAGTGTGTTAACTGCTAAGTGCGGAGGAGGCCAACAGCGACCTGCCAAACAAGCCATTTATTTTTTGACAACACACTGCTGGCAGTATCTGATGCCGTTTGTGTACCGACTTCAACTTTGGCATTTAAACAGACACACACCGGGCAAAGTTCCAATCTGAATTTCCATCGAGAAGCTTTATTGATTGGCGAGTAGATTGTGCAGAGGCCACTAAGCTTAGTTATGTTTGACACACGCAAATTGCATTCATGTCCACCCGTGTGCAGACATAAGAAACACAAAACACACACGTCACACACACGTCTAGTGGCAAACCTAACAAAGGAGGGCACATCTGGCCACTGTGCACTCAAGATAAGGACTTATTTGCAGATTTACGACAACTATCAAAATATCTATTTAGATGCTCGCTGTGACTGCAGACAATATTGCAATCAAAATGCAAATGAGATGAAGCAGAGGGACATAAAAAAAACAACATCCTTGTTGTGAATTCATATTCATAATCAAGGGCAGTGTTAGTTAAGATGATTTCTTTGCCTAGTCGTGCTATTGGCTGTCATTTGTTGTAACATTTTGTCCAAATCAGACAGTGCAATGTGCTTATTTCCCTGATATAGCCTATTGTCTCAGTTTGATATCATCAAATGGAGATCTAAAAATGACTGCCACTCCAGTTGTTGTGATTATACAAGACCAAATTATGGCTTTAATGTGTTTAGCATGCTGATGAGCAGGATATGATGACGTGTAACCGTTAGCCATCAGCGAGTGAACGACATCTAAAAAGGCCATTTTCGTGGGGAAATCACCGTATTCCAAAAAACAAATGGCAGAATTCTCTTATCGCTCTAAGTCAGAATTGCATCATTGGGACAGAACAGAAGTGCTATCATACAGATGGCCACGACTAATGAGCTCAGTGTGCGTGTTGCTTTGATGTTCTCCACGAGCAGAGCAAACAAAAAAACAGAGCTGTCAACCTCAACAGCTTGCTAGGCAATGGACAGTCGTTGGGGCTGTCGGGTGGAAACCTCATATGTGCAAAACGGTTACTTTACACGTTTCAAATTCCAACATAATAACGTCTTTAATAATGTCTTCATTGTCCCCTCAGGTATATTCATCTTCACAGTCTGTTCCAACAGAACAACACATAACCATACAGCGCAGAACATCATAACAACATAACACCGAGACAACACATGTCCCCGGTAAACACAGAAAACGTCCCATTTGCCCAAATTTTCGGGGGTTTTCAAAAATAGCACTCGGTGCCGTGCTATGAGCTTTTATATCTGCAATTTTTTAATAGCCAAAGAAATCTAAAATGACACAGATGCTTTCCCCAGTTAAGTCTTAATGTGTTAATGCCGCAAGGGCTGAAGGGACAAAACGATCTAACTAACTTTTTCCCCATTTCAAAGTGCTGTATCTTGGTCCAGATGGCGTAAGTAGGAAGTGACGATGTAAGGGATGATCAGTGTCACATGACATTGTGTGAGTGCTACGCGTGTGATGATGGCCTTATGATTCCTATCAGGAAGTGTTGGGTGTGGGAAGTCCGATAACCTTTGGAGGCAGATCTACAAGCTCAAAATGCATTGATTTTGAGCTTGTAGATCGGCTATTTTTATTTTTTATATCTATCTGTCTATCTATCTATCTATCTATCTATCTACACACACACGTATATACATACATACATACATACATACACACATACCTATGTTGAATGCACTTATTGTAAGTCGCTTTGTATAAAAGCGTCTGCTAAATGACCGTAATGTAATACACACATTTCTATAATACAGCACACTTGTTAACATTCCCTCTCTCATCATCCAGCCCAGATTCTCAACCTTATTTTAAATTCAAAGCACCCCCCAGTTTGATATGCATTAGGCCACGGACCCCCATGCATTTGATAGGATTTTCATGTCTTGGGACCACAATCCACACGCCATAATCCCCAGTGTCAACTCAACACGGGTCCATGTGGTTCCATTTGTACACGTTCTGAGTTACAGACCTGTAAGGGTCCATTGGCTTCCTAACTATCATTAATTTAGCTGGAACTCCCTCAAGCCCCCACAAGACCCCACATTGAGAACCAGTTATCTAGCCTATGTTGCAGAATTTTACACACATGTAAATATACGGGAAGTGTATCCGCCCTGGCCTCATGCTGTATATTGCAGTCAAGATAAGCAGCCCAGCCAGCATAGCATATGAGGAAAAACAAATGGATTGCACATCCAATATGTTCCTGCCTGAAACAGTGTTACAATATTGTTGTTGTTTTTTTAACCCATTCAATCCGGCGGACGCATCTGTGTCATTTTATGATTTCTTTGGCTATTCAAAAATAGCAGATCTACAATCTTGTAGCGTGGTACAAGATTTTACCTATAGCTATCTGCTATTTTTGAAGAAAATGTGTGCAAATCTTCTAATATACAGTACAGTATATATACATTTTAATACAAATCTTTGCTTCTGGGGGTCCCTGGAACAAAATATTTTGAGATGGGGGGGCGGGGGGGGGTCCGCGGACAAATACTGTACATATCATTTTGGGTGGTCCTTGACATGAAAAAAGTTTGAGAACCACTGATAGCAACATAAGTTAAAAATTATAGACTGTTAGGATTTAGAAGACATTTGTAGAATCCCCAGAAGCAAAGATTTTGGTATATATATATTCAAAGATTTGCACACATTTTCACGATTTTTCAAAAACAAGCTTGTGAGCTTGTAGATCTGCTGTTTTTTGAATAGCCCAAAGAAATCTTAAAAATGACACAGATGCGTTCCCGGGTCTGAATGGGTTAAGACGGGAGCCGCTCATGAGGTTCTTTCAATAAAGCCAGGTGCGTGGGTTTTTATGATGTGTTGATGTTGGGAGAGATTGAGTTTGCGCCGCTGAATACAGATGGATGCACCTATAGGGAGAACAAATCAACCTACTTCTTTTTTTTTTGCTTCTGTGTTCACTTCTCTCTCTTTCTCTTCTCTCTCAGTTCCATGTCAGCTCTGTTGGCTTTCTGATCAGTCTCCCCCCCTCCGGGGAGCTGGCAGTCCTTGTAATTTCATCCTCACTGCAATCAATGCAAACCCCCCCCAAACATACCCAACCACCCACCCACCCGTCTAAACTCTCTCAAGAACCAAATGTTTTACCAGGAAGAAAAGAAAAAAAACCTGTATGCGAGATTTTGAAGAGGTTATTGTATTATATACCCTGGATGGTAAGAGAGGGAGAGAGAGAGTCTGTCCCAGACAGTAAAATTTTATCCCCTCAGCTGGTTGATTTATGGAGTTGATTATATAGAAGCATTTTTTCCCACTCTTTGGCAGTCAAAGTATGATCTATGAAAGCTGCCAACAGACGGAATTTCATCTCTGAATGGAGTGGAGGTATCTTTTTTTTCCTTTCTTTTTTGTAACCTCTGTCACAGAACCAGGGGGGAGAAAGTTACTATAACCTTAAAAAGTGGCATTTCACTGAAATGTGTAGGGCGTTTTTTTTTTGTCTCTTTCATGTTGCTGTGTGTGCAGCCTCCATGCAGACAGAGTGCTACATGCATACAGATCATGACTTATGAACAGTGTCTTTGTGGAGACGTTCAGGGTAGGGATGGGACGATGATCGTTATTATCGTTTATCGTGATTTAAAAAAATCATCATTGTATCGCAGAGATTTTAATTTATCGTGAAATTGTCCTCCGTCACACACTCAGATGAATTAGCTTTTGTTGAGCTGCAAATCCAGTACCACTTAAACCCCTCTATACTTAAAGAGACAAAAAAAAGCAACGCGTTGTGAGCTTGTAGATCGGCTATTTTTGGCGAACGTCCCCGACAGAATAGGGATGCTGGGGGCTGAAGTGGTTTAACAAAAGTGCCATTTAAAATCTTAAGGATATTTTGATTATCGCGATAATATCGTTAATCTCAATTATTTTCCCCCCCAATAATCGTGACATGTAGTTTTCATATGGTCTCCATCCCTAGCTCAGGGTTATGTACTTAACTGAGAGAGGAACTGGCTCTACTGTCAACTACTACTGCACTGATGATGATGATGATGATGCCCTCCGGGGACTGGCCAGAGTCACAACTTGCCCTTTCACAGATTTCCATACAATGAATGCACTTTGGAAACTAATCAATCAAAGCCCTGTAGCCATCTACTGCTGGCTTATGAAGCAGGCTGCTCAGACAGGATAGAGTGACATGCACTCTGATTCATTTTGTTTTGACATCTTGATTGACAACGCATGTAAAAAAAAAAAAGAAAACACACACACACACACGCACACACAAAAAAAAAACATATACAGATTGCACACCACAGTCAAAAGGATAAATACACAAGAAATCTAAAACCTTGTTTCCATTGCGGTCCTCTGTCATGATTGATTGATTGATTGAATATTTTATTAGGCAAAAGAATGTAAAACAACACATTTACATTTAAAATACTTTGTCTAACAGGTCCGTTCATAAAAGTCCTTGCGGACTTGTTTCCAATGAGGGCCTTGGTATTCAATTCATAGACATACTGTATATAGTGGCACCACAGTTCGAATATCATTACACAAAGAAAATAAAAATAAAACAGCAAAAAGATGATATATATATATATATAACACTATGTACAACAAAAGGAATAAAAAAGGGGGTAAAGATATGTACAAGAACAGGGGGGGGGGGGTCGGCTGTCTAACGGGAAAATGGTACTACCTCCTCTTTTGGCCTCCTGAAAGGGGGATGGGGTTGGGGTTAGACCATTCCAATCCTGGGTGGCAGTGCTGTAGAAGGAGAATTTGCCCATGTTTGTTTTATGGGTGGGTGGTACCAAATTGTTGTTAACGCTCCCTCTGGTATTGTGACTGTGGGTGTCACTAACCTTTTGGAGGTATTTACTCAGATATGCGGGAATAGGGGGCATATCGGGCAAATTTTCATTTACAATTTTGAAGGCCAGTCCCATTTTTAGTTGTTTAACCCTGTCTTCCACCCTGAGCCAGCCTAGGCTGGCAAAATGGGTGGGAGAAAGGTGGGTCATGGGCCCCAATCCGAGGAGTAGTCGAATCAGTTTGTTTTGGGAGGTTTGAAGCTTAGTCTTCAGTGACACTGAGGTGTTGGAGTACCAGGAGGTGCTAGTCATGGCATGGCATATAATAATCTAGGAAAATAGATAATCTACAAGCTCACAAGTTTTGAGATGTGTTGTGAGATTGTTGATCGTCTATTTTCGCCGAATAGTTGCCTGTAACAACACACGCAGAATAGAGAGACACAAGGGTTCATGTGGTTAATGAATTCAATGACCCAAATTACTTTATTGGTTTGACGATATGGATCATAGTTTCACACTTTCACACGGCTTTTTGTTTCTGCAGAACATTGGAGAGATGGACAGTGGTGGAAAAATAACTCAATTATTTTTGTTTTACTTAAGTGAAAGTGTAGATCTGCTATTTTCAAAACCGAAGTTTTCAAATAATTGTAGTAGAATAGAAGTAAAAGTATTGTAAATTGGAAATACTCCAGTAAAGTAAAAGTACCTCAAAAATGTACTTAAGTACATTACTTGAGTACTTGTAGTACTTTAGTACCTTTCCACCACTGGATATTGACCATAGGTTGTTACACTGCTTTGTGTTTCTGTAGAACATTGAAGATACGGACCATAGGTTTCACACTGTTACACTGCTTTGTATTCCCACAGAACATTGAAGATACGGACCATAGGTTTCACACTGTTACACTGCTTTGTGTTACTTTAGAACATTGAAGATATGGACCATAGGTTTCAAACTGTTACACTGCTTCGTGTTCCTGCAGAACATTGAAGATACGGACCATAGGTTTCACACTGTTACACTGCTTTGTGTTTCTGTAGAACATTGAAGATATGGACCATAGGTTTCACACTGTTACACTGCTTTGTGTTCCTGCAGAACATTGAAGATATGGACCATAGGTTTCACACTGTTACACTGCTTTGTGTTTCTGCAGAACATAGGAGCGGGTCATCTTCGCCAGTACCCGCCGAACCCGGCCATGGTGATGAGGTCCATCATCAACATGAACAACCCCAACGGAATGATGTCGCGGAACCAGCTGACCACCATCAACCAATCACAGCTCAACGCTCAATTGGGGCTGAACATGACCGGGCCCAACATCGCCCACACGTCGCCCTCGCCGCCCGCCAGCAAGTCGGCCACGCCCTCGCCCTCCAGCTCCATCAACGAGGACGACCAGGACGAAGGCAACAGGGTGAGGACAGAGCTTGAGATGATGTTGTGTGTACAGCAGGGGTCCTCAATGTTTTTTTCAGCCCAAGGACCCCTTAGCTGAGAGAGAGAGATGAAGCAGGGATGAAAAGGTTTAATCTGCAACACAATTCTACTTGTGTTTGCAGATTAAACATAGATGGCTTCATAGACTTGTTTGACAGCACTATCATTAATGCTGTGTACATTAATATTTTGGGTATTTTTTACATTATTACCACTATTATTAACTAATTGTAATAACTATATTATTACAATTATTTACAACTTAAAGGGATATTTCACTTTCAAAAAAACTTTTGCTCATTTTATTGTCTACTCAGGTTTTTGTGTGCCGTTTTTGACAGTTTTTAAGTTGCTCGATTCAGTATTTAGATATTTGATATTCATTTGATCAGACACGCCCCCTTCCTATACAAACCCATTATAACTTCAAACTCAATTTTAACCATGATAGATTCATCAAAAACACCCGTCCTTGGTTCTGGTGACTTATACCGCCCCGCTAATACGCGAGGGGCCGTGTTTTTTCTATTACTTTTTTCATTTATTTTTTATATTTTTTGAAAAAAATAAATAAAATACAATAAAAACATTTTTTTAAATAAATGAAAAAAATGTATCGGAAAAACACGGCCCCCTCACGCATTAGGAGGGCAGGGTGAGTCACCAGAACCAAGGACGGGTGTTTTCGATGAATCTAACATGGTTAAAATGGAGTTTGAAGTTACAATGGGTTTGTATAGGAAGGGGGCGTGTCTGATAAAATGAATACCAAATATCTAAATATTGAATAAAGCATCTTAAAAACTGTCTGGGGGGCTGACAAAGGCCTGAGTAGACGATAAAATGACCAAAAGTTTTTTTGAAAGTGAAATATCCCTTTAAACCCCCAATACTTAGTAAACTTGACCTTTGGCTCTGTACTTGGTCCGCTCTTTTTTCCATCTACACCAAACCTCTTTGCTGAAAATAGCATCGCGAGACGTTGTGAGCTTGTAGATCTGCTATTTTTGGCTAATGTTCTGCGTTCTGATGCTAGGGTTGAAGTGATTCATGTAAAAGAAAAAAGAAAGTTCCTATCACACAAAGATTCGGCGCCCCTCCTGTAGTAACTTTGAGGACCCCATAGGGGTCCCGGACCCCCTGTTGAAGACCCCATGGGTGGCTTTGGTAGGAATGACACCCAGTTCTTACGCTGGCTCTGCCTGCACAAGAGCCAAAAATCAAACACAAGAAGTGGTGAACAGAGGTGGTGTATTGTTTACGCACTAGAACCATCTGTATTCCTGCTAACCTTGATCTGACCCCTGGCCTTGCCACTAAAAATATGTGACAGTGGCATCTAAATAATTACCAAAGTTGACTTGAAACATCTTCCCTCAGCTTTTTTTAAATGTTCCTGAGATTGTAAATGCTAGAGAACCTCACACTTTATAATATATCTGTGCAAACTCATACGCTATGATTAAATACCTTTTTTTTTTTTGAAAGACCAATATCTCCTACAACATAAGTCCTATTTAGACAAAACTTAGCACACGTTTGGCATCATCCAACATATTCTATGCATAACATTTAGAATTAGAAAGTACTGTTCCTGAAGAAACAGTGTGGGATCGCTAAGAATGTTGAGCTGGTATTGAGTATTGATATAGTGTTAGTAGTGTTATAGTAGGGTCATAATACAATGTATTATGACGTCACTAGAATGGCATTACCGTTCACTAGAATGGCATTATGCATTATGACGTCACTAAATGGCATTTCTCCATTGAAATGACCCAAAGAACAGGGGGAATAATAATAATAAATAGTGAAGATAACATTAGTGTGATCGCTAAAGCGATCCCACAATTATTTGTACACACACACATTTTTAACAACTCCTCCTTCCCTGTTTGTGTGATTACCATATTATTATTATTATTATTAGTGTTGCCATTATTATTATATCGTTGCTGTCTGGCAGAAACCAGCTAACTAATTTTTTTTCCATAAATCAGGGCCATTGAACACCCTTCACGTCTGTGTGTTGGTAAAAACAATATTGAACCAATGAAAAGCATTAAAAAACGCTTCTGACAAAACCAGCTAAATCCATTGGATCCTCAAACTTTCTGCTAAACCAGCTAAGTCCACCGGAGTTAGCTGGTTTTGCTGACTCCAACCTCCACAACCTTTTGACCTCCAACCTCATTGTGAGCTCAGAGGTCCATTCAGCTGTTCTTATCAATGATGAACAAAACCTCCTAACTCCACTTTTTTTCATTTCCTGAAAAATTAACATTTTGGAGTCAGCTGGTTTCTGCCAGACAGCAGAGATATTTCATTATTACTACTATTATTATATTTATATAGATTTCATTTTGTGATATTTCTACAATCAGGTGTTCTAAAATGAGATCACATATAATGGTATTGCAGGTGATTGGAGAAAAGCGGCCGGCCCCGGTAGACCCCGCCAAGAAGCCCAAGACGCCCAAGAAGAAGAAGAAGAAGGACCCCAACGAGCCCTCCAAGCCGGTGTCGGCCTACGCTCTGTTCTTCAGAGACACCCAGGCCGCCATCAAGGGCCAGAACCCCAACGCCACCTTTGGAGAGGTGTCCAAGATCGTGGCCTCCATGTGGGACGGCCTGGGAGAGGAGCAGAAGCAGGTGCAGTACAACCAGAAACCTCTTATCTCCATGTTTTAACTTTTGGTGTTTTTTTTTCCGTAAATGAACGCCCTACGTGATCACACTACAGTGTCACACAAAATCATCATGAGTAGCAGATCTGCAAGATCGAAACGTGGCATGAAGCGACACGTTTTGAGCTTGTAGATCTGCTACTTTTTGCTATTTTTGATAATCCTGGCACACCTGGACTTGTCTCGTACCACACAGGTGTGCCTCGGCACAACATTAGGGAAAGGCTGGACTAGAACCTCATCTAAGACCGGGGACGCATCTGTGTCATTATAGATTTTAGCTGTAACCATTATTTTATACTTTGGCTATTAAAAAATAGCAGATCTACAAGCTCGTAGCGCGGCACCGAGTGCCGCGCTACGAGCTTGTAGATCTGCTATCGTTCAATATCCAAATTAGAGCGATGGTGCTAAATGAAAAATGTTTTCGTTCGATTTCAATCAGGTTTAAACACCTTTTCTCAATCATGTTGTACTGCAGCTGTAGAGTGAGCAAAGGAAACAATGTGACTAATGAAGTAGACTCAGCCAGGAAGCCGGTTGCATTTAGAATTACTAGAATACTGTGTTCGAAAAAACTTTGCCTCCAGGTAACTGGGAGTAAGTAATGTTTGTTTAGGAAGATTGCTTTTCACACCTGTCAGCTGCCTTTAACATCTTTTTCTTTTTTCTCTCGCCATTGCAGGTTTATAAAAGCAAAACAGAGGCTGCCAAAAAGGAGTATTTAAAAGCACTTGCTGCATACCGTGCTAGCCTGGTTTCCAAGGTGAGAATGATGTTTTCCATTTTGTACAGCAAATGTGTGAAATTGATAAACATTCAAGTCAATTAAATTATTCATTTTTTCCCCTGCATCACATTTTGTGTTTCCCCGAGACGGTCGTGGCTGTTTTGTTAGTATTAAAAAAACATTAACCACGACTCGCAGCAAGCTTGTAGATCGGCAATAAAAATAAAAAGCCTATAATAATACACCCCAAAAAAGGGACACATTTGTAATATTCTTAGTATTATGCACATGTGAACTAGGTATGCAAACGGTTCTGTTTGCCCACGGCTCAGTTCAAACCTCAATTTTTGGGTCACGGTTTCGGTTTTGTTAAAAAGAAAAGAAAAAAAATATTTTGCTTAGTAGCAATAAAAAAAAAAGTTTTTCTATTCAGACACAATCCAGTATTGTGTGCCTTTCATTATTTCAAGAAAGAAATTAACCATATATCGCTGACTGTACTTGGGGATGTACTGTCGCAAAGAAACACATCACTCCAAAGTTTAGTTTATGGCAATGAAAGTCCGGCTTTAATAAAGATTTAAGGATGTCATGCTTGCAACGATTACAAGTAGAGTCCCTATCTGCAGTCATGGAGTACTTTGTTGGAACTGGTCTGATGGAAATAACGTTTAATGAGCTCCTGCTACGAGTGCAGAGGACAACAACAATGCTTGTCATTATGCTCATTTATTAATCCGATGGTGTCGCCCGCCGAATATAGACGATCTACAGGCTCACAACGTGTCGTGATGCTTGTAGATCGGCTGATTTTGGCGAGCAACACCAGCTGGATTCAGTCACGGGGAGGGGATATCTTCAGGACACAGACATTAATGCATAACGCTAAATTGAATTGCTAAACCGAAAATCTGCGGTTCATAAGGGCGTGTTGATCCCTGCGTGGCGAACCGTACGGTTCCATTTTAAACCGAGAACGTGTTAATGTGAACGCTGGCTTTTTGTGGCTAAACCCCTCATGTCCATCCAGGCTGCAGCAGAGTCCGCTGAAGCCCAGACCATCCGCTCGGTACAGCAGACCCTGGCGTGCACCAGTCTCTCCCCGGGCCTGGTGATGCCGTCGCCTCTCAGTCTCAACCAACACCAATCCATGTCAGCGGCCGCGGCCGCCGCCCAGGCCCAGGCCCTCCAGCAGGGACTGCCGCGAGCCATCGCCCCGAAACCCCTACAGATGCGGCTGGGGGGGGGCAATCAGATTGTGACCTCCGTTTCCGTCGCCCACCAGAACATGCCCTCCGGGGTGCCAACGCAGCTATTGGGCCAGATGGGCAGCGGAGGAGGGGCCATGGTGGCGGGCGCCCAGTCCACGGCCGTGGCTCAAATGAGCCCGCCGCCCATGGGCCAACCGGGGCAGCAGCACGCCATTCAGCAACTTCAACAGCAGCAGCAGCAACAACAGAACCAGCAGCAGCAGATGCAACACCATCTCCAGCACCATCAGCTGCAGCAGCAGCAGATGCACCACCAGCACATCCAGCAGCAGATGCAGCATCAGCATTTCCAACACCACCTCCAGCAGCAGCTGCAGCAACACCACATGCAGCAGCAACAGCAGCAGCAGCAGCAACAACAGCAACAACAACATCAGCAGCAGCATCAACAACAACATCAAATGCAGCTGCAACACATGCAGATGCATCAGATGCATCAGCAGCAAATTCAGCATCTACAACAGCAGCAACAACAACAACAACAGCAGCAGCATCCGTCCCAGTGCTCCCCTCCCCAGCACTCCCCCGGCACGCCCCACTCAGTGGGGGGCTCCGCGTCCCTTGGCAGCCCCCAGCCCACTGCCCAGCAGCAACAACCCCACCCCTCCCAAATCCAGGCCCACGCCCTGTCACAGGTCAGCATCTACTGAGCCAAATGAAAAAGGCCTCCTATCTCAAAGAAGAGGCTTATTAATAATAATAAAAAGCATCATTCCACGTTGCTTTTTCTACGTTGCACTTAAGAAGTGTGTGAGAATTTTAGAATGTTATACAAAGAACTAGTCCATTGGTACAGACGGATATGCACACGTGTGTAAAAGTGGAGCAAACTTGTTAAGCTGGGAGTTTTTTGTCTATGAAATAGGCGGAGCTATAAGGGAAGTCTGCGGGGCACGTGTCCCACTGATTGTTTTCGTTTTGTTATGTTTGTTGGGTCCTCTCAATCCTCAATTTAAAACTGACTCTGGGCACATATTGTGTGTGAAAGGACAGGTGTGTCTTTCACTGTTTTATTTAACAATGAAGCTTTATTTATAAGGTCAAAATTGTCAGTTCAGCCCAGCGAATGGACATTTTGAATGCATTTCAACAAAAAGCATTTTTGGCAGGTCCTCTCTCGCCTGTCACAGAAAGCAACCCCGAACGGAATGACTCACAGAGGCCCCTGTACTGGAAACCAATAAACTCAACACATCAACATGTCTGTTTTTCCTCACACTGGCCAGTTATTATTGTGAGAACCTCAATCTTTCTCTTTTTCCACCCCATCATTCCTCCTGCAACATTAACTTTGGCCTAAAAGAAAATGTAAAAAAAACGTTGATCCCATCATCACACTGTTAAAGACGAGGCGGTGTTTGAAAACATTCACGTCTGTCTTTCTTTAGGAATAAGACAGAATAAAGACAAAAACGGGGGTTCTTGGGGTGTGGTTCTCTGGATGAAGACCTGAACAGACTGAAAGAGACATAAACTGCCATATTATGTCCTCTATGTCACTGCGTCATCAAGTTGTAGCTGTATTCTGCTGTATATGTTCCGTAGAGTGTGTGGGTTTGGGGTCAGGCTTCCTGTATCCAGTGATAATGCCCCTCCCACATTGTTTTGCTCAAGAGTAACTGGCACTCCAAAAAAAAAAGGGAAAAAAAGAAGAGAAAATCCTCCTTTTATGTATTTGCTTTTAACTTCAGATGTTTAACAATTAAATTATGCTTTTATTTTGTGTAACAAATGGGGATATTTTATGGTAAATACAAATTTCTGGATCAAGGCAGATGGTTTCACGATTGATGTATTTTTACACTGCTCCTTGATACCGTATTCGTTTGAAAAAAATGGAAAAAAATACAAGAAAAAGTGGACGCTGTAAATCTAAACAGAGCCAGTTTGTTGCACTGTCTAAAGCCAACTGAAAAAGGGCACGGGGGGATTTTTGCCAGCTGTAAAAAAAAAAACATGAAAAAAAAAGAAAAGAAATGTTGTACATTTTTCATATCACCTGTTGTAAAGTTTTCATAATGTGAGGCTTTAATTAAAATATTGGTTAACGACCTGTGGATTGCTATATCACATAGTGCATTTCTTGCTCTTTTCTACTTTTTTATGAGTTACAATAGCAGCAATTAATTTTGTTTGAATTTGCTTACAAACCAACTGCTTTTTGAAACCTGTCCATAGAATAAATGCATAACATTATAAATTACAGTTTTTGTTTTTCACCTCTTGGTAGGATAATTTAATTTAAATTTTTGATTTTATTTTTTTTTGCCCAGCCATGAACGCAAAGTATAGAGGCATTCCATCACTAATATGATAGTAGCCATAATTTTGTATGAAGTATTATATATTTCTTTGTGTCGCTTTGTTCAAAATTAAAATAACAATCACAAATATTTATTTGAAGGAATCAGTTCATTTCAAAGATTATATTTGCCATACAGTACGTTTTATGAAGTATTTCTTCATGTCTCCTTGTTAGCTATTGAAAATAAAAAATAAAAAAAAATCAATAAATACATTGGAAAATATTGAAAGTACTCGGTTATTTTATGAGTTATAAAAAATCAAATAAATCTGTATGTTTTCTATGGAGGAATTCTATGAAAGAGAAGAAATATTTGCAGGGAAATAGGCCTACATCATGACCATTCACGTTGGCATTATTCAAGAGTATGAGCCGTTTCTCAGCGATCTGAATGGAAGTCCATTGTTACCATGTGTAAAATACAGTGTTCACAAATTGGACAAGGTCAGCATGTAACTGGTACTTGTCTCAATAACAGTCCCCTTCTCACACACCAGTGCTTTGGCTTCTGCCTCTCTTTCTTACTCCTTTCAAAATCCCTTCATTTCCAATACATCACCGGGGGGGGGGGGTCGGTGGCTCGGGGGGGGTGTCTCATCTCCCCTGAATAATATGGTGAGCGGGGGGAGGGAAGAAGGCATGGCAAACAATAATTATCATATCTCCACAATAGGCTGTGAAGTCACTGGCCAAGGCTATTTTCCCCCCTCCTTTTTTATATTTTTTCTCCAAGGCCGTTGAGGTATTTAAACCTGGGCTCAAAATATCGCATCCAAATCAAGTCGGCGCCCCATCTGTGATAGTGACTTGATAGAATTTTTCCAAATTCTTGTTTTTCTTTTTTTTTTCAATTCAATGAGTTAGTTTTGATGGAATTGTTTGTAATTTGGGTTGAAGCGCTATAACTGCCGCTGGGGGTGCTGTGGCTGCCGTGATTGGCTCTTCAAGCTCAGGATGGAAAAGCTGCCTGTTTCTCCCGCCGTGATTAATTGCAGCATCTGTCCTGTCAGAAGCCGCACGAGTGAAGAGGTCTGCAAAGAAAGAGAGAGAGAGAGAGAGGGGGGGGAACTGCAAATAAGTGCTGGCAACAGTCTTAAAGGGCTTATGATGAAATGAAAATTAAAAACAGCAAGTGGCGTGCATGACCTGAATCGCAATTGAGGGGTGGAGAAATGGGGAGAGAGAGAGAGAGGGAGAGAGAGGGAGAAGAGGAAGATAATGTAGGAGTGAGTGGGGTGTCCATGGCTACCAAACACATGCTTTAAAAACACACAGTAATGAGGCTCTGGGAAATGGCTGTTATTATTCTGAACAGATTCACAGCAGAGCCCATTAATAATGCATGCGGCTTCTTGTTATTCCGTAACCCCTCAGAGCTGCGGTCACTGTGTGTACAAATATCTCACAGCCGGGGTTGGAGATACGCGACTTTGCAATAAAAAGGTTACAGATATTTTCAAAACACAGCTACACACACACACACACACACACACACACACACACACACACACACACACACACACACACACACACACACACACACACAGCACATCATTTCCCAATGATAATGTACTGTTCCTCATTGTAATGGGGATTGGATCGGGTTTGTCTCGTTGAATAAATATCTTGCACGTGTGCTTTATTGCAGTATAGGCTTCTTTTTTTTCTCTTCATTTCTCTCCCCTCCCTTCTTCCTTCCCACTGTGGCATCTGCTTGATAAACGATTTGCAAAGAGTAAGTGTGTGTGTGCTGCTGTATTATTATTATGATACAAGCATGAAACAATCAATAGCATGCATGCTATCCTTCAGCGTTATCTTGTCCTCGCCATTAAGTAATGCTGCAGAAGCGCATGAAGGGATGCATTGACAGTAATATGTAATTTGAGCAACACAATCACAAAGTGACCTAATTTGTCTCCCCCCCCCCCAACACCCCCCCACCCCCTCAACACCCCCCCACCCCCTCCCTCCCCTCCGGGGTCAGGGGCTCGGCAGCATGTCAACGATGACTAAGGGAGTCACATGTGGAAAGCTGAGGGGGATCCTATATTTTAATTATTTATTTTTTGGTCTCCCTTTTGTTGTTTTCCTGTTCGATGCACAGATACAATGTGGGCACAAACAAAAGAGTCCTGCTGGCAACTGGCCGTCTGACCATTCAGAGCCACGCCGCGGTAGCCTTACCCTGGAGTCTGGAGGCCACTTCACAGAGACACAGACGCAGGGACCTGCCACTTCCACAGGGGAAAAAAGGCTTTTTCTAAACACAAACCAGTGGTGGAAAAATTACGTTTGTTTTTTTAAAGTATCGATACTGCAATGTAGAAACACTCTGTTACAAGTAAAAGTCTGGTAATCAAAATGTACTTGAGTAAAAGTACAAAAGAATTGGCATCACAATATACTTAAAGTGCCAAAAGTAAAAGTGCTCATTTTGCAGAATGTCCTGTTTCACAAGGTATGTATAAAACAGGGGTATAGGCAACCTTAGGCATGGATGCCAACATTGGCAGAGGGGAGGGTGATCACTGGCACACTGGCATCAGTGTGAAAGAGAGGTTTTTTCTTTTCAAATTAAATATTCAAAAAAAGTTTAGTCTGTTAAATGAAGTCCACTCACAGCTATAAACCAATTACATCCTGCACATACTTCTACATTCATTCAAACTGATAACTCTGACTGGGGAGGGAGTCTTGAGAGATAGGTGGGGTTATTGCTTTGAGTCTAATGATCGTTACATCCTGATGGGAAAGAAAATATTACAAAAATAAAGGTTGTTATGTATAGCCTATGGGCAATCAAAATCAGTTGGAAATATTACCTGTTGATGTGGTGTCACAATTAAACTTAATGTTGATATGGCACACTGACTATCAAGAAAATGAAAACATGGCACTTCATGTGAAAAAGGTTGCTAACCCCTGGTATAAAAGCATTAAAATCTACAGAAAATAGACGATCTACAAGCTCACAACATTTATAATAGATCGGCTATTTTCAAATAGCCAGAGTTTAATTAGGGCTGAAGTAGTTCATGTATGTTTTGTTAAAAGATTATTAGACTCTAAGTAACTTGTAACTAAAGTTTTCAAATAATTGTAGTGGAGTAAAAGTACATTTGCCTCTGAGATGTAGTGGAATGGAAGTAAAAGTATTGAACATTTGTAAATACTCCAGTAAAGTAAAAGTACCTAAAAATTATACTTAAGTACAGTACTTGTAGCAAATGTACTTAGTTACTTTCCACCACTGACACACACACACACACACACACACACACACACACACACACACACACACACACACACACACACACACACACACACACACACACACACACACACACACACACACAAACAAAACGTGACCACTGCTTGACTGCCAACACATGGTAGGAGAGAAGACAAAGAGTGTGGACCCCGACAAGTCCACCGATAAGCTTTGTTTAGACTAGGGATGCGCGGGGAGGGGGCCCAGACCAAATTTAAGAAATTCTTGACCTTGCGGTCCAGCGGTGAAGCTTCGAGAGAACTATTGACCTCTTGACCTAAGCAGTGAACCACGTCTAAAAGGCTGCTGGTGGTCGGCCCCGCCAGACACCAACAAACAGTCACCTTTCCTTTTTAGACAACTTTTTGACCTATCAGATGCTCTGGAGCATTGGTTCTCAAAGTGGGGTCCAGGGGGTCCCCAGCAAAATGTGTTAATATAGCGTCACAATAATTTTAACCTTTTTATACTTTGGCTATTCAAAAATAGCAGATATACAAGCTCATAGCGCAGCACCGAGTGCCGCGCTATGAGCTTGTAGATCTGCTACTTTTGAAAAATCGTGAAAATGCGTGCAGAGCTTTGAATATATATATCTTTATGCGAAAATGTTTAACTCAAATCTGTGCTTCTGCGGGGGCCTGGAACGAAATATTTTGAGATGTGAGTCCGCGGCCAAATACATATCATTTTGGGGGTCCTTGGCATGAAAAAGTTTGAGAACCACTACTCTGGAGAACAAGGTCCATGGTGATATAGTCGGGCTGGGGGAAAAGATTTTGATGACCTTGTACAAACCTTGTAATAATCCCATCTGTAAATTCCTCGGTACGGTGGCTGATATTTGCGACGCCATCGCTGATTTAATCACTTGTCTTGGTGTGTGTTAATAAGATCTAAAGATTAACCTCTTACCTCTCTGATCATTAAGATAAATGTCATTTTAAGATACTATCGCCTGATAGCATCAGCCCCAAAAGATAGCTGAAAGTGCCACAATATAGATAAATGTCTGCCTAATATGTCCTTGAAAATGATATGAGGACAAACACATACAAGCACGTGTACTGTACATGTGTATGCATTCTATCTATCTCTGTGTGTGTGTGTGTGTGTGTGTGTGTGTGTGTGTGTGTGTGTGTGTGTGTGTGTGTGTGTGTGTGTGTGTGTGTGTGTGTGTGTGTGTGTGTGTGTGTGTGTGTGTGCGCGCACGCGTGTGTGTGCATGCGCGCGCGTGCGTGCGTGTGTGTGTGTCTGTGGTTTACTCTGAGATGATGTTACCTTGGTGACACGGTCGGTCAGCCTTCAAATTCAAATGATTGAACTCCTACAGTAGCTTCTTCAGTGATGTGGATAAAACACAGACACACAGATTGTTGCAAAGGCCCTCAAGAGCACAGTGGAGTGCCAATTGATGCCTTCAACTAGTTATGTACCAGCTGAGATTCATGATAATCAACTGATTAGAACAGGTGTACTGCCTCAGAGGCTAAGAATTCTTAGTCTGACTGTCCACACAGAGAAGAAGGAAGCCTAAACTGACTTTTCACCTACTCCAGACCCAAACCTGGTCGTTTTTGTGTGCGTCAATGACGATAAGTGAGTGTTCAGTGCTATATTTGTCTGGTTTAATGCTGGTCAGCAGAGATGTGCTTTATGTTAAAGTCAAGTCATAAGTCATGTTTGTGTTGAGTCTAATTGTTTGGTTAATGGGAAACAGCCCATGTGCTACTGCATTTATCTCTGCTATGTTTGGGATATGGATGTTTCCTTCCATGTTATTCCATACCTCTGAATGTTCTGTAATTAGATGAGAGCAGTACATGTTACAGGCCACAGGAGATGTTATTTGATGACGATTATTACTTAACTTACCTTAGTTATAGGAACCATGCTAATGCAGATATTTCCTTGTGTGATGATGAATGTATTATTTTCCTCTATAATTATGGTATGGTATAATTACTGTATGCATTCATTTCCTTTCTTTAGACCACACATACCCCTACTATTGTTCCTGTGCTGTTACTGTGCTGCTGCATACTAAGTAAAGTTTAAACTGAAGACTGCATCCAAGTGTTTTGTGTGGACACAAGGCGAACACTGCCAACTATGAACCATTACATACAGTCCTTTCCTTCCCTTCACTATCCCTATTTTACAAATAAAAAAATAGCAAAACACAAAATAATAGAAACGGAATCTGGACAAAGTGTAAATCTATATACTGTAGTATCTATCTCTTTCTAAAACTTGGGGCTGAACACAAACAAGAACAATTACATGGCTGACTATGAATAAATATTTCATTACCATCACAAAGGTCACGGGACATAGACTTTAACCACATGAACCTTGCATCCCCAAAATACCCCAACATTCGACTAAAATAGCCCGTCCTGCAAGCACACAAGCCGAGCTTGTATAGATTGACTATTTGATTTTGGGTACAGGAGGAAAAAAAGGAGGGGGCCCAGTATAGACCCCTGAGGGCCCCCGGTCAACAAAGTATAGGGTTTAAGTGGTTAAACTAAATAAAGGTTTAAGACAGTAAAACTAGTATGATCTTGTAACAATAACATGGCTGCACTTATGAGGCACTTGTTTGCTTCAGATGATTATGTTGATATTTACAATTGTCTATACTTTTACTTCTACTACACTACATCTCAGAGGCAAATATTACTCCACTACAATTATTTGAAAACTTTAGTTACTTTTCAGATATAAATGATTACATTATAAAACACTAACTAGCCTGACACTCAGCCTGAATTTTCATTTAGTTTCACTCCATTAATCACTCTGAAAGCCCTCTCAGTGCAGCCGTTTTCTGAGATGGGGGGCGTGGCCAAAGTTGGACTCTTTGGCGTTTGGTTCATACTGGATTATCCCGATTCGTCGTACAGATTTTCAACCGAGAAAACCCCGCCTTCGACAGCGTCACCAGACCCTGAATGCGAGGCTAGCGATTCAGAGGGTGGAGCCAGGCTACACATTAACCACTTTAGCCCTATTTTATACCTAGGCTATTTGAAAATAGACGATCTACAAGCTCACAACGCGTCGCAACGCATTGTGAGCTTGTAGATCTGCTATTTTCAAACATTTTAGTACTTTTACTTTTGGTACTTTAACCCATTTAGACCTGAGGCCGGTTCTAAAAACGCCTTCTAAATCCTAACTTAAGTTTTCTGAATATTTATTCAAAAATGACAACACATGTATGTTGCTATATCCTGTACATAGCAACAAGAACCCAAAAAGGGGTTCCCGTCCTGAAATTAATTCCGGACTTTTAATTGTAACAGAGTACTTCTACATTTCAGTATTGATACTTTTACCTAAGTAAAACATTCGAGAACCTTTTCCACCACTGCCGAAGGCACCTGGAGTATTTATGTTTCTGTGACGAACTCTTGTTTTATTTTATTGGATCTTGTTTATTCAATACACTTATTTGTTATAGCTCTTGCTCATTTGATTTTCCTATTTTGTCTCATCTGTTTATGAAAGTAAGTAGCTGTATATATTGCACTTTTACTTTAGCGCTAGGTATACTCTTAGTTGCTTGTTTTAGAAGAGAATGCACTTAATCATTCTGGTGGTTAGTAGTTTCGTTCCCTACCTATGTTGAATGCACTCTATTGTATGCACTCTATTGTAAGTCGCTTTGGATGAAAGTGTCTGCTAAATGACCGTAATGTAATGTGAGTTATATGCAGACAGTCCAAAAAAACAACAACTACGCAGTCCACAAGTTGCAAGGCAAGCTGTCAGCGATTTGAGAGAGCTTGCTTTTATTGTGAGAGATTATCATCATCATGGGACAGAGGTTGACAGATGTCTGGGCATCTCACCTGACCGATAGCAGCACTTACTTTCCTTTTATCATTTTGGATTGGTCTGATTCCAGCATATAAAAAGAATCCTGCTTCGGCCCCGCTCTCCCCCTATCACCACTGTCCTATTTATTTTATCACTACCATGCAGCCCTTTGTGTTCAGCCGAGGAACCCTGACTCCAAAATGGCCTTTTATTGCAACTTACTTAGCCCATTAATGTAGGCTATTACATAGCCAACATGGTTTCTATGGCAACAAAACTGATAAAGTGTACTGGGAGACGGGAGTGATAGATTGCATGTGCATGCTGTGTCACATCCAATTAACTCAGGCTGACTGTACAACACATTATGCCACGCCTCGGAGGAAAATCAATAAATATGGACGGTGCCCAACAAGGTGCCTCGCTCTTGTTCCTATTCTCTCGTCCTCTCCCACCACTTGAACAGTGGTGGGAAAAAAGTACTCACATTTTTTTTACTTAAGTTAAAGTATTGATACTGCAATGTAGAAATACTCTGTTACAAGTAAAAGTGTGTGATTAAAAATGTACTTGAGTGAAAGCACAAGTATTGGTATCAAAATATATTTAAGGTACAAAAGTAAAAGTACCCGTTATGCAGAATGTCCTATTTCACAAGTTTTCAAATATGTAAAATGTATAAAAAATATTTTGAAAATAGCAGATCTACAAGCTCACAATGCGTCACATTGTGAGCTTGTAGATCTGCTATTTTCAAATGGCTGAAATGTAATTGTCATGTATGTTTTGTAATTATAATAAATCTACAAAGTAACTATAACAAAAGTTTTTAAATGATTGTTGTGAAGTAAAAGCATACTATTTGCCTCTCAGATGTAGTGGAGTAGAGGTAAAGGTATTGAAAATTGGAAATACTCCACTAAAGTAAAAACACCAAAACACCTACAAATTTTACTTAAAGGACGACTTCACCACTTTTCAACATATCTTCATATAATAGGTCCTCACTAATGCTCATGATAAAATGGTAAAAAAAAAAATCTAATCAGTCTGTCTCAGAGGAGGGCTGTAGACAGTTCAGAAACTCGTCTACCAGTGACATCATCGATGGGGAATCCAAGCTAATAGAAACTGCAGGCTTTGTATTCCTGGAAAGTTGCAATGCAATAATAGATCCCATTGTTCTCGCCTTAATAAAAATCGGAATAATGTTTTTAAATCTTTTTTGAAAAAAAAAATCCTGCCTAACGATGATGTCACTGGTAGACGGGTTTCTGGACTGTCCACAGCCCTCCTATGAGACACAGACCAAGTAGGATTTTTTTTTTAAATAATTTTATCATGAGCATTAGTGAGGACCTATGAAGATATGTTAAAAAGTGGTGAAGTCGTCCTTTAAGTACAGTACATGTACTTAGTTACTTTACACCACTGCACTTGAACTATAGCATCCCTATTCTGGTGGGAAACATTCAGTCGGCAAAAATCGCAGATCTAGCACTTTGAGCTTGTAGATCAGCTATTATTCAGATTCAGAGATTTGGTTTCGGGGGGGTGACAAGTACAGTGCCAACTCAGGTCTGTTTTGCAAAGTACAGAGGGTCTAAGTGGTTGAAGATGGCAGAGGAGAGCCTAAGATACATCTTTGCCACTATATAGGATGTATCTTGCCTCTGCAAGAGGGCAGGTGCTGTGTAGACACCATTCAAAACTTGGCCTATTCAGCCCAAACTCCTCTAACGCTCCATTCATGCATAGCAAAACACCATCTGCTCCTGTTTTGCCCAGAGCAATCACAGCTGACCAGAAAGAAAAAAAAAAGACACGATAACAGCTGTTGGCAAACAAAAAGCCAAACAAAAGGGGGGCTAGGAAAAGGTTATACAGACAAGTTCGATGATGAAAATTACTCTTTAGCAAGAGGAGGGGTGAGGCAAAACGCCTGGCTCTGTTATGGAAGAATCTGTGGAGAAAAAACAGGCAGATGTGCTCCAGTGGTGAAGAGGAGGTGGAGGAACGGGTTAAAATGTGAGAGATGTAATCTGTAGGTCTGACAGGGAGCTGCAAACAGCACTGACTGTATATCTGCTAAAAATAGATGCAAGCTGATCCATTCATGCAGTCAATTTTCTCCGGGAATTAGAGACGAGACAAAGACGCCACACAGTAACTTCACAATATGTATGATTACTGGCCCACTGTGTGGTGTAGATATCGATGGTATATACTTACTATAGGCTGCTATATACACAATGCAATGCTGGTACTTGTGGAGTATACGGCTAACACAATGGTGATGCTACAGGTGGCTTTTTCCTTTTTCCATTCTTACCATTGTACAGTCTGTCAACAGCAGCATACAGTGTGTCAGAGCCAGTGGTGGAAAAATTACTCAAACTTTTTACTTAAGTAAAAGTATCACTACTGCAATGCAGAAAATAAATGCTCTGTCACAAGTCAAAGTCCGGTATTAAAAATGTGCTTGAGTAAAAGTACAAAAGTATTGGTATCAAAATATACTTAAACTACAAAAGTAGTAATGCAGAATGTCCCATTTCACAAGTTTTCAATGTAGGCTGATAATCTTTTGAAAATAGCAGATCTACAAGCTCACAATGCGTTCGCATCGCGTCGCATTGTGATCTTGTCGATTGGCTATTTTCAAATGGCCGAAATGTATATATGGCTGAAATGGTTAAGGTATGTTTTGTAATAATAATCAAAATCTATAAAGTAACTAATTTTTTCAAATAATTGTTGTGCAGTAAAAGTACAACATTTTCCTCTGAGATGCAGTGGAGTAGAAGTGAAAGTATTGGAAATTGGAAATACCCAAGTAAAGTACAAATACCTCAGAATTGTACTTAAGTACAGTACGTACTAAAGTAAATGTACTAGTAACTTTCCACCACTGACCATTGTACAGTCTGTCAACAGCAGCATACAGTGTGCCTGTCAGAGCCAACCAACTGGCTTACGTCATGACAAGCTAAAAACAACATGAAGGAGTTAAGAATTGATTGACCATCTAAAAATAAGTGAGTCGGATTTGGAAACTGAGCAAAGGGTGGGCTGGGGAGTGAGTGTGCACTGTAGAATACCTTTTCTTTCTCTTTTTTTCCCCCACTAAGCCTTATAGGCTGGGTCTCCAAAAAGTTGTGAATCGAACAGAATAGCACAGAGGAGGGAAATACAGAATCATTAAGATTTGGGGTTGAAAGCACAGACGCTCATTAGCCAGTAATATCTTCTCTTAGCAGTCCATGAAAAACTAATAAAAAACCAAATCAAACCTGGATTAGGTAATCAGTCAGACAGACTGAATAGAGTGCTAAAATAAGTGTGCCTCATTGCTTTCAACCCCGGAGCCCAGTTCAGGCCCACCCCCACTATACTGCGGCATTGTTGCCGTGATTGGCACCGCTTTTCTCGACCCCGAGAGGCCCAGCTTGATCTAATGTATGGCCGCTGACCCCCAGGGGGTGGGGCAGCAGCAGTAGGTGAAAGACGGAACAGCTTGCATGCCTCCAGACCTCAGCTATACCCATGCACTGCACTGCAAACTGTAGAAACCACCATTTGAACCATGACATGTCTAAAAAGGTCCGTCCTTGCGGTCTTGTTTCCATTGGGGTCTTTGGTATTCAATTCATAGATATATAGTAGAAACCAATACAGATCAAAATCAACACAATAATACAGACAAAAAAATAACACTATGTACAAACAAAAAATGCAGAGAAAAAATAAAAAAAACATATGTACAAAAGGGGGGGGGGGGGTCCTTTTACTTTACTGGAGTATTTCCCAACTCGCATCGCGACGCGTTTTGAGCTTGTAGATCTGCTATTTTCAAACATTTTAGTACTTTTACTTTTGGTACTTTACGTACATTTTGATAGCAATACTTTTGTACTTTTACTCAAGTACATTTTCTATTCTGGACTTTTGCTTGCAACAGAGTAGGCTACTTCTACATTGCAGTATCGATGCTTTTACTTAAGTAAAACATTTGAGTACTTTTTCCACCACTGTGACAGGAAGACCACATACTGTTACAAAGCAGATTCAGTGTCGCTCTACAAAGGTATACCTAATACTGATACTCAAAACAATGTTTATACCACATACCACAGCTCTGGCCCTCAGAGAGAGACATAAGGGTCAGTAAGTTGTGAAAAGTGGGTGAGAGAGCATGGAATATAATGATGTGATGTGAACCATGAACACACCTGGACCTAATAGTATTTGTGAATCATTCTTTAGTGCTTATTTATCTACATGTCAGATATGGGACAAATCATATTACATAATTCAATAACTCCTATACAGTGGTGGATAGTAACTAAGTACATTTACTCAAGTACTGTACTTATGTCAAGTTCAATACTTTTACTTTTACTCCACCAGTAGATTATGATTGATATTACAAAACATGTACATTAACCACTTCAGCCCTATATACTTTGGCTATTTGAAAATAGCCAATCTACAAGTTAACAACGTGTCGCTTCGCAAGCTTGTAGATCTGCTATTTTCAAAAGATTTTTACACAATTTGGACACTTGTGAAATGGGACATTCTGTGTAATGAGTACTTTTACTTTGGGTACTTAAGTATATATTGATGCCAAAACATTTTTACTTTCACTCAAGTGACATATTTTGAATAGAGGCCTTTTACTTGTAACAGAGTATCTCTACATTGTGGTATTGATACTTTTACTTAAATAAAACCACCACTTTTTTTTTTTTTTCCACCACTGGTACTACAGCAGTTTTTTAAAAGTATTTAAAATGTACTGTTCTGTGATTGACAACATGCCTGCAGCTATGTGTCTGTCCCCAGGCAGTTGACCCCACCCATCAGCCACTCTCCAAGCACTTCAATACAAAACAAAAACAATTTAAACCTCGGTCTGGGTATGACATGCAAATATGATCTCTGTTGCTACTTGGTGCAGTGAATGAGGTATCTATTGCTGGAACTTGATGATTCAGAAGTTTCCAGTGGCAGTTGATCAGTCAATTTGCCTAACAAATGTGTTTTCTCCATTACATTTTCAACGGCTGCTCTTATGCTGCAGCCTATTAGGCTGTTCTGCAACATACAGTGGTAGTCATGTGTAGTCGTGAGCTACAACACAAGTGAACAATGTGAAATAACTGAAGCATATTATTGTGAAGTTAAGATAACTTTAATCTCATCAAACATTTTATAATTCTTAAACAAAACAAAAAAAAAGAGAGAAAAAGAATAGAAAGCTTTCTTTTCAGGGAATCGTCCATTAAATCTACAGTCAGAACAGGAGAAGGTTGCACGTTATGTTGAGTAACATATGAATGCCATGGACATTGTACAGCAGTGATGTTAAGTAACTCAGTACATTTACTCAAGTAATGTGCTTAAGTACAATTTTGAGGTACTTTTTTACTTAACTGGAGTATTAACAATTTTCAATATTTTTACTTCTATTCCACTATATCTCAAAGGCAAATATTGTACTTGTATTACTCCGCTATAATTAATTTGATTATTATTACAAAACCACTTCTGACCTATATATATATATAGAGGCTACTTTAGCAATTTGAAAAAGCAATTTGTGAGCTTGTAGATCGGATTTCAAAGGATCAAAAGGATTTCTTTTACATTTTGTACATTTGAAAACTTGTGAAATGGGACCTTCTGCATAATAATGATAATGATAAACATTTTTATGCCAATACATTTGTACTTTTACTCAAGTAAATTTTGAATACCAAACAGAATAAGTCCACAATAGGGTATTGATACTTTTACTTAAGTAAAAAACCACTGCACATATGAATGCCTGGACAGTGTACAGTAGAGTTGAAGTGATAGGGGTTATAGACAGGCCAGAGGACAGGCTCCAGCCTGTTGCCATTAGAGGTGATTTGTCTGCCGTACTGATCCCAGTCCCATGTAGTTTTATCAGTTTAATGCCCAGGCAGCGTTCATTATGTCTTGGCCGGGAGGGTCGGCCTCTCTTCAGCAGAACAAGTGTGGGTTGTGTTTCTGTCAAAGGGGAGGGGGCTTAGTGCTTGACCCGCACAGCCATTCAGCCTCTCAGAGTGATCCATTGTTTGGATGCTTTCTTTGTTAGGTCTTTATACAGAGAGAGAGAGGGGGGGGGGGGCAAGTAGGGGGAAGGTAGGAGCAGTGGTGTAAAGTAACTAAGTACATTTACTCAAGTACTGTACACTTTTTCTTTACTACAGTAATTCCCATTTTCAATACTTTTACTTTTACTCCACTACATCTCAGATGCAAATATTGTACTTTTACTCCACTACAATTACTTGGAAACTTTAGTTACTAGTTACTTTTCAGATATAAATCATTATTTTCTAAAACATACATTAACCACTTTATCCCTATAGGCTATATGAAAATAGCCGATCTACAAGCTCACAACGCGTCGCATCGCGACGCGTTGTGAGCTTGTAGATCTGCTATTTTCAAACATTTTTGTACTTTTACTTTTGGTATTTTAAGTATATTTTGCTGCCAATACTTTTGTATTGCTGCCAATACTTTTGTACTTTTACTCAAGTAACATTTTGAACACGGGTCTTAGAGAGAGAGCGAGAGAGAGCGAGACAGAGAGAGAGAGAGAGAGAGGGAAGGGGGCCCGCGTAGGGGGAGGGTAGGAAGGTAGGAAGAGAGAGAGAAGAGTCTCTGGTCTCAGTGCCAGAGGTTAGCGCTCATCCTAAACACATTCTGACTGAACCTGCCAGGCCTTTCTGTCACAACCTGGACATTCTCAATCAACAGCGTATGGTTACTGTGCAGTGGGTGGAAAAAAAGTACTCAAATGTTTTACTGAAGTAAAAGTATCAATACAAAGTTGTAAAAAATACTCTGTTACAAGTAAAAGTCTGTTATTCAAAATTCACTTGAGTAAAAGTACAAAAGTTTTGGCATCAAAATACACTTAAAGTACCAAATGTGAAAGTATTCTGGTAAAAAAAAATATATATACCAGCCTTGTCTAATGTGACCCATTAAAATACCATTTGAGTAAAGTCTTAAAGTAGCCTATGCGATAACGGTACTTAAGAATGAAAAGTAATTATCTGATATTAAATGCACAAGTATTGAAGTAAAAGTGAATACTATCCAAACAATTGATCTCTCATTCTGAGCTGTATTAAGTATATTGTTTATTTTACCACCTTAAGGATGAAAGTGCTCAAATTAACAAAATGCAGTTAGGACTAGCCATTAGCCTCACATGTATTATCCCTCCCTCTGCCATCAATCATCATCATTCCATCATCCCTCAACTCCGCCTCACCTTCCCATTGGTCCTCTAATCATCAGTCCACCAATCAGCTCCTATCACCTGCAATAAATACACCTGTGCACCTGATTTCAGACCATTTTGCTTTTTGATGTCCTGAGAGACAGCCATTGTTTTGTGCTCAGACCTACAGTTTTTGTTGTCTTTAGTTCAGGCTTGTTTGTGTGTTTGTTCTCGCGGTTAGAGCACACGCCTTTTGTGCAGAAGGTCATGGGTTTGGACCCTGCCTGGGGTCGACGTCAGCAAGGGCATGCGGTCACAACGGCCAATGAAATGGGTTCAGATCTGAGCCAAGTTTCCGCTGCACCTGAAGCCTGTACTGGATGGGAATCTCCAGATGAAAAAACTGATGAACAGCCTTATGTTCAGTCTTTTTCTATCAGGGAAACATGGGTAAGATTTGGGGAACCCTTTACATTTCATCACATAGTTATTTTATGTTAAACACACTAGGTTAGATGTGAGAGCTACCCCTGTAGGCTACTTTTGATTGTTAGTGTAGTAGGTTTATTTTTTGTTTTGAGAAGTTGTTTTGTTAAATTAATGGGTTTTGGTTTTGTTGCATTTTTAATTTGCCACTCATTTATTTTCTTTATCGACTTTTGTTGAGCACCTAGACAACATATGGTAAATAAAACACTGAATTCACTTCATCCATCAGTTTTCCTCCTCTCATTTCCATTGGATATTATGTTGTCCCATAACCCCCTATAGACCACTAGTTGGATACGTAGGCCAACGCCTAACTTCAATGAATTTGAACATACTGTATGCCTACATAGTGCCACGGCTGATGATGACTGTTACTGGTGAGGAGATCTGCATCTGCCTGCATCTTTCTAGGTAGCAGTGATGCTGAACAGGCTGAATGTTGGCAGCATCAAGAGCTGGCACATCATTTTCTTTTTCATTGGCTTAGAATGGCAATGTTGCGAGTATCCTACTTGGAGAGGGCATGGGGAATTGTAAAGGAGTACAATTTTAAAACATCCTTTAACATGGGAGCGTACATAATATGTTCCCTCAGCCCTATGTTCCCTCAAAACCCCTAGCCTAATCCTAAACTGAGGGAACATAGGGCTGAGGAAACATGGGCATGACCCGTAACAGGTAGTTTAAATCTTCTGTTGCTACTGTACTTGCATGGCCATGGTCGACTACTGTATTTCAACCCTTGGTTCTAGTCAGCCTGGATGATCTATTAAACTGGCAAGACCAAACTCTTCCATCGACTGCAAATTAATATCATGCGACTATTCAAATCAACTGTAACGAAGCAATTGCTAATTTGGCCAACAGAAACACATTTTCTGCCTGTTTGATTGTGCTCAAGAAAGGGGCATTAGTCTGCCAAGCCAGCCTATCTCTCCCACAATCTTCAAATGCTCCAGAGACGGTCTGTAATTAAGCCCATCAAAATCTGAGAAGAGAAAGATGTCATCTTCCACCAGAAATACTCTTCAGACCAGAAGGTATTCGACCAATCCCTAGCCTACATCACAGTTCAGACATTTTTCTTTTTGAATTTCCATTTCTGCTCACTAACTACCTTCAACTACTTTGTTTCCCAGTTGGTGTTATTTAAGTGGTTGCACAGTAGATGCAGACACACGGAAATTTACTATTTATTCAGAATTACAGATGGTAGCTGAAAACGTCGGCATTCAAAAACGTCTTGAGAGATTGGAACAGTCAAAACAAATTATTTCAGCTTCACATCAAAAAACAACAACATATTTGCAAAACAATAAAACTTAATTTAAATTAATATAATTGGACTGGATCTTTTTTTTGTTTTGAATTTTTTTTGGCGGGGGCTTTTGTGCCTTTTATTGATAGGAAAGGATAGTAGGCTGACATGAAATGGGGGGTGACATGCTGCAAAGGCCGTCGGGATCGGGACTCGAACCCGCAATCTTTAAACAATATTTGGCACTTGAATAAAATATTACATTAATTCAGGAAATATAATTTATAATCTTTGCTGCACATAGTACGGATTGGTAACATTGGCTTGACATTGACATTTAATTTTTTTATTATTACAAGTAAAAGTCCGGTGTTCAAAATGTACTTGAGTACAAAAGTATTGGCATCAAAATATACTTAAAGTACAAAAAGTAAAAGTACTTATTATTACTTAGTACTTATATATTTCACAAGTGTGTCATGTACTGTATGAAAATGTTTTGAAAATGGCAGATCTACAAACTCACAATGCGTCGCTTTGCGATGTGTTGTGAGCTTGTTAGCCTCAATACCCAGGCTTTTTTATGAGCTTGTAGATCGGCTATTTTCAAATAGCCAAAGGCCTACATAGTATTGAAGTGGTTAATGCATGTTTTGTAATAATCAAAATCTACAACATAACTAGTTTTCAAATACTTGTAGTGTAGTAAAAAGTACAATATATGCCTTTGAGATGTAGTGGAGTAAAAGTATTGAAAATTGGAAACACCCCAGTAAAATAAAAAATCCTCAAGCGTACTTAAGTATGGTACTTGAGTACATATTCTTAGTTACTATTCTAATTATGTCATAATTTGCATGACATACAGCACATCTACAAGCTCATAAACCTAACAATTCTTTGTGAGCTTGTAGATCTGCTATGTTCTGATTATAACATTAGTCACTGGTTTCTTTCAAAACTGTCCTGAAGAATCATCTATCGGGAGACCACAAGGGGAGATAAATGTAATTTCCCATAGAGAGGAGGTCTCATTCACTGTACTAGTCCATACCCGGTCGCCGCATCCGTGGGGGGATATGCGCACATGATCTGGCAACCCGGGAGGCAGTTCGGCCCCATAGCTGGGCAGCCCCGTAACCATGACGACATTCTTTTACACAAAAACGCTAATAAAAAGCTGAGATTTTGTGAAATCGAAAAGGGGGCTTTGCTGTTCCGTGCACAATGGTCAATGTCTGTGTGCAAATTCAGATCAATTGCTCCAGCCACTGAGAACAGAACAGTTTTTGGCCTCACCATGCGATACAGAGCTTTGTAGGATATAGTAGGATACTGTCATTTTTAGTCCCCAGGACTTTTTTTTTGTTCAAAATGTATGTCTTTACAGTTAATGTCTGACTGTACCAAGTGCTGTTTACATTTTTGACTAATCATGTATTCAATCAATCAATCAATCAATCAATCAAGTTCTTAGCCTGTGTGAATGTATCTGGTCTTGGTCTTCAGCAGTGTTTGGTGGGAAGACCAGATCAGTGAGATGGAGTGCAACATTTGAAATGAGAAGGTCTACCATACCAAACCATACCTTAGCATTTGTTGGATGGAGATCCAGCCATCGGCCAAATGGTGCATGGAAAGATTATAAAACCTATAATGGACTTGATCCTGGAAGGGGGTAGTTCTGTATTTGGATGGTTCTTGTTCCGTAGTGTAAAACGCCATGGAAACGTTTGGAACTAAGCTGAGGGCTAGATCGTATCCTGGGTCTCTTATGTTTCCAGTACTCATTGATGACTGCACATATTAATGTATTCACTGCCAATAGATGTATATATTCATTCATATATTCACTGTACTGATTTATTGATAGACTGTACACTTAATCAGAGATCCAGTGCAGATATCTAGAGACATCATCTCAGTATTTTTCTCAGTTTCTTTCTCATTGCTGTAGCTTGACACCTGATTTTCTCTTGTAGAATAAATAATCATCATCATCTTATCTTATCTTTAGCCAATAGCCATAGAGACCAACGGACCAGCTAATTCCAATTTTAACAAGTTTACATACATTTTAGTGGCATTCAATACAAAGTCTACATTGTATACGTATAAGTAAAAGATAATAAAGCCAAGTGTCTTAATTCCTTAATTCTTCCATACCAAGGTCTCAAATGACCTCAGAAATCAATATATTAAGACTCCACAGCCAATTATCTTCATGTGACATTGTGGTGAGATCGATCTTCATCCTACATATGCTCCAAAAACCCTTGAATGTCAACTAATTGGACACTGGACAGTGGCACCGTGATGTCATGGGTTGCATGTTTGATGCAAATACACGGGCTGTAGCTGACTGAAATCAACCTAATATGTGGGTATACAGTCAATTTGTCTGGCTGCTCTTTGAGGTGATTCGGGGACCGGGTGGCAATGTGAGTCTATTTATCATACAAGTCCTAATGTGCTAATTCTGTGTTCATAATCTGAAGCAGCGTCATCTATCAGCGTCGGCTTGACAGGCCCTGCCCCCACCCCACCCCTTGGAGGCTGTCCACATGCATAAGGGGGTCATTTCTTCACAATGTCCTAAATTCAGATTTTCACTCCATAACAATACAAATGAGCTTGCTCTGCCATCATTGATTAATGGAATATCACAGTCCCCCTTTCTTTTCTTTTTCCCCCCCTCTCTTCTGGTTATTAAATGAATGTCTGTGTTTAGGATGAATGGGCCTTGTAGAAGAGATATATCGCTCCACAATGCTATTAGGTCTGTTTTTGTCCTGCCTTTTATTCACAGAAATGTAGAGTAGCACAGAATGATTATCTGCATGTTGGTGGTGCACTCACTTTGAACATTTCTCTCTCCTTCAGGGTGTTTGTTATGTGCGCATATTTGTGGGTGTATTTGCGTATGTGCGTGCGTGCGTGCACGCTTGTGTGCATGCATGCGTGCGTGCGTGCGTGCGTGTGTGCGTGCGTGCTGCTTGTGTGCGTGCGTGCTGCTTGTGTGCGTGCTGCTTGTGTGTGTGCTAGACCTGCTGCCATAATTTATTTTAAAGCTAAATGTCATATAAATACTGAAGTTTAGCAGTTTTAATTACATTTTCGAAGTTTGTATCATATGATTCTTTTGTATTCATATACAATGCATGCAGCAGGATTGTTACTTGCATTTTGAAACGATTGCCTACTGTAGTAGTCAAATGGACAGGAATGGCTGAGGCCTGATTCCGGGAAAGATTGAAGGTGACACAGCTAATTCAGCGAGCGGACGTCAGACATGAGTGCTTGCTTTGACCTTTTCTGTGACTATGAGCGCCAGCTCCCTCACAAGCGCAACTGCATTAGAAAATAAATGGAAGGTCTTGGTTGGAAAGGTCAGGACACATGTTTCTGTGATGTGGTTTGGAGGCCTTGGTCTATGGCTGACTGCAGGTGTGACTGAACTGCATAACCATAATATGAAGAATGATAAACAAATGTGTAGGTGTAGTGTTGTTGACACACACTGCACAGAGTACACATATGGATATTATTTAGATGAACCATGATGCACACAGCACCTCAGCGACCTAGTTAATAAAGTATTCAATCAATCAATCAATCAATCAAAAGTATGCTACAGTATGACTAATGAACATACTTGGGCTATTTTTAGGGCCTGAGCACTGCACCAGTGCAAAGCCCTATTGAAATGCAAAGGACTATTATTATTATTCTTTGCTCAAATTAATCGCATTTTTGAGGGCCTAAACGTACTAAAAAGGTTGCGCAACCTTGCATACATCACAAGTGGCAATAATGTATTCCTCTCAAAAAGGGGCGTGGCCTAATGGCTCAATAACACCCCCTACAACATTTTTAAGTTGAAGCCCCACAATACGATTTCACCTACATGTATGAAAATTGGTACACACCTGTATCATGTCCCGACTTACAATAAAGTCTCTTGGACCATGACCTAAACCTAACAGGAAGTCGGGCATTTTTAATTTATTGTGGTGCTTTAGTGCAGTTTATGCCATTTTCACGGGTTTTACTATAACAAACTCGGTTGAGAGTCCTTGTCCTTTATTAGAGTTACTTAGCTCTGCTCCCTGTTCTGATTGGTTGATATTTGCCCCTAACGTGGACAGAGGAGCGAGGGTCAAAGCTGCTTGCAGCTTTAATTTTACTATTGTTGCTATTACAGTACAGTATGTATTATTTCTCTGTTATTGTTATTGCCGCTACAATTTTGAGTTGCCAAAACTAAATAATTGTACTTGTGTATAAGATGTAACAATTAAAAACCCTGAATCTTGAATTAGTTTCTGCACTGTGAACACTGATTGCTTTAGAGTGTAACATTTCACTCGCTCTTACAGGCCTATACGAAGGTGATGGAAGCGTTTTGTACTGGAAATCCCTACAAGATTACAGTGAGACTGGAGGAGGACTAGTGTAGTGGACCATCTCAGACCAGATGCAATGTGGCTAATGTGAATAGAACTGCTGCTTTGCTCCATTAGGTCTGTGGTACAGACACAGCAGTTGGAGGAAATGCAGTGAAATACAGTATGCAAAAGGAATACTAAAACAGTCAATGGTGAAACCACATACTGTACGTACGTATGTATGTATGTATCAGTGGTGTAAAGTAACTAAGTACATTTACTCAAGTACTGTACTTGTACTTATGAGCTTGTGGATCTGCTGTTTTCAAACATTTGAGTACTTTTACTTTTGGTATTCTAAGTACATTTTGATGCCAATACTTTTGTACTTTTACGCAAGTACATTTTGAATTCTGGACTTACTTGTAGATAGAGTATTTATTTATTGCAGTATTGGTAATTTTACTTAAGTAAAGAATTGGAGTACTTTTTCCAACCACTGGTATGTATGCTGCATAGCGGCTTTGACCTTTGCACTCTGTATTATTTGACTGCAATGGGAATTCAACTATTATACAAGTATTGTGTTGTATCCCAGTCTAAATTGAAGTGGATAGGACCGGCAGCTATAATACCTAAATAATAACAGTATGATTTTACCGTTTACTGTATCTGTTATTTTGTCTCAGATACGTAAATATAATTCCTAGGTATAGATTTGAGGGAGATGCTCTCAGACATCATTTCCTCTTCCAGTGAGCAGTGGGAGGAAAGCAGAGCCAGTGTGGAGCAACATTCAGTGGGATCATTGATGTAACTGTTGCACTCGTTTGCACCAGTATGACAGACATGTTGTGGTTCTCTGAAGGAAACTGGAGCCCTTTGTTGTTATTTCATATACTGCGAATTAGGGAGGAGAGAGAAAAGACCATAGTCTGTGGTCTTTTTGTCTAGAATTCGTTCCTCGGATCATGTTTTTGTGTATATGGCTCAAATGAAAGCGCTTCCTCTTTGAGCAGGCGTAAAATGAGGAATTTAACCACTTAAATCCTATATGGTTGACAGGAGTCCCTCTGGGCTCTTAGGCTACTAGGGTCTTTTCTGTTTTCTGTTACTGTGGGGAAAGCTTTTGATGAAAATAGCCGATCGACAAGAGTTATTGCGACATGTTGTGAGCTTGTCGATCTGCTATTTTCTGAGAATGCTTTCCCCACAATACCGATGCTGGAGGTGGTTAAACAATTGCAATCTATTCCAATACTCATCAAAATCATCATCATCATAACCTTTATTTCAACTCGGAGTACAGTTGAGGGCAAGCCCTCATTTTCAATGTAGCCAAGATACAACATAATCAGCATAATCAACAGGAATACATTTAGATACATCAATTAATTAATAATCAGAGAATAGAAATACTCAGTATTTCAAAGAAAGAACAGGAACATTAGATAAAACAGTTACAGTCTGGTACAAAGGTGCTGGAAACCATTGCTCTATATTGACCCAATGAGGGCAGTAGTCTGATTGTTAGGGACTTCTGAAGCTCATTCCAGGCAGATGGTGCACTAACAGAGAATGCTGCCTTGCCTAGCTCTGAATTCGCAAATGGAACCTTGAGCGTCAGGAAGTCACTCGAACGGGTCTGGTGGGTACTAGGCTTCTGATCCAACATATTACAAATATATGGGGGGAGCATTCCTGAGATAGCTTTAAAAATAAACAGATACCAGTGCTTATCACGCCTCACAGAGAGTATAAATGTATACAGTATGTTTCTCTTCAATCTAGGGGTGAGTTTAAATAAACAGAAATCAATGTTAACCGAGTTAAGAGCTAGATTCACCGACAATTTAGTTTTACAGTATAATTTACCTATTCCCATGTAAAAAAAAGAGTAAAACAACGAAAAAAACATGATGGAAACTACACAGCAGAGAATCTCAGAGGAAGAAAAGGTCATTTGGGACGAAGATTCATCGTCTCAGTAAAAAATGAGATGGATTCCTACAATTGTAGTTTTCTTTTGTATTATCTCTCTCTCTCTCTCTCTCTCTCTCTCTCTCTCTCTCTCTCTCTCTCTCACTCTCTCTCTCTACTCCTGCTCTGTGTCATAAATAGTGATTCACAGCTCTGATTCGGACCAGGCTGATGATTTTAATTTTCCGTTTTCAGTGTAATAAACATTGACATGAGAATGGGCCTGCAGGCACAGACTTTCTAATGAGAAAATGAAATTAGTTTTTCAGCTGACTGATCAGAAACATTTCATACATTATAATCAAGCATTTATTTGACGTGATTTGTTTTTGCGTGCATCATACACACATTGGTGTGTGTGTGTGTGTGTGTGTGTGTGTGTGTGTGTGTGTGTGTGTGTGTGTGTGTGTGTGTGTGTGTGTGTGTGTGTGTGTGTGTGTGTGTGTGTGTGTGTGTACACACCAATGTACTGTACTGCACGTGCACACGATGCATGTTAGGACATTATTTATGTTTGTGTTTGCTGCTGCTGCTGCTTCATGCTGCTCGTTATCCCTACAACCCAGATGTAACTGGTGACATTTTCCAACCTTTTGTAGCAGAATTAGCTGTCTGGATACGCCAGCAGGGAGAAGTGTTTCTCTCTCGTCTCTGTCTCATCTATCCATCACTGTCCATCACCAATAGGTAATGACAGTTATAAACAATTACTGTGGTTTTCCTCTCGGAAGGATTAGTGTTAGGGGTTAGATGGGGGGGGGGGGTACAGATTTACTATGAAATTATATTTAGTACAGTGAAATGCCGAATCTTGGCATGATGTCAATAATACACTGTTGTGGGGAAGTGTATCTGAATAACCAGGGTTCGATTTATATAAAAAAAAACTGTGTGTGCGCTCTCTTCACCAAAGCCAAATATAATTATTTGTACTACTAAAATAGACGGTCTACAAGCTCTAGAACCCTATAGCATCAAGCTGACAATGTGTTTAGCTTGATGCTAGGGTTCATGTGCAAAGACTATAAGTAGCTTGACTTGTATATTCAGATATACATTTAATTAGGATTATAGTTAACAGACCACATAGTGGTGTTCTGTCAATTTGTTCTTTGAAAAATAGAAATAGGTCATGAAAAGACAGCTTGGAGATGTGAAAGGCCTTGCACCTCATTTAGTAATTGACCCCATTGATTGTGCAACTAAGCATAACCAATCATAATATTACTGTTCTGAGGGCTATTATTTCAGCTTTTAAAAATGGGGTTAAAGGTAGGGTAAGTGATTTGCTTTGGTTAAAATAAGTGTTAAATAGCTCTATATTCTGATAGTACTCATTGCTATAGAGTGTTTGTTCAGTATTAGGAGTCTCCTTGTCTCTCCACTCTTTATTAAACAGAAAATGCATTTTCGTTTCAGTTTCATTTCCAATTTTATCCAACCAGGACAGAGAACTCAATCAGGATATAGATTAAACAAGTGAAATTGGAAGTGATGACATTAAGAAATGAGCAGACAAAATTGGAACTGGAGCACTATACAAATTAAGCTTAAAAATGGGTACTTTCTCCTGATTGGCTGAGATTTTGACACCTACCGAAAAATGTATTTTCTGTTTATTAAAGAGCTGGAGAGACAGGGAGACATCTGTTACTGAAAAAACACTCTATAGCAATGATTACTATCAGAATATAGTATTTTAACCTTTTAACAAAATACTTTTTGTTTTAACCCAAAAATATCACTTACCCTACCTTTAAGTGAAAGAATTAAGCCTCTATGAGCCAATGAATATTGCAGTTTTATGAGAATTATTCTTCTGCCCCTAACTACATATATGCAGAGTCAGATTGTTATGAAACTTTGCACTTTGTTCAGTGGGAAATATTTGTTTAGTCATTATTAGCCTAAATATTGTAGCTGTCGCAGTATTTTATAATTTTCTTTATTTTGTATTTGAATACATTTTTCTTGTTGGGTGTATTTTTTTTTTCATTGTTGGCGTAATGTAGCGATATCTACTGTTCAGCTCATTGAATTGTAGCCAATGGGTCGCCATGGCTGTTTATTATAAGCGACTTTGGGCTTGTTCTATTGGTAGTTGTGGGTTGCGTTTTTTGCTTATTTTTCAAAGAAATGGCAGATCTACAAGATCACAACGCGTTGCTTCACGACACGACGCGTTGTGAGCTCGTGGAGTGGCTATTTTTGAATAGCCGATGTACATGTACCTGTATAGTATATATTATATAGGTTTAAAAGTGTGCCCCAGTCGCTCCTTTTGGGCTTGCTTGTTTGGTTGCTTGTTTTTATTGAAAAACCTGGCAACACTGCCTCTGCGTTGTGCAGGCAGATATTACGTCATGCTATGCTAATCGGAGGACGATTGAGTACACCTGTTGTTGTTATGAGCTTCGTTGCAGACAGTGGCAACAATGTAGCAACATGCCTTGTTGTCAGAAGAATTAGTGACATTCAAGCGGGAAATGAGCTCTTTCATAACGTCAAAACAAAGGGTCTCTGTAAAATGAAATGAAAACATAAGAACAACTCCTGAATGTTCTGGGCAGAAGGCGCACATGGTAGGCCTACACTATGCTACTTGTTATTTTGTTTTCTTAGTTTGTGTTATGAAGACATTTATGCAACATGTCCTGACATTGTGAATAGGGATGGGCCTATAGACATTAATGAATATGATATTTCATGGACACAAAAAGATGACAGGAAAATGGCTGCCAACAAGGACGTTTATAATGAATGTGTTAAAAAATATTATTTTGATGTTACAATGTGTCTTCATGGGTAAATAGAATCAAAACACTTGTGAAACAGCAGTTAGACTCTTAACTGCTGTTCCACAAGGGATTTGATTCTATTTACCCATGCTGTAACTGTTCGGCATGCCATGTAATGGTCTATTCCAGTGGTTCTCAAACCTTTTCATGTCAAGGACCCCCAAAATTATGTATTTGGCCGCGGACCCCCCTCTCACAATATGTTGTTCCAGGGACCCTCAGAAGCAAAGATTTGAGTTACAAATGTTCGCTGCACAAATCTTCACGATATTTCAAAAATAGCAGATATACAAGCTTGTAGATCTGCTATTTTTGAATAGCCAAAGTATAAAAGGTGAAAGTCACTAAAGTGGTTAAACTAATTGTGATGCTATATTAACACATTTTGCTGGGGACCCCCTGGAACCCCCCCAAGGACCCCTGGGGGTCCCCGAACCCCACTTTGAGAACCAATGGTCTATTCTGCCTTAAAACATGTACTGTAGATGCCGTTACACATGTATTGCAAGGCAGTCACCTGACTTTAGGTCAGCCGTCAGATGTTCGTTGCACTGATGCACAACTTACTTTGAGAGATTTGTAGGCTATAGGCTAATATTAAAATCAGCAATTACAACGATTAACAACTCATTTGACACAGTAGCAGTAGGGTTGTGAAATGTGATTGTGTTGTTTTCCAGTTTTTTTTTTTTTATAACTTTGTGTTTATTGAGGATACATCAAATCAGTTACATTTATCACTTTTTCAAATAAAATAAAACAAAACAAATCATAGAACAGACATTTACATGAACTTTAGACAAACAAAAAAACGAAAAACAAAACAAAAAACATATTTACATATTACCTTTTTAGACCTTTGTGGGGGTGCACATTAACCACATTTTCTTACGTCATCACATCCCTTCTCTTAAAATGATATATATTATCCATTTTTCCCATCGTTTTTCATAGAGATCTTCCCTTATTTTCAGTTTGAATGTTAATTTTTCCATGTCTTGAATATTGTCCACTATATTTCTCCACTATTTATAGTCCGGTGTGTCAGTCTTGAGCCAGTTCCTGGTGATAGCCTTTTTCCCAGCCGCTAGGAGGATTTTGACTAGATAACAGTCTCCTGGATGTACAGTTATTGTTTTCCAGTTTTATTTGTCCCATCTATATAGTCTACATAGTCATTGTAATTGTAATGTTTTCTCTTGCAAAGATCCTGTATTTTGCTGTTTGCATCGCGATAAATATTTTATTAAATCGATTTAATTTGTCACCAGTTTGAATCGATTTTAATCCATTTATGATAAATTGTTACATGCCTACAACACACTAAAATACAACATATGTACATGTACAGTACAACATACACATCCACAATATAAACATTAAGAAAGACAGAGCCTTCATTAGTATCATAAGAAAGACAGAGCCTTCATTAGTATCATTAGTAACACCTGTGAAGGAAGTAAGGAAGAGGCCCAATTTCTTTCCAATATGGCTGCTGTGCATAGAGTTTATTGACTTTAGTAATGCAATTGCCAATAGGGTGTTTAACTATGCTTTATGCTGTTTAGAATGATCATTTACAGCAGGGGTCTTCAACCGGGGGTCCTTAACCCTTAGGGGGTCCTCAGAGCTACTACAGGAGGTCCGCCAAATCTTTGTGTGATAGGATTTTAGTTTTTACATTAACCACTTAACCCATTAAGACCGGGGACGCATCTGCGTCTCATTTTAAGATTTCTTTGGGCTATTCAAAAATAGCAGATCTACAAGCTCATATTTTTTAAAGAATCGCCTCAGGTCTTAATGGGTTAACTCCAGCATCCCTATTCTGAAGAGAACTTGGAACTAAAAATAGCAGATCTACAAGCTCACAACACAACGCCTCGCGCTGCGAGTTGTGAGCTTGTACATCGGCTATTTTCAGCAAAGAGGTTTGGTGTAGAGTCCAAGTCAGGTTTACTAAGTATTGAAGGTTTAAGTAGTTAAATGTCTGAAAATACACATTTATCAATCCTACACTGCTTCATAGACTTGTTTGACAGCACTATCACCAATCTATTGAAACCTATGAAAAAGTTGAATCTGCAACACACTTTTATACACTATGTATGTCATCTCTCTCTCAGCTAAGGGGTCCTTCCTTGGGCTGAAAAACGTTGAAGACCCCCAGAGGAACCACTGCTTCCATGTCACAAGGATAGACGGGATTTGATGAGAGCTTGAGAGAAGAGCGTCTTTGGATAGTGAGGTGGGTACCAGCCATTATTACACTTACAGATGTTTCATGTTACCCGCGTTGTTCTGGTGGTTTCAATGTAGCCTCATATATCTGACATCAGTGTGCATGTTGGCTGTCTGATGTAAATGGTGTTTAAAGTCCTAAGCTGTTAATTGAACAATGATACATTAGTGTTATAATTAGATTTGTACAGTAGATTGAAAATGCTGTATGCCTTTTGAAACTCATCATGAATAGGTCAGTGTATGGAAGACACAGTTTAGACAAGAGTTTATTTCAAAAACCCCAGTAAAAGGCTGGGCCGGCTTGTGCAGAATCCTTATCCTACAATTAGGAAAGGGTGGATTTTGTATGCGGGTCCAGAATGGTTCTCCTAGCATACCAGTAGTCCAATTGCCCCCAAACCTTGCACAAATATCGGTCTGGCCTTTGAACCGCCTACTTTTGGTACGTTCAGTTCTGCCAGCAGTTGATCAGTTTTCATTATTCCATATTTGCCCCATATTTTGGCTACTAGGGCACCCAGAGCCATTGACATAGAAAGAGTTGTGCCATCTGCGTTCACTCCAACGGCCCTCATTGCCACAACTCTGCTCTCAATGGCTTTGGAATCGTACCTGTATACATAACTTGCCTGGATGCAGCCCATCCTTATGATCTTTGGTGGTGGGGGCTACCCGTTTGTTAATGTTTTGTATCACTGTTTGTGCCTTTAACGTCAATGGCTGTTTCATGTGACCCAATGGAACTGTCAAGTTTGATAACTGACAGTTGAGCATGGATTATGAGGAAAGTTACAAACCTGATAAATGGCGACCCATGCATTGCAAATGCAAAGGGCATTGTGTTTAAGTGAGGTAATAATCATATCCATGAGGAGGGAAAAACAAAAGAAAATGTGTGAATATTATTCAGTAACAGATGGTTGAATGGTGGATGGATGAAATAAGTGGGTTTTATTGAGCTGGGGGTTGCGGTGAACTCGATTAATGACGAACAGCCGATGTTTTTTGCCGGGGAAACAAACTGAGCCATTGTTCCAGCGACAGAGAGAGGCTCTTAGGTAAAATGCTGAAAGAGCAAGGCTGCAACATCTGGAGTGAAGAGAACGGCAGCAGCTCAGACTCTCAACCTGAGAGCCCTCGCTGCCGCTCCGTTCTCAACGTGGGGTCCGAGGACCCCCAGGGGGTCCTTGAGGCGGTTCCAGGGGGTCCCCAGCTTAAATGACGATTGATAGTTCGGAACCAATTGGACCCTTACAAGTCTGTAACTCTGAGCGGGTCCATTCGGTTTCATTTGTACACGCTCAGAGTGAGCGGATTTTACTGTGTAGATTGTATCATATCAAACTGGGGGTCTTTGAAATGAAAGAGGTTGAGAATCACTGCTCTAGCCCTCTCTTCCTTTCCTCCTCTTTCTCCTGCCCCACATACATTAATAGGGATTCCTTCCTCTAGGTCTGAGCAATATGACTTCAAATCCATATCATGCTTGCTTCTTTTGCCTCGATTATGATTAACGGACGGTTATCTTTTTTCATAATCTTTTTCTCAAATACTGAAAATAGCAGAACTACAAGCTCACAACGCGTCGACTTGCGATGCGACCCTTGGTAAGCTTGTAGATCAGTTATTTTCGCTAGGTTTGTACCGACGTCACAATCGTACAATGAAGTATAACACAGGGTGAAGTGGTTAATCAGACCAAGCGATTAAAAAAAATATTGATTGATTCGTTCGTTGATATATAAGAAATAAAATATAACACTCGACTATTCGGTTCTTGGTTCTTAAATATATGTTTCGATAATATTCGCGGTTAATTGCCCAGCCCTACGTTCCTCTGTCTATTATTCTGTCTAGCTCGGTCACACACACACTCTCTCTCTGCTCTACCCCACCCACTCCACCCTTCTCTGGCTCCATGGGACTATGCTCCACCAGCAGCACTTACTGTACAGTGTGGGCCTGCAGTGCCTGCACGCCTCACTGCCTCCGACTGGAGCTCACTGTCCATCTGCTATAGGGACCAGGCATGAACAGAGGAGTGAGGAGAGGCTACTACAGTAACACTGAAACATCCCACAGTGTTCATTTCACCCTCGCGGGTACATTTGGTACACTCTCAGAGTTTAACCCATTAAGACCGGGAACGCATCTGTGTCATTTTAAGATTTCTTTGGCTATATAAAAATAGCAGATCTACAAGCTCATAGCGCGGCACCGAGTGCCGCGCTATGAGCTTGTAGATCTGCAATTTTTTTTGAAACATTGTGAAAATGTGTGTAAAATCTTTGAATATATTTGTATTTTTTATAAAGCGAAACATTTTAGCTCAAGTCTTTGCTTCTGGGGATTCTACAAATGTCTTCTAAATCCGAACAAAAATCCTGGAAAAAATGATGTTGCTATATATCAGTGGTTCTCAAACTTTTTCATGTCAAGGACCACCAAAATTATATGTATTTGACCGTAGACCCCCATCTCAAAATATGTTGTTCCAGGGACCCCCCAGAAGCAAAGATTTGAGTTAAAAATGTTCGCTTTAAAAAGATAATATATTCAAGGATTTGCAAAAAAAAATCACGATTTGAAAATAAATTGCAGATCTACAAGCTCATAGCGCGGCACTCGGTGCCGCGCTATGAGCTTGTATATCTGCTATTTTTGAATAGCCCAAAATGTATAAAATAATGGTTAAAGTGGTTAGGCCTACACTAGATGCGGTTTCAATGGGTTAAACTAAACACCCAGGATATGGCAGTGTATCTTTAGCAGGGGACGAGGGCAGCCAGGAGGACACTGGGAAAGTGACAGACAGTATGAGGAGGGATCATACCCTTCCGTGTTACTACATGTTGATTACATCCCCCCATACCCTACTTCCAATGCTCTGGTGAGCTGTGATTTTTGGCTCCATTGAAGCTCTGTGTGTGTGGGGGTGGGTGTGGGTGTGTGATAGCTGATGCATAGTCCTGTTTAGAATATTTTTTGTAGGTTTTATTTTTTTAGGTAAAGTGTGGGCTATTGTGTGTGTAATACACAGGCAAATGGTTCCCACAACTCTTTCTCTAGACATTTAGAAATGCCCACTTCCCTTCTCTATATGCCTTTGGAATATACAGTACACTGTGGGATTCTGTGGTACCAGCATACACCTCTCCTCAGCAGTACCATTATATCTTCAGCTCCATTACGACACAACCAGTAATGCCATACATTACAAGCCTTACATTAGATTTGTGTATTGCACGTTATAAAGAGAAAGAATGCTATTTTACACTAGCTTGTTGGCTTACAGTATATACAGTATGTTGACGTCATTCAGTGCAGTGCAACTATATTCAGAATCAGAATCATTGTCTATTTTATTACATTTTTGGTGTGTGTGTGTGTGTGTGTGTGCGCACATGGAATGTACTGTAAATCTGTAGTGACCTTTTCCCACTGGCCCGTGGCCGTGGGCCATTGTTGCTGCTGGCCCATGTATTGTCTAACTGAAGTTGTGGTATCATTGTTCTGCTGCTTTAACTACAGTTTACCCAGGACAGCATACAGTAGCTGTAGTTACTGTATAGCAACAAAACTGGAATGAAATTTAACGTATCATGCTGCCTTTTAAAAAGTGACACAATGCCCAGTGATGCACAACAGTAATCCCGTAACAGCCAAGTTATATAAACACATTGGCCAACTCCAGCAGCTTGTATTGAAGTGTCAGAATAAGAATGGAGGCATCATCCAAATGAACGATGTCGATCTAGATCTTTTTCTTAATAGTACTTTACACCTGTACTTTGTCCTACGAGCGAATATCTTTCAAACACTGTGTTTACTTTTCCTTCATTTCATTAACATTACATGATGATGTAGGCTTTTGAGTTTACATTCTTTGCTACGTGTATTTATTCATCCGTCAGACTGAATTTACCATCTGGCTCCTGCCATAGTGTCTGCTGCACTTGGTGTTAATGGTGTAGAGATCATTACTCATGATTCTTCCTCTCTTCTCCCCCTTTCTCTCTGGACGTCAATGGGATTTTTCTCCCGGAGAACGAATCCCATGGTATAAAATGTAGACCCGCTCCGCTGGGTTGGACCTATTCAGGCCTGTAGTTGCTATGCAACTATAAAGAAATGTTGGCGTAATAATTTGACTTTTACTTAATTTATACCTCCGTCATTCGACAACGACGTCACACGGCAAAACATTATAGCTGATCTACATGTTCGCAGAGCTTGGAGATCTGCTATTTTTGGTGTGCATCACCGTCCTAAGATAGAGAGTATGAATGAAGCATTAGGTCAGCTTTAACAACAAAGAGTGTCTATAGAAGCACCATGTGGACTAACTGTTTGATGTTTTAGTTTCAAAGAGCCTACAGTAATGTAAGGCAGAGGACTGTAATGTTAGATTCCTGGGCCTATTTTTAGTCATGAGCTCTTAAACACAATTGCACTCCTAAGAATTCCTCGGGCGCTGACCGTAATCAGTGTAATAATATTACAATGATTACATACAGTATTGTGTAGTGTATTACACTGGATACGATGGTGGTACTATCATCAATTGAAGTTCTTCTGGCCAATAGAAAATGGTAGTATTCATAATTTCACTTTTAACGTTTTTGTGTTTCCAGTTCTAACAAGCAAGTGTGTGTGCTTTACTGAAACAAAGGAAACGTAACGATAAACATAAGAACAAGATACGGTAGGATGAGTATCTCACCCCAAGGACCGTGACCAGAGCTAAACCATGTGGTGGTGTTTTTTGTTTAGTGTTTTGGCCAAAATAAATGTAGTATAAAAGTACTGTATTTTAAGCAAGTGCAGGGAAGAATTAGAACACTGGATTAAACCACACCACTTGACCCACAGACGAAACCCCAAGAGTCTAACCTAAGTACATGACCTTGACTCATTGATATCCTCTAATGTTTTCAGGTCAATTCTGGTTTACATAATATGGCGCTGCCGCATGCATATTTATGTAGGCAAAACCGGATCGAGTGAACCTTCCCTGAACTTCAGCTTAGCTATCTGCAGTCTGACAGTAAAAACAAATATTGTGTTGCCTGAGGTGTCAACAGGGAGATGAGCACATTACTGTACATACCACCCTATTTACCAGCTAGACAGTACTTTATGCAGGCTGCAGTATATTGCACTTGACTTGTGGAGCAGCAGAATATTGAGGACATTAGGGGCCATCGTGATAGCTGATGTTAAACCCTACCCCCGTATTACGATGCTCTGTATGGGAGGACTCTGCTGTAAATCAATGGCTCACAACTGTATTAGCTCACACTCCCTGAGGATATATATTATTTTTTTTACATGCATTGGTTATTGATGTAAGTTTCACATTCTCTAACCGTAGATGCAGCATATTAAGACATGGTGGACAGAGTGACATACTGTATACATGCACAGACTTGCACTCGCTTTGCATATTGACAAAAACAAATGGACCAGCAAAAAAATACATGATAAAGTCAGTAATTTTCAAAGCGCAAAGAGAGTATCAGTGCAGGAGCTATTTCAAGTCATTCCTCTCAATAGCCACTGAGACAATGGAAGTCTACATCTCTTTGTTTTTCTAGGCACACTTAATCCATTAAGACCGGGAAAGAATCTGTGTCATTTTAGAGTTCTTTGGCTATTCAAAAATAGCAGATGTACAAGCTCATAGCATGGCACCGAGTGCTGTGCTTTATATATATATATATATATATATATATATATATATATATATATATATATATATATATATATATATATATATATATATATATATATATATATATATATACGATTTTTCAAAAATAGCAGATCTACAAGCTCATAGCGCGGCACTCGGTGGTGCGCTGTGAGCTTGTAGATCTGCTATTTTTGAATAGCCAAAGAAATCAAAAAATGACACGGATGTGTTTCCGGATTGAATGGGTTAACAATAGTCCACGGACAGCACCTGTGTTCACATACCATCGGTAGGGAATAGTCAGGACAGAACAGGAATGTTACGAGCTAGCCTTCCTAACAACCTGTTTGTCGGGGCTTTTCTGGCAGTTTGGGGGCCTTGTGGTTAGAGAGACAATGTCCCATAAAGGTGACCACACACTGCATGATAGCGGTGTATGATGTATGCATCTTGGGTCATTCAGTGTGACAGGGTGGAGCATGGCCGTCGAAGAGCTGATCCCAGCGAGACAGACACACACACACACACACACACACACACACACACACACACACACACACACACACACACACACACACGCTTGATATATGGGAACTTAAGACCTGCACTGTACAGTACATTACATGACTTTCTGACCAGAGGTGAAAAAAGTACACACACAGTACAGATACTTGGTAAAAAGACGTACTGATTCAACACCATTACTTAATCAGAAGTGGCAGTGGCAGTCCAAAAGCTAACTGAACCTCACCTCATAGTAATATATAAATCACAACTATTAACTAAACCATTCTAATTTCAAATAAAATAAGCAATATAGCTGTTGTACCCCTAATGTAATGAAACGCATAGGACGGCCAAAATCGTGCAGTGTGCAAGCACCTTAATCCATTAAGACCGGGAACGCATCTGTGTCATTTTAAGATTTCTTTGGCTATTTTTTATAATGGCAGATTAATAGCAGATCTACAAGCTCGTAGCGCTACACCGAGTGCTGCGCTATGAGCTTGTATATCTGCTATTTTTTAATAGCCAAAGAAATCTAAAAATGACACAGATACGTTCCCGGTCTTAATGGCTTAACAGGAAGGTCACAGGCATAACTCCTATAGGAGCAAGCGTACTGTAATAGCAAGCGTTGAAGTCTTCATGTACACCTGCTCCCAGGGCCCTTCACCTAACTGCCCCTGCTCTTTGACTTCTCTGGTGCAACGTAGCCTCGTTCCCAGCCTTTGCTCATCTGCGAGGAGAAAAGCCTGGTCACAACCTAATGCAGAGAGAGCGTCTATAGGGGCTTCCATCGTACGTATTTCCTTGCCCAGCGCCGGTGCAATGTGGTATATACTTGAGTAAATGTCTGAGGAACCGAAGAACACTGTGTGAGTATCCCCAATGTCAAAACATTTTGTTCCAGGGCCCTCCAGTTCACTTTAAAATAATATATATATGCAAACTAAAGATTTGCACACATTTTCAAAAAATCTTGAAAAATAGCAGATCTACAAGCTCATAGAGCGGCACTCGGTGCCGCTCTATGAGCTTGTATATCTGCTATTTTTCAATAGCCAAAGTATAAAACAATGCTTTTTAGCTCAAATCTAACTGACACAGATGCGTTAACAGTCATCTTGAGATTTACCATACCAGGTCATGATACAAAAGTTTTAAAACAGAGTTGATATCAATTTGATGAAATAGGGTTGTTTCCACAACATTGACTGGAATGCCTCAGGCATTCAGAGACCTTCCTCTTCCTTTTGGATTTATCCATTTCAAGTTTTGACGTACTATTGTGTGGGGCAGACTTGATGTACAACTGCACTCTTAGACAGTTGTGAAGCATTGCCCAACGGGCAACTTACTTACGTGTGTGTATGTGTGTGTGTGTGTGTGTGTGTGTGTGTGTGTGTGTGTGTGTGTGTGTGTGTGTGTGTGTGTTCGCTTCAAACATCACTCTGCCCAAAAGTATAAATTCCAGTTTATAGGAGGGAGACAATCACATTAATAACCCTCAACACCTTTTTATGCCCACGGACACACACAGGCAGGCTGAAGTTACAATCAAATGCATTGGGAAAATGCTGCTTGGGTGTAAAAAAGGTGTCTCTCTGGTGCTCTTCAGTTTGGGCATCCTAGTCGTTCAAACGTACAAAAAAAAACATCTGAGGCACTCAAGACTGCAATAGATTTTAAAGATCCTTTAATACTTCATGACTTGAACAAAGTTAAAAACACCCCCATGCGTTTCAGCAAATAAATGTAACTTTCTTCTTCTATCCTGGATTTGAACCCGGTTTCCTGCGCAAGTGCTGCTGACATTTTTCCATTGAGCTAATCAAGCCTGCCTGCTTGCTCCAGGGGATAAATTGAATCTGGTTTCAGATCCTGTGTCTATAGGTGAGACATGACCTTTGACATGATCTAGGAGGATCTCTAGAGGAGCAGGGAGACAAAATACAACCACCCCAATTGTATACGTTATATTGTATTAACATACTCTACTGTACAGATTGGACAAAATTACATTTTATTAGTAAAAAAAAAGTTATATAGGCTAGTGCTGCTTTAAAAAAAAAATCCTTTCACAAAATGTATCTCTTTTTCACAAAATGCATCTCTCTATATGCAGTTTATATTATACTGTAAATATGTACTGTTTATATTATAAACATAAACTGTATAAATATAGAATGTGTTTTTCAGTATAAACATTTATATTTGAGTTGAAACTGCCCAGTTTTGAAAACGGCACAGTGCTTTGACGTCATTTCTGGCGGCAATGTAGAGATTAGAAAGATGGTTTAAGGCAATGTAGTAGAAAGTAAGCATGCTCAATACAAACGTTAAGTATTTGTGCTTCATAAGAGTTCTTTAAAAAAAAAGAGAAACTGCATCTATGGATATGTTAATCGACACATTTACATAATCGGTGTAATCGATTACTCGCAGCCGTCCTTAATAGTCAATAGGGTTTTGGGAGTGGGACGATGGTGAATCTTTGACCTTGGACTCCAGCAGGCCAATGTCATTGGCAGGCACACAGAATGTTGTGCCTCTCTGCCTACCCCCTTAGAAATATTAATTAACAATTATTCCTTTTGTGCACAGAATAGATGGCTCAGCAAAAAGTAATTGTATCCATATATTTTCCCAGCCTTTTTATGCAGGCGATTTAACACGCTCCCTGAGCACTTTATTGGTTTTTGGGGTTGATGGACAGTGATGTAGGACAAATGACACCGGAGAGAAATGAATGGCTCGGCTTTGAGCCCATGACATCTACACGCCCAAGAACCTGCAGTTTCGGTTCCAGCTGGCACCTTCAGTCATGCCATAGATTGAAGAACCATTTTTGGTTCCCGAAAGGATCTTCCTAGAACCAAAAAGGGTTATTATTTTAATAGTTCTAAAGAACCCTTAACCACTTACACCCTATATACTGTGCTTCATTGACCGGCGTCTCCCGGGGGCCTATACGTGGTATTCTCCAAATCTCTTCGCCACAACACATTGCGTTCAAAATGGCGGCGTCCATGGATTATTATTAGTTCTATCGTCTTTCTAAGACGATTTCTACGTGGATTTTATTATTTATAAAGTAGGATGTGGCCATGCAAAATGGTGGTGTCCCGTGGATTTGTAAAATATTCGCGGTAAAAAAAATGTTTTTATCGCGAATATATATATATTTTTTCTGTTGTTGGTGACAACTATAGTGCGTCCCATGGACGCCACGACGGTGGCATGAATGCGTCCTTTCTCAATAATGTGCGTCAGAGACGCAGGACGCAGGCCTATGAGCATCTCTGCTATAATATAGATTACATAAATTAAAAACTAATATGAGCAAACAAGAAATCTTACAAAAAAAACATTTAAAAACAAGATTGTCATTGCAAACCATCAAAAGGTCTGTTGATTGTTTCGTGGCTCAAACATAGGCTAGTTAAGACGCATCGCCCAGTAAATACTGGCCTGTTGTAGCCGGGTGACACCGTTCTTCCTTTCAAATTATATCCATGGCGTTTGAAGCTCCTCTCCTCCCAGCGGCGTAAACCAGGGTGGACAGATTGATTTTCGTCCTGTCTTTTTGGTGGTGGCAGCGGGGGTTCAGAATAAGAGATCTGCAGCACTAGCGGAGGGTATAAAAGCTGTGAATGACAATGCATAATGGCACTTAAAAGAGAAACCCGAATCATTAATCATCCATTTCTTTCACAGTCCTGACACCTGAGACAAGGAAATCTATGTTTATCTTGAAGCTCGGAGAATAAATATGAATGACTCCTGGATTAGTCCCAAAAGAACGTTAGCGCCCCCCCCCCTTTCAGGATGCATTTTCCAGTCATCATTCTGCAGACCGAAATGAGCCAATTATTTCTTATACAACAGAATGGCCAATTAGAGAAATCTCTGCTCAGCTCGGCACCAATCGCCTCCATGGTACTGCTGTGTGTGTGTGTGTGGCTCGTTTTAGGCCCCTGCCAGACGATATCTTTTCCAGTCCAAAGCAATTTATATCGAGAATTGGAGAGAAGAGAGAGCAACTGGGAGAATTGTCTGTCATTGTTTGACACCGATGGCCTGGAGAAGAAGGACTTGCAATCGTTTGAACCTGTCCGTTTTATGTGAACTCTCTGCTGCAATGTGTTGAGTGGAGGTGCGCTGTAGGAATGTGTTGGAGGAAAGGAGAGTGTTTTGTGTAAGGACAAATGGCCGATTCCCTGCTTATACTGTTGTTAATAACGCCTTTAAATTTGATGAGGAAGAGGCAGGCTTCATTTGTCATGTTGTATTATGGTTTTTCATAGATACAATTCTGTGTGTATGTATTTATGTGTGTATGGTTCTTATGCATGTGTGTATGATATTTAAGGCAATATATACACTGTGCGTGTGTGTGTGTGTGTGTGTGTGTGTGTGTGTGTGTGTGTGTGTGTGTGTGTGTGTGTGTGTGTGTGTGTGTGTGTGTGTGTGTGTGTGTGTGTGTGTGTGTGTGTGTGTGTGTGTATGAATTTGGTATCGGGGGAATGGGTTTTTCAACAGTTTTCTTTCTCCTTTCATAATAATGGTGAAGTGATACAACAGCGGTTTTCTCTATATAGTTTGCTAAATGTTTTTCAGCCAGCAGTGCAACTCTAGCTTATTCATGAGGGCAGCAGCTGCTGAATTTTCTCTTTTCATCCTGACTCAGCATGGGCATAATTACCCGGGCCCATTTCCTTATCTGAGGCTCTCCTGTAACTAAGACACTATTTGCCATCTTTAAAAAAAAAAACACTTGTTCCTACTTCTATTCTGAGCAAAGTGGGAATAGCAAAAAAGATTCTTAGCTGGCTTGGTTACGTTTTCTTATAAAGACTCCTTTGTTTTGTTTCTATGGTGCAGTGCTGAATGGCTTTCTCACACTAACGTTTGGTTCACAAAGAATTATGTGAGCAGGTTCCATGTTCCTTTGATAAAAAATGTGTACGCGGGCATGTTATTGAATTACAATGTACTGTAGGTTTATACACCGAGGACCTGTCTTAAAGGTTTTCATTTACACACACGATATAACATTTTTATTTGATTTATTCCCCAAACTTTGTTCATAATGTCTCGGTAAACTACTATAGAATCTATCTTCACTAATTAGTTTGTTTGTTTTAGTCACTGAGTGGGCCAACTGAATTAAATGGAAATGCTTGCATTTGTGTAACATTTGGATTTGCATTTGTGTAACACTTGACCAACTTGTGCCTGAAAGCAGAGGTGGCTTGAGAGAAAGCATATTTGAATCCAGCCCCAATTTAATGTGTCTTGGTTGCGTTTACACTTGGATTTTTAGCTAACCAATAGCTCAGTAGATAAGATCAGCTCAAGATGGATTGTGGCTCATTTCTAAGGATGGGTTTGGTGAAAAATAAGTCATTTTGCACACCTACTTGATAGGACGGGTGCGTAGTAGACGGCAAAAGCGTGAGAAGACAAAAAAAGAATCCCGCACACCGTCTTGGCTTTTCAAACATCAATTAAATGCAGAAAATCTAACGTTTCAGGTTGCACTGACCTTCATCAGGTATGAGATAACCTGATGGATGTCAGTGCGACCGAAGCGTTGTAAGGATGGGTTTGAAAATAATCAGGGACTGCTCTCACCTTGCCAATGCACTACTATACAGTGCATTAAGACCAGAACTACTGGTTTCTGTAACAGCACATATCCTGGGACAGTGATGGTTCCCTATCTCCTCATCTGTTAAAAACATCTGAATTTGTATCCCCTAGATCAGTGGTTCTCAACCAGTGGTCCTTGGGGCGGTACCAGGGGGTCCCCAGCGAAATTAGTTAATATAGCGTCACAATCATTTTCACCACTTAGCTTTGGCTATTCAAAAATAGCAGATATACAAGCTCATAGCGCGGCACCGAGTGCCGCACTATGAGCTTGTAGATCTGCTATTTATGAAAAATCTTGAAAATGTGTACATATCTTTGAATATATATAAAAAAAGAAATTTAAATCGAACATTCTCAAATCTTTGCTTTTTGGGGTCCATGGCACAAAACATTTTCAGATGGGGGTCCACAGCTTAATTATCAATTTAGGGGTCCTTGGCATGAAAAAGGTTGAAAACCACTGCCCTAGATGGGTTTTATTTTTAATTCGCTAGTCATTCGTCTAATTTAAGTTGGATTTGTTTTGTTTTGTTTTTATTTATTTTAAAGGTTTTGTGTGAGCTTACGCCTACCCAAATTACGATCGATGTCTCATCAAGATGGTAATAAATATTGAAGTTTAAGTTGAATTGTAAATGGGCTATGCTATTAGCAGTGGTTCTCAAACTTGACACTTATTAGCCCGCGGACCCCCATTTGAAAAGATATGCCAGGCAGGGACCCCCATAAGAGAGGATTTTTACGGCTCTAGCAGTGATTCTCAACCATTTTAATTTCAAGGACCCCCAGTTTGACATGCATTACGCTATGGACCCCCATTTAATGGCAATTTTATCTCTGGGACCCCAATTTATGTTGTAAAATCAATATTAATTTAACTCAGAGTGCACTCAGAGTGCACTCTCTGAGTTACAGACCCATAAGGGTCCATTTGGTTCCTATCCATCATTTAGCTGGAGACCCCCTGGAACTCCCTCAAGGACCCCTGGGGGTCCCCAGACCCCACTTTGAGAACCAATGCTATACAGTATAGGCACTCTGGCAAAAAGTATGAAACATGCATAAGTGCCCTAACAGGTAGGCGTGGGTGCATATTTACATAATCTAGACGTTATCTGTAGGGTATATTGCAGTGACACTGCCATATTTCAAGATAAGAATCTGCGTGAAGGATATAAGCATATAATGCAGTGAAATCCACAGAATTTGCAGATATTGCACTTTGTGCGTGTAAACAGCCACAAAGGGGATAGATGGAGAGATTGGGGACAATCTGAAACAGATGTGGCATAGTTGTATAGAGGGGGCGGTCGTAGCCGAATGTGTAGAGAGGCCGTCTGGGAATCAGAACCTAAGTTTCCTCGTTTGCCCCCCTCCCCCTGTCAGCCCAGTCTGTGTCGCAGTGTCCCTGAGAAAGCCACTTAACCCCTAACTGCTCCCTGGGCACCGTATTAACAGTCCCTACTGCTCCTAATAGTTGGAATGGGTAAATGCAGAGGTCACATTTCCTGTGGTGTAAAGCAACTGTAAAGTGCATTTACTCAAGTACTGTACTGATGTACAATTTTATATTTAAAATTAGTGTTTAACATTTTCAGTACTTTTACTTCTACTCCACTACATCTCCGAGGCAAATATTGTACTTTTACTCCACTGCAATTATTTGAAAACTTTAGTTACTAGTAACTTTGCCGATATAAATTATTACATTATAAAACATACATTAACCACTTTAAGCACTATTTTTTTTGACCAGGCTATTCGAAAATAGCAGATCGCGTAGATCTGCTATTTTGAAACATTTTAGTACTTTTACTTTTGGTACTTTAAGTACATTTTGATACCAACTTTTGTTCTTTTACATTTACATTGTAACAGAGTACTTCTACATTGCAGTATTGATACTTTTACTTAAGTAAAACATTTGAGTACTTTTTCCACCACTGCACATTTCAAACGTGTGCAAAAGTACACTATAGCAAAAATACCCCAATGGGAACTACATTATTATTAGAAGAGGAATACCACCGCGGCCTCAACGGGACAAAACGGCAGCAGAGGAGGAGAGGATTTAAGCCTTTTTTATTTAAGGTGCTAATATATAGTACAGTCACCTGTTTACTATACTAGAACCTTAAATAAAAAAGGCTTAAATGTCCGAGCTGCTCCAGTGTCCTCTCCTCCTTGCAAAAGTATTATTATTATCAGTAAGCATTCAACTGTACATGGTAAAAGTAACTGGCTGTTTTAGCACCAATGGTCCGTTCTTGCATTCAGGATGGCAGGCAGTGGTGTAAAGTAACTAAGTACATTTACTCAAGTACTCTACTCAAGTACAATTTTGAGGTATTTTCTTTTACTTTACTTGAGTGTGATGTATTCTTTATAGTTAGTGACTCTATTTATAGGGGCTCATAGGAATTAGACTATGTGACAACCAGGAATAGTTTGGTGACCACCGGAGAGACGGGTGACAGCCGGAATGTAGACGGTATACCGGGAGCAGTATGGGTTGGCGCCCCAGCCTGTGTCTTCCGTGAGGAAGAAGCCCAACAAACCTACGGTGAGGCCTTTAGGAGGGCCATTCAAGCAAACCGCAAGTGGAGCTAATACCATTAGACCGTCCAATCTAGTGGTATCGGCCCAAGGAACCATCACGCCAGGAGGAGATGTTTGGATCGGGATGGTGCAGAGGATCTGGTACAGCGCTAAGGTCCTGGACCTGGTGAGACGAAGGAGGAGCCCGGCCAGGAGGCCACCCACAGAGCCTAGTCCCTCCACGTGCCAGAGCCTCCCCCGAGTTCCGGCAGAGTAGTTCTGGAGAAGCGGACTGATTAGCCCTGTATTTCCCTATAGAACTGACCGTGGGTAGCTACCTGGGACGTAAGTTGGGGCTTGATCAACCCCGGCTGGGTCACCTGGGCGAGGGTGTATGTTGCGAGACCCGAAACACCCTATGACCCCAGGCTACAACACTGATGATACGTCCCAGGTGCATCCATGTGATGTATTCTTTATAGAGTATTTCCAATTTCCAGTACTTGTACTTCTACTCCACTACATCTCAGAGACAAATATTGTACTTTTACTCCACTACAATTATTTGAAAACTTAAGTTACTAGTTACTTTGTAGATTTGGACTATTATTACAAAACAAACATTAACCACTTCAGCCCTATATAGATTACAGCCATTTGAAAATGGCCGATCTACAAGCTCACAATGCGTTGCATTGTGAGCTTGTAGATCTGCTAGTTTTTTTTAAATACATTTTGAACTTATGGGTACTTTTACTTTTACTTTTGGTACTATAAGTACATTTTGATGCCTATACTTTTGTGCTTTTACTCAAGTAACATTTTAAACACAATCCTTTCACTTGTAACAGATGAGGTCAGGGATGGTATGGGCATGGTTAGCCAGGGTGTGAGGAGGGGTCAGTGATGATCTTGCCTGCGTATCTTACTGGCGGTACAGGAGGTGAGGATAGCTGTGTAGAAAACTACACGGAGCATTCTGTTGACATTGTTCTCTGCATCTTTAAGAATGAACACAATGGAGAGGTTCATTCTGGAACATGCGGTACTCTGCTGAGTGCTGCAGCTAGACTCTTGGGTTATTTTCAGCACTGTTTGGGAAACGGTAGCTTGGTCAAGTGTCACAAACAGGCTTAGCTCTGTTTTCTTCTGTCTCTGTCCTTTCAAACTAAACACCACCATTTTAGACTTTTGTAGACCACATTTGAATGGGCATTACAATCACCTTGCATAATAATACAGAGGCAAAAATGTTATGGAGGATTACGTAGCTATAGAAATTGCTAGTTTCTCATAACCCAGTCTAAATATTTACAACTTTTTATTATTTTCTATAGCTTAAGTAAGCGTTGACAACTATTCTTCTCAAACAGACAATATAGAAAAATAAATGAAGAATGCACTTCCTATGGAGTGGAATCCTATTAAATGGAAGCAGTTCTGAAATAAACCTCTATATTCTACAGCCATTTGATAAAACGTTCAGGTTAATGATGTTAATATTTAATATTCATGTTAACAAGTTATTTGGGTTTTTGCAGTAGAAATCTCCATTTGGGGAGTTAATTTATCCACTTGACAGTGAACTACTACTCCTAAGAGAGGATCCGCTCCATTTTCACAATGAACACCAACAACAAAAACAAGCCCGACATCTGCCTGGCTGTTCACTAAAGCTTCGCAACCTTTGTAGTGAGCATGTTGTGAACTTTGTAGATCTGCAATTTTCGGTGTGTGTGTGTGTGTGACACCAGCGCACACAACTTAAGCATAAATCACCGTTAATGGTGACGGTGAAAAATGGGATTCTAATGATATGACCTCTGTGTGGCAACAAGCTCGGGGCAAACAAAGGATGAAAGGGTCTCTCCCCTTGTAAGACCTGTAACTGATGCCATGTTAAGAGCCATCTGCCTCAAACTTGTCCAAGCTGTCATCTCTTGATTCTAATGCGGCATAACATAACACAAGCGGAGCCAGCTCTTGGACAGTGCTCTCAGCCATCCAGTGGTGAATTACAAACTACTTACTGTAGGAAAGATGGGTGGTGGGGGGGGCGTGGGGGGCTAAAGACGAGGGACATGGACTGCATTACTGAGGGCTAAAAGGGGTGAAGTAAAATATAGCGGGCATCCTAACGGCATTGTGAATTAATTTGCAAACTTAAATAAATCGATTCAAACTGGTGACAATTTAAATCGATTTAATAAAACATGTATTGCGATAAAAACAGCAGAAAAAATAAGAAAATATAGGATCTTTGTAAGAGAATTGATTAAAAAAAGGAGTTTTCAGTCAGTTGCTACTGTATTGAAAAGAGGATAAGAGAAAAAAACTGTATTGTAAAATAATAATAATACTGAAGTATCGTGATTCGAATCGTATCGTGAGTTGAGTGAATTGTTACATATGTACTGTTGATTGATTCATTCAGGTGTATTATCAGGTGTATTATCACTGGAGTAGATTTCAATTCAGCCATGTGTGGATAAGAGAAATAAACACATGTGCAGCTTATTTACGGCACAATGGTGAGACCCTTTTCCTTTTTATCACTTTTGTAAAAAAAAGAAAAGATATTGCTCTCAGCTCATTTGTGTTAATAAACACTTGCCTTGACTAACACCCAGCTAAGCATGAATGCTTCACTCACTGCCAGCCCACTGTTCTAATGCAGGCAAGGTAAGCTGGCTAATTAGGATATAATTAGCTTCCTTGCTCTTTCATTCTCAGGCAAATGCCCGGACTTTTTGCAAGCATCTGCGTGGACGCAATTACCACCACGGAAATGTGAGAATTGAACTTATATACTTGAAAAGACAAAAACGACCTATTTCCAAGGAAGGTTTTGTTTGGTTGGGAGCCTCTATCTGTCCCCTAGAGAGGCATGGCAGATGTCATGCCTTGTATGAGTGGGAGTGTGTCCTGTAATAAGACATCAGGACACGTATATTGTGGGTTTATCCACCTGACTGTGTATGTTTTGCTAGTTGTATTGTGGAAGTGAAGCTTAACAAGACAAGGTCGCTCCTATAAAGGCAGGCTGTACTCTGGAGACAAAGAGGCAGTGATGACTCAGGACTTATTTACTGCGCTTTTGTGTGTGTGTGTGTGTGTGTGTGTGTGTGTGTGTGTGTGTGTGTGTGTTCACACTACAACTTCCAATTAGACTTTACAGTACGGTATGTCATAAAGGATACTGGATGTGACCTCAGACTATAGATGGGTGAGCCTACACACTGTATACTGCAGGTCATGGTGATGTGGCGTTATCAGGCGTAGAGACATAGATGTTGGGAAACTCTCTATTGTACCGTTTATAATGACAAATCATTTCATCATAACACTAATAACATTCAGTCCATAATTGGAACACGAGCACCCGAGGAAATCTTCACAGAAGTCTTCGATTAAAACAGTGGGTGCAAAACTACTAAACATTGATTCCTTTTTCACGCGTTTGCAAGTAATTCATTTGTGAAGTCGTCACTGCACTCTAAAATCTGCTCCCTTTTTAAGAAAAAAAAACATCATCACAGAGGGATGTTGGCACCAAAGCTCCTTTCATGCTTTCATTCAAGTTGCTCATTAGCAAAAATACCAAGCATGCACGCGCACCGTTTCCCCCTACCAGGTACATTCACTTTGAAACATCCTGGTTTCCCCGCTTGTACGTACGATCACCTGTTTTTCAAGGGAGGGGACCAAAAATAGACTCGTGGGCGACCCCGGGTCAACAAAGTATAGGGTTTAAGTGGTTTAATTATTACCCAGCGCAGTGTTTTCTCCAAATTCCACACAATCACTAACATAACATCCTGTCAGCACCGATAGCGCTCAAAAAGTATTGTGAAGCTTGAAACTGTCACCATGGGCTGATGCGGGATGTCAGCAATATTCTGTTGACAATGTGGAAGTTTGACTAATGCATTAGTGCCAATTACAGCCCCAAATAAGCGGTAAACAAATATTATGTTGTTGCTGTCGGGCCGAAACCTCTTATTTCCATATTCTAACTTTTTGTGTTTATTTTGTGTTTAGCATCAAAAGTAGCAGATCTGCAAGCTCGAAACGCGGCGCGAAGCGACGCGTTTTGAGCTTGTAGATCTGCTGCTTTTGCTGTTTTTGAATTTGAATACTGAAAAGTAGGTTTTGGACATATGAGGTTTCTACCAGACAGAGACAAATGTTAGGCCTATTTGTACAACCATGTAGACTTGATAGGGGCACACAGAATGAGTTGGCGAAATAAAATGCAATAAAAAGCCAACGTTCTTGTGGTGGGTTGTCCCTTGTAAAAGCTAATAATGTAATGGCTCAGATAATTATAATAAAATCAAATGTATTAAAGCCGACAATGTAATAAAAAAAGCTGATAATGTAATGTGCGGGTGTGGGGCTGTTCGGCTCAATGCCAGCCAGCCGGCGTGTTGGTCACATAAGAAATGGCTGCTAGCATAATGAAAGTTTCCATGTAGCCTAGGCCTATATGTTGGCTAACCATGCTAACCGACGAGCCGCGGTTTCTCCTTTTCAGTTGGAATTGGCAGAAAGGACAGCCGCAGCTCATTCTAGCTCGTTCCTCCTCATTGTTTATTGATGGAGCTGCTTTCCATTTTTTTGTAAATATTGAAGATTATTACTGATTCCTTTTCGTCTGTATATATTTGTATCAGGGAATTACGAGACGTTGTGTATTATTCATGGCCTTCGCCCCAATTATCTCCCAGGCTGTGAGAGATGAGTTGCAACTGCCACAGTTAGCCTGTCATGCTTCTGCACTTTAATGTTCATCTTTAATTTTGTTCTTTCCGTCTTTACCAGTTCTTATAATAACATTTTTGTTGTCCATTACACTTAACACACTTAACACTAGAAAAGTGCTCTCCTCGGAGCACATTATCTCCGCCAGGCTGGGTTGTCAGTCGTGGGGTGCAGCCGCCAGGACAAGAGGAAGCAGCAGAGGGACATAGTATGACAAGACGGAGCAGCTTTTTGTGTTTGTGGCGCCCCATATGGGCTGAAGTGATGGACGATTGGATGTTGCGTTAATGATACGTGTTTTTTGTCTTCTAAGAAATGGTTCCCGCCCATCATTTTGGGAATCTAATTAGAGGCAAACGACTGGTGACGACATTGTCACATGCGGCACTAGAGCATTTGTGCCTATTTGGTATAAAGAAAATCATATTTCTGTAAATATGTTTTCACAATTTGTGGCACCCCTTATAGTTGGAAGTGAAATAGCTTTTGGATCTGTGTTTAAAAATATCACATACACCACTTTTTAATTGCAAACGTTAATTCGGAAGATCATCTGTTAATAAAACAGATTCCAGAAGACTTTTAAAAGTCTGACACCCTCTCACACTGGAAGACTTTGAAAAGACCCCAAGTCTCCTATCTGAAGACAATTAAACTCAGACTATAAGATTTTGAAAAAACTGGGACAAGATTCCTTTTCAGATTATTTCCCATCAAATGGAGCAGACACAGAAGCAGCGTTTACAGAGAATGTTGTTTTACATGGAATAAAAGCAGTAAAGCAGTGTAATTCTTGCAAAATGTATTCATCTGGTCTTCAGTAGTGGTAATGCATAGGAGTACAACTACAATGCAACAACAACCTGCCTTCGACATACTGTACCTATTAGAGTGAGAACAGTGCCATACAACAGGCACATTGATTGTATATCATTCTTTTTCCAATCTTTTGAAAACACTTAAGTAACCAAAAATAGCCTTTTCAGCCACTGTGTGCACATGTCATTCTTTTTGTCTAATTGTTTGAAAGTACTATAGAGAATACATAGGGAATAGAAACATCAGCCACACAGGCTAGAGCCTGTATCATATACTCGATCTGCTGTAGATTTTGAACCGATCATGTCGGGAGATCATATAGTGAAACGTGGGGAGATCAGAAACGTGGGGAGATCATATAGTGAAACGTGAGGAGATAAGTTTGGGAATGTCTTCTATGTATTAATCAGAACATGTTGACGTGTGTGTTATGGCTGTATATGGAATGGAATATCAGCTATTCTAGGGATAAGAGCTAACCGTGATTGTACATGAACTGAATCTGTGAAAGTCGCTACAAAGTAAACCCTCTTTGCGCGCTCACACACGTATGCACGCTGTATGAGACGAGAAGGAGGAAGCTGCAGCTATACGCATATATGCTACTATGGTGGATATACAGGTATTGTTTGCCTGTTTGCTGACACCTACTGTATTCATTGTTCACAACATTTGCGCCACTGAACTTTAGTCAAGACTAACTGTAACAATCGACCTTTTACTTTGAAAGGCTAATTCTTAACTAAAGGAAAATCAACGGGATCGACAGGTTTTTAACTGAAATTAATTTAATAATAAAGCCACAAAATAAGCAATTGACAAATTAAATGGTAAATAAATAATACACTTCGGCTTTTAAAGTAAGACTTCTGTCCCTAACTCTTTCCCTAATAAACAAAAGAAATAAACAAACGGATAAACAAAACAATGCTTCTTTCAGATCACAATCTCATTCAAACACAAACAATAAACAAACTACTCGGACGTAAGGGTGAGCGTCACCGCAGAGTGTTCAGAGTGTTCAAACGGCCTCTTCTTCCCACGCTCTCGAGTAAGTCGATGTCCTAATCCAAATGAAGCGATGACGATCTTCCGCACGACGCGGTCCAAAGATAACTTAAAGTTAGGGGTACCACATTATTTGTAATCCACAGGAACAGAAATATGGACTTATCTCACCCGCGGCTCCGTCAGAATCCTCTTGGTGGCCGGCGGTCCATTCATAAATCCAGCGCGATTGTAACCACACGGCAGCAACGACTCGTTCCTTCGATCCTCTTCCGTTGGGCTCGCTATTTCTTTGTTCTTGGCTGCAGCTTACTGTTTAGTTAAAAACTATAACCTAAACTTGTAACACTGGCGCTCAGGAGATCTCCTCTCGATTCCACCCGTTCCCACCGGTACACAGGTCGGTTTGATTCACCCCTCCCCCCAGTACCACACCTTCTATTTGTAAAGTCGCGTGGCGCTAATCATTCAATCACCCACCGATCAGACCCATTACCCTCACGTGAATTGGAAATGTCCATATAGCTCATAGAGTCCAACATGTTACATATCACTCGTATATAATAACATGTCTAAACAGATCAGATATCACTCATACATAATAACACCCATAGATCAAGCAGATAAATATAATAATATAATGTGCATTTGTCACATAACTATAACAACTTTCATTAATATCAAACATGTTTGATCAAGACTAGACAAACACTGACAGACTGCTTTAGACTACTGCCTTACACCAAACGATCGAGCTAACGGGAGCACACCGAGACGCGTCATGATTTTTTCCCACAATTCGTTAAAAAGTCACTTGGTGTAAGACCAGCATTAGTGTATTTTATTAAATTGTCATCTTTCTAAAAATAATTACCGATGGATTATGTTATCAGTTTAACAATAGATGCTTTCACAGTTTAGATAAGTTTATTATCCTCGTGGTTTAGATTAGAATCATGCTGGATTGTTGGCGTGTACAGCAGCTATAGGTAGTGACCAGCACTTCTTTTCTGCATCCAACGTGCATTATGTCCAAGTGCAAGCACTAGTGCACCTACCGATTCCACTGCTGTGTCAAACTTGCAAATTCATCAATTGCGCTGACGATGAACCTGAGTTTCCCTTCCCCAAAGTCAAAGCAATGGATTCAGTCCATAAATGTTTCATCAATTTGTCAGCCGAGGATTTTAATCATAATTTCTTCATAACTATCCTTTTTTCTTTTTAATGAAACTACTCTTTTACTTTTAGCTCAAAGTATTATGCTTAGATTTGGAACCTTGCAAGGTCAGCATCATTATAAAGATGAATCTCATCAGATCTGATGCATTTAGCAGCGAGGTCATTTAGTATTAGTGTTTGATGTGCGTTAGAAAGTTTGGGTTATTTGAAAAAAGAAATGTTCCCAAGTCATTAGTTAGTTTGGTTTGCCGCTGGCCTGACAACACTTGAAAACAGGTTTGTATGTATTGGAGCTGCAACTAACAATTAATTTCATAGTTGATTAATTTGTCGATTAATCAGTGATTAAATTAGACCATAAAATTATGTATTAAAAGGACACAATGAAAGTAAAATGCTCATCACAAGTTGTCTAAATCCAAACAGACATCCTGAAATTGCTTAATATGATTACCCAGCAGTCAATTACTGTCTGCAACCTTTCATTTTTAATATGGAACAAAGTAATACATAGTTAATTTTAGAAATGCTACATGATGCATCGCTATGGAAATTATTTGATGAAGAAATGTAATTGGGTCCTAGCATGAAATGCAGGAGCCTTAATTGTAATCACTCTGTCCGTCTGTCTGTCTGTCTGTCTGTCCAGACAGACAAAGAAAAACAGAACTGTTGGACATACAAATGAGACCGAATGGGATAGATAAGAAAAAAAAAAGAGGGACAGACAGAGACGATGTGAAGGGACGGACGGACTGACTGAGACGGATAGAAATCTCTCCATATGTAAAGAGCTGAGAAAATGGAACATGATTTGTCCGTAACTCCACTGCATCTTATCTCAGTCCCAATCTTGGTGTCGACTGGCTCAGCATCTGCATACCCTGAATGTGGTTCTTGTCCTTGTCTTTTATCACAGAGCCTAAAACAGTTTTCAATTCCCCAGATACCACACAGATAGCCACTCACCAGAACCCACCTGGTGCTCGCTGGAACACATTTCTCATTCTGTCTGCACAGGAGGCCGACGCTACGGTAACCAGAGAATGAAGATACTGTATGACCACAGGTTCTCAACCTGTGGGCCGCAAGGGCCCCCAAATACTTGGCAAAACACTTGAGATTTTAATGATGATATGACATAAACCGTTTTCACTTTGAAGAGACCCCCCACCCCTTGTAGAACAGTCCTCTTACAGCTAATGTTTATCCTTGGATTTCAAGTTCCCAACTTTCCCAAAGAGGGCATGACTGACTATACAGTCAGTACATGGAATTGTATGTGTGTGTGGGAGTGTTGATTTCGTCGACTAAAACTATGACGAAAAATGTTCGTCGACTACCTTTTTTCACTGACGAAAACTAAATAAAAACGTTGTGAGCTTGTAGATCGGCTATTTTCAGCATGCAACAAAAGTGTAAAATCAGCCATTACGACGCCATCAAGGTACAGCCAAAATACATTTTAGTCGACTAAATCAACTGATATTTAGTTGACTAAAACTAAAACATTTCAGATGACTAAAATATGACTAAAACTAAATGGAATTTGATTCAAAAGACTATGACTAAAACTAAATCAAAATGTGCTGTCAAAATCAACACTAGTGTGGGTGGGGTTTTAGTAGATCTCTGACATTTTTGCCCACTTTAGCCATCTAATTTTGTGTCCTATAGGCTCTATGCACAGCAGCCATATTGGAAAGAAATTGGGCCTCTTCCTTACTTCCTTCACAGGTGTTACCCAATGATACTAATGAAGGCTCTGTTCCATTCTGGTCAAACAGAGTCAGGGTGATGATATTGTGCATGTTGACTCACTGGAAACACTTTCAGGGTTCCTTGAGGGGCTTCCAAATGCCCCCTTACGGGTGTGTAACTCTGAGAGTGTACAAATGGAACCAAATGTTCCATTTGTACACTCTCAGAGTTATGGAGGTCCTTAAAATTAAGTTTTGAGAACCACTGTGCTACACCAAATGGAACGGAGCCTTCATTAGTACCATTGGTAACACCTGTGAAGGAAGAAAGGAAGGGGCCCAAAGTTTTTCCAATATGGCTGCTGTGCATAGAGCCTATTTACTTTAACTGATATGTTCTCAATCAGAGAGGGCCCTGTTGGCAGAGTGCCTACCTCTTCTGTGTGTGAGTGAGAGAACCTACAGCAGTATTTGTGTGAAACAGACAAGAAGAAGCAAACTAACCGTTGAATTCTGTTGAAATATTAATCTGCAGCCTTGTTACCTTTCCCAGCTTACCATTATAAGAAGCTTGTGACATTTACTGTACAACACTTCCTAGTTCTGTACAACTGTAAATGGGAGGAGCACGTAAATGTAATTAATTTTCAGTGGCTGTGTGGTAAAGCCTCCTAACTGTACGGTTGGACTGCTTTGGGACCAACACAAAGATTCCCCTCAGGGCGGAGAACAAAGAGGCAGGTGCAACTTCTTGTTCTCATTCCCTCCTATGTTAAATTGACACTCTGCCAGCCACTAATATATGGGCACTAATAGACGCGACGGGGTTGCTGCTGTGTGTGCCCATCAATCTGCCACACTGTGGAGCGTTGCAGAGCCCAGTTTGGCAAACGCATTGCAAGGTATCAAACGGTATCACTTACAAGATGCCTTTTAAATGAAGTTTTAATTTAAAAGGGGAAAAAAGTTCCAGACATTCAACTTTTCAAAATGTAGTTTTATTGTTAGGCCTTCATCTCATATACTGTAAGTAAAGTTATTTTGATATAACAGATGGGAGGTTTCAAAATCATACATTTATTTACAGGGACATTCTGCATTGACATTAGTACACACTGCACCGGCTCAGGTGGCATAATACTGAACTGTGTTTTGATCATGGCCTTCACTGTAATTGATTCTGTAAGGGAGATGTTTACTACAGTTTGGAGTGCTTTAGGTATTCTGCTGTAATGCTCTGTTTCAAATGAATTATTAAAAAGCCACAGTCACTGTACTGAATTTGGTAATTTGAAACCTACAGTATATGTTCTGAACAGTGTAGCTTGACTGCCGAAGGCTTTTGTTTTCTAACAACATAACTGGGACATAAATAAATGCAATAATGTTTAAAAAAATTAGAACTCTTGAACTGGTAAATAGTAAATAATAAATAGTCCAATAAAAACTGGATTGTGTGCTGATTAAATAGGGTTTTATCGTTTCGAAGAAATGCCCTTTAAAAAATAAAAAACGTCAATATACATTTGTGCCAGTGAAGTAACCACTGGAAGTACTCAGTCTGAGTTGCCCTTTTCGAATGGTCCTGAATTGCATAATGCTAGTCAGAGAGACGGCAAGCCAGCAATGCACCTGGTTTTCTAGCACCTGGTGAACTTTATAGATGAAATTGGACACACACAAAAAAAAACTAACAAAAAAGGAAACACATCTGGACCAGCTGCAGACATTTTTCTGCTAGGAATTTATATTTGTGGTGTTGCCGGTGCCAAGCGAGGTGATATCTCAGTCTCACTTAAGTGAAAATCTCACCCACCCAAAACCCACCTCACTGCACTCCCTGTTGAACTTGTTTTTCATTACTTTTTACTTATAACACACAAAAAACAGCTGCAATGGAAATCAGGACAGCATGCTATTGTATGTTTCACACAGTGATATTTTACAACATAACAGCAACATTACCACAAAAGTACTTCAAGTTGTTTTTGGCTTTCATAACCCCCCCCCCCCTCCATTTTCTTAGTAAAGTCTGCTCTAGGCGTCGCAGTGAAACCGTTGACCTTATTTTTTATTTATTTATTTGGTTCCTAGTGGTATGTGATAGTTGACAGCAGATTATTTTTGCTGGCCGCTCGGCGATGCACATTCTAAGTTTGTGCACCTTCATTAGTCTGGGCTGGGAGCAGCTGAGGAATGTACACTGAATGGGGCATTGATATTTAGGATCGTGTTCCCTGTCACCGCAGCCTAAAATAGCAGGTAATGTGTAAAGCTTGGGTATGACAGCAGCACAGATCTAAATTCTAAGTGGTGAAGGCGAGACCATCCCCCCCAATCCTGCTGCTGCAGTAGTCTATTGCATTAGCAACAGTAGCTAGCCTGTATGGATTTGTCTGTATGTATGGCATTGAGACGCATAATAAAAGTAGTCATTTTAGCTCTTTGTGTCTAGTCTGTGACCACATATTTGTTTTACGTTTCCACGTTAAGTTAATAATACAGGATGTTGTGTCAGTTTGTGGTTTTTATCAGTGATGGAAAAAGTGCTCTAATATTTTACTTAAGTAAAAAATATCAATACCACTATGTAGGAAATGCATTCCGGTATTCAAAATTTACTTGAGTAATAGTACAAAAGTATTGGCATCAAATATACTTGAAGTACAAAAAGTTAAAGTTATGATTACGCAGAATGTACCCTTTCAGATGTATACAAATCCTTTGAAGATAGCAGATCTACTAACGCGTTGCTTTCGCAACACATTGTGAGCTTGTAGATCGGTTATTTTCAAATAGCCAGAGTATGTATAGGGCTGAGGTGATTAATGTATGTGTTGTAATAATAATCCAAATCTACACAGTTACTATAGTAGCTAGATTTTGCAAATAATTGTAGCGGAGTAAAAAGTACAACATTTGCCTCTGAGATGTAGTGGAGTAGAAGTAAAAGTATTTAACATTGGTAAAAGAAGTAAAAGTGCTAAAAACTGTAAATACTCCAGTGAAGTAAAAGTACTTCACAATTAAGTACAGTTCTTAAGTAAATGTAGTTAGTTACTTTCCACCACAGTTTTTTAAATATTAAATCCCTGTTCCCATGTTCGAAAGGTTTTTGCAATGCCGTAAGACAGGATGTTTATAATGTTTTTAACCTTTTTAACAGGTCAAACAAACAAAGCTATCTGGCTTGACTAGAATGTACCTGCACAGCAAGGGTTGGTCACTCAAGACTCAAGCCTTATGACCATGGTGTTCCAGATCATTTGATTTGAAAAGAAGAAAGGGGAAAGCCATGCAATTATAAGTGATTGTTAATTATTGATGGTGCGCAGGGCTCTGTTTTTGTTCAGATCAATGGAAATGCGGTCCATGTCGAGTAGTAAACCGTCCCTCTGTGTGCTAGCATTGTGTGACCTGTAGTGGCCGCTTGTTGTATTGTTGGCACAGCAGCAGGTGGCTTGCGTCCTTGGCTCTTTGTTTGCTTGTGAACTTGAGCCGTTCTGGCACAGCGAGGGATTCCCAAGGGATGTGACTGATCAGGTTCAGCTCTCACTGTTTAGATCTGGTTGCATCATCGTGAGGCTTGGGTTGTGTGTGTGTGTGTGTGTGACTTGCAACACCAGCTACTGTCTCTATTTAACCCATTCAATCCAGGAATGCATCTCTTGCCATTTTAAGATTTTTTTTGGCTATTAAAAAATAGCAGATATACAAGCTCATAGCGCGGCACCGAGTGCCGCGCTATGAGCTTGTATATCTGCTATTTTTGAAAAATCGTGAAAATTTGTGCAAATATTTGACTATATATATTTTTAAAGCGAACATTTGTAACTCCAATCTTCTGGGGTCTGAAAGAAAGACATCTGAAATGCGTTCCCGGTCTTAATGGGTTAAAAAATATATAACAATCATTATCCGATATTTAAAAGGCACAAGGCTACTTCCTCTAAGTCTAAACTATGACAGATGTGTTCAATTATGTTCAACAGTTACTCTCTTATTCTTTTATTCAGCAGTCATTATGTCAGAGAATTAACAATAAATTGATTGATTGAATACTTAACAGTTTGCAAAAAATACAGAGGTACACTACAGTTATACAACAATGCTAAAAGGATTACACAAAAAGCACTGAGGGCTTGTTTCCATTGTGGTCCTGTGTATTCAATTCATCAAGACATATAAAGACATACTGTACTATGCAAGATGTCATCAGTACTAGGAGCAGTAACAGTATGTTTACAGAAAAACTGTGTGGGGGGGGGGGTCATTTCTTTTGGCAAGCTAGAAGACTGGTCTAGGTCCAGTTGCAAATTACAGATGCTCTTATATGTTTTATGCTCTTTTAAGTACTTAGGCTACTTTTACTGTATTGCTTCAAAGTTTACTTTATAAAAAAAGTGCAATTGCCTGTAAAGCAACAAAACAGATCTCAGCCAAACAAACAAATTAACCAACTTAATATACTTTGTTGACCAGGTTCCCCCAGTGGTCTGTACTTCAGTTCAGAGCCCCCCCCCCCCCCCGCCCTCTATATCACATTTCTTCGCCTAAAAATAGCCGATCTACAAACTCACTTGTACTGTAGATGTGCTATGTTTGCAGAATGTTTATCTATTTTTGCAGAATGTTCGCCTATCATGTCACGCCCTAGAATATAGGGACACTAGGGTTCATGAGGTTAATTATGTGGCTCATATTTTTCATGTGTTTACTCCTCTCGTTCTGCCTTTATGTCCAAATGTGGCTGGACCCAGTGGTGGAAAAAGTATTCAATTTTTTTACTCAAGTAAAAGTATCAATTCTGCAATGTAGAAATACTGTTACAAGTAAAAGTTCGGAATTCATAATTTACGTGAGTAAAAGTACAAAAGTATTGGTATCAACATGTACGTAAAGTAGAAAGTACTCATTATACAGAATGTCCCATTTCACAAGTTTCAAAATCTTTTGAAAATAGCAGATCTACAAGCTCACAATGCGACGCATTGTGAGCTTGTAGATCGGCTATTTTCAAATGGCTAAAATGTATATAGGGTTGAAGTGTATGTTTTGTAATAATAATCAAAATGTAGTAACTAAAGTTTTCAAGTAATTGTATTGGAGTAAAAGTACAATATTTGATATATATAGTGGAGTAAAAGTACTGAAAACTGGAAATACTCCAGTAAAGTAAAAATACCTCAACATTGTGCTTAAGTACAGTACTTGAGTAAACGTACTTAGTTACTTTACACCATTGGCTGGACCTTGGAGCGTGGGCATGACAGAACAGTTCAGATACGGTGTGATGAAGGATGGCCAGTTTCTGTGACGGCACGGCAAAAGCTCAGAGCTCCATGACAAAGTTCAAATTATTCGCAAGGATGCTGAGAAATCCTGCACTACCCTTATCAATAAATACTATATAGTTGTAGCAGCAGCAGCAGCTCTGCTATGACAGATGTATTGCTACAGTTGACAAGCAGAACTACCTCTCAATTACAACAAGTATGCATGTTATGAGCCTCCCAGCCACCCTGGCCCGTGACAGCTGCAGTTAAAATGCAAACATCTGCTCATTCAGAAGTTATTTTTGAACCCTTGAAACTAGGGCAGGTAGTGTAATTATTGGTTTGGAGAGGGGGATTTAAAACTGCAGACACATAAAGCGAGGGGGGGGCCTGCAACCTCCTGTTTCGTGTGCCCCGTTGTTTCTGCATACAAATCAAAAACATTCTTGCAGAGCACAGACATTATTGTTTCTCCGAGAGCCATTGTTTGCTTGTCACGGGGACATTGGCTTTACGTTTGCTTATTGGCACTACATTCCTTATTGGAACGTCCCCTACTGCAGAGGGCAGAGGATCAGTAAGAAATAACACAACCCCCAGTAAAATGAATATAATGTAATGTTGCAAATATTTGTATTCTTATTTCAAGGTTATTATTATTCATTAGAGATGCCATATGATAACAGTATATTACCATTCAGGCTGGACTAGGGCAGGTGGTGGACCAGGTTCGAGACCTTCAAGAACCTGGACACTTGAGTGTGTGTGTGTGTGTGTGTGTGTGTGTGTGTGTGTGTGTGTGTGTGTGTGTGTGTGTGTGTGTGTGTCCGTGTCCGGGGCTAATCTTGTGAACCACTGCAACGATCAGTACCAAACTTACTGTAGTGTACACTGTATGCATGCTGCCAGTTGGCCACAGAAGTACCGTCACTTTTTCCACACATTTCTTTATATTTAACTTTTAATTTAATACAATTGGAAGTCAATGGGGCCGTGATCATGAGTCTTGCGTCATACAGTAAATGTCTGATGTCACAGGCTGGTCACATAACGGCCACATTGGTGCCACACCGTGTCTATGTGGATAATATCCACATAATTTCCTAGTTTTTCATCGTACAAAAGAATGTACTTCTTTTAATTGCCTTTAATAACATCTTCAGTTTTTTACTGCAGCCACTGGGAAGGAAATCTTCATTAAAAACAAAATGATATTATTGCTTTGGGCCTACAAATGATCCTACTGGAATAGTGAGAGTTCTCAGGCATTTCCCATCCCAGGTGCATAATCAAATATTAGTTTGTTCTGAGTATATTTACATTATATAAATGTAAATATACATTTATATAATCATAGTAACTGCTCATGCAGTTACTATGAGTAACTGCATGAGCACAAACTCCCAAAGATATGGATTACTCTTACAAGACCCATCCTTCCTATTCATACTGCCTTCGCTACAGAGCACAGCCTGTCTAGTTATAGTAGCATTACTGTACTGAAACAGTGGGATCCTTAGAGATAGCGAAGGGAGGGAGTTAACAACTTTAGATATGCCATTTGTTTCACTGGCGTAGATGGAGCTTTTGAACTGTCCTCTTATCACACCATAATGTGTCTCTTTCTCGGTGCAAGCAGTTATGCGGTTGCTCACCATACTCAAAGGGATTTCTCCTCTGCAGTTGGGGATGGTTGGGGGGGGGGGGAGAAAGTAGGTCAGCAGAAAAAGCTAGCCCTTGTTAACAGAGAATGTAAATAAATAGACACATAACCACGTTGAGCTAATCAGGGAAAAAACAATTACACCCGCCGTTTAAGACGTTTCAGTGCACCGCTGTGAGGAGAACAAGTCATTTTCCAACTCCTTTATTTGATGTCCCAGAGCATCCAGATGAGAAGATTAATTACGCCTTTCAGCAGGGATTTGCAAATACACAACATATCAGACAAACCCATTGCTGCAACCTGTAGTGCTTGACAGCACAGCAGCAGGCCTGCTGGTATTGCAACATTTATTGTCTCGGCATGGCGAGAGTATGTTTTGCCCCCTGTTCGTCCGTCCGTGTGTGTGTCCGTCTGTCTGCAGCTAATCTCTGGCACCGCTGGCCCGATCGCTCCGAAACTGTGCACACACACTCCCTGGATGCCAATTCAGAACCTCTGCCCCAAATCTTTCACATGGGCCTGTTATAGCGCCACCAGGAGGCCGATTTGTGCAAAACCCATTTACTCCTACAGATTTTATCCAAATGTCTTGCAAATCGGTACATAGTCATGTGATCAACATGGATTTGTCCGATTTTCCATATTCCATCCTCATTGGCTAAGGTTGGCTTCCAAAGTTTGCAGGACAGGTCCGTTTTCAACAAAATGCCTCAAATCATGAACGCAGCTTGCGATTTCTGTGAAATGTCACACGCTCATTCCCACTGGGCCGAGGAAGAAATGGCACCCTTTTCACATTGGCTTGTTATAGCGCCAGCAGGAGGCCACAATAACGTACCTGACCTGGCAGAGACCTGTGCTCCGAGGAGCACTTTTTCTAGTTTATCATAGTTTTTATTCATTCCAAATGATCACGATATGCACTTGTTCATTCAGCTTCTCCCTTGATGTATGTACTGCAAATTCCTCGTGCTCAAGAGCATGTTTTATTAAGAGGCTTAACACGTGGACCTTATTGTGAGATTATAACGTAGAAAAAGATATGAATCTCCCTTCATGTTGGCTTTTTAATTGTAACTCAAGGGCCTGCAGTCATTTTTGTACGCTGTGTAATATGTCTGTTTCCGTTTTGTGTACTCGTCTAGTGATTTATCGGGCCGGCTGCCCGTGTTATATATGCACCATCAAGTCTGACTTCACAACTTCAAATCTAATTGAATGGTGAACAAAGAAAAATCCAGCACATCATATTTTCATCACAGATGAAAAAAATAAGGATCAGAATGGCCCTTTGTGGCGAAAAGAATACCACAGCGTGCTAACCCATTTAGACCGGGAAAGCTTCCGACTGTGTCTTTTTGTGATTTCTTTGGCTATTCAAAAATAGCAGATATACAAGCTCATAGCACGGCACCGAGTGCGATTTTTTGAAAAATCGTGAAATGTTGTGCAAATCTTTTAATGTATATATTTTCAAGCAAACATTTGTAACTCAAATCTTTGCTTCTGGGGATCCCTGGAACTAAATATTTTACAAATCTTTTAAAAATATAATATTTGCACACATTTTCACAACTTCTTTCAAAAATAGCAGATCTACAAGCACAGAGTGCCTCACTATGAGCTTGTATGTCTGCTATTTTTGAATAGCCAAAGCAATCTTAAAATGAGAGATGCGTTCCCGGATTGAATGGGTTAAATCAATTTCAGTGTTGTGATGAGGTCATGAATTTGGAAGTAGATGAAAGTGTGGCTCTTGCGAGGGGTCCAGTACATTGTAGGGTGATACAAAATGGAGCAGGAATGATGATCATGCGTTTTGAAGCTGGAAATGCACAAGCAAGAGGTGACCGGGGCGAGAATGGAGGTAGTGTTGCCCCCCCCTTGTAGCCTTCTCCTCCAAGTAGTATACCACATGAGATATACTGTACATCTGCATTGCACCATGTCGAAAATGATGTCCTCATCGTAGCCTTGTAAGTGTGATTAGTCTGGTAAGGTTTCATGTCATCGATAGCAAATTATTGGTTTCAATAAAATAATTGAAATGAAACCTACTGAAACGAACCATTAAAGGTGCTGTAAGTGATATTTGTTTATTTTTGTTAAAATACAGTAAGTGTTAAATAGCTCTATATTCTGATGGTAATCTTTGCTATAGTGTTTGTTCAATAATATGCGTCCCCCCGTTCCGATCTTTAGTAAACAGAAAATAAATGTTCAGGTCGGAATAGCAATTCTATCCAATCAAGAGAGAACAGGATACAGGATAAACAAGTGAAATTGGAAGTGAAACTGGAACACTATGAAATGTTATTTTATAAATAGGTTCTTTCTCCTAATTTTTGGTGACCCACCTGCAAATGTATTTTGTGTTTATTAAAGAGCTGGAGCTGGACAAGGCAATAGCAATGATTAGAAATATAGAGCAGAACGTTTTAACAAAAAGCTTTTTTTTTTAACAAGAAAAGATCACTTACAATAACTTAACAGTAATAATAGTAACCTTTAAAACAACAATTTGATTTGTAGCACCTTTCATTACATGCAAAGAATGTAGCTCAAAGTACTTCACAGCCTATAATACAAATGTACAGGCAAGGCAGACATGTTTTCTATCATTTCCTGTGTTGTTCAATTGGAAACAAAACCTTGAAATTGTTCTGTAACAAACGACACATCTAACAATATTATTAATAATAAGGTGTGGCTTACCTGTGCAATTGAAAAGGCTTTCAGGCAGTAAATGAATTGGTATTTATCTGGCTTATCCCCCAATAGCTTTCATCTTAAAATGTCGATTGAAAACATTTATTTAAATTCCCCTTCATCCTTTTTACATTGGGCTACAGTGAGGCTTACATTGGGCTACAGTGATATATATATTACACATGATGTACTAACATGCAAATGGAACCTTTGTATGCTAACATTCATAATATAACATTGCCTACAGCAGTGGTTCTCAAAGTGGGGTCTGGGGACCCCCAGAGGTCCGCAACGTGGTTCCAGGGGGTCCCCAGCAAAATGAGTTAGGATTAAGTGGCTAAACTGATTTTGATGCTCTACTATTTTAAATTTTGGCTATAAAAAACCCTAACCCTGTGAAAATTTAGGAAAAACTTGTATTTATTTTTTTGAAAAAACTAAAACAAACCACACATCTCTTCTTCTGGGGGTTACCTGGCGTAAATGAAAATTCAGATGGGGGTCTGTGGCCAAATGCATATTAATTTGGGGAACATTGACATAAAAAAAGTTTTAGAACCACTGAAGCTCTTGGCCTTGTTCACTATGCATGTAGCTGTGTGAGCTGGGCTGTGATTTTTGTAGCAGTGTGAGCTGAGCTCTGTGGTTGGCTGTATGCACTTGGCAGTGAGAGCTGAGCTCTGGTTGGTCTACTTTAGTGTGGACGGAGCTACAGAGATGGACAAATAACCCTGTTATAGACCAGTGGTTCTCAACCTGTGGGTCGGGACCCCCAGGCGGTCCCCACATGATTTTGGGGTAGGCGGGTCCCCAGATAATAGTTAAGTGACACTTTAAGGACTTTTAATACTAGAAAGAAAAAAGACCATTACTGCATCAAAAGTAATCAACAAACTATCCTACACAAACTGGTCAAACATTGGTCAAATTGTCAAATAATATAATATAAGAAAGAGGCAAAACATTTGAAAATAGCCGATCTACAAGCTGACAACGCCTCACAACACGAGGCGTTGTGAGCTTGTAGATCGGCTATTTTCACTATTTATCTGTGGAACTGAGTCAAACTAAATGTAATGCCTCAACTCCTACAATTCCAAGTGCTTGTCAGGGTGGGGAGGGGTCCCCGGTTAAAATATGATTAATTTGGGGGGTCCCCAGTTCAAATATTATTATTTTGGGCGGTCCCCAGTTCAAATATGATCATTTTGGGGGGTCATGGCCTGAAAGGGTTGAGAACCATTGTTATAGACGGCCAGGCCCCTTCTGCGCCGCACCATAAAAAGTGTTCTTCATAAACTCTTCAATGGCATTATTCCAAAGTGCTAATATTGATTCCAAGGAGCACCTTTTAATAGAGTATTATATATTTTCTCACAGCATCACTGAGCATTATTGATGTACGAGTACAACTTCATTATATCGATTTTTTTTCTCAATTTATTTATGGAATGTATGCCTTTAAATGCCTTTCATGTCTTTGAATGCCTTTTAATGCCTTATGCAAGGATCCTTGCATTGTCATCATTTGTGTTTGAAATGTGCAATACAAACTTGCCTTGACCACCAGTGAACCCAAATCGTGCCGTGGTATACAACTCAGTCCAACAAGCCACCATTGCACATAAAAAAAAAACAATGTGGATCTCAGACTTGGCTGAAGATCTTGGACTTCTTATGAGAAGCCTGTGTGACATCAGTCATCTATCACACATGAGGTTTCAGCATGATCACAGTCCCATTGTCTTCATTATAAAGTTAAATATTTGTAACATTGTAAACATAATGTCAATTTGTGGAGGCACTACTTGAATTTAAAGGAGCTACACCATGAATTTTAACTTTTCCTTATTTTTTGTGTTTTTGGTCTCCCCTACCTCTCTTCTATCCCCCAAAAATACCCACGTTTGAGCTCTCAGGATTTCACAGCATATCTAGGGTTTTATGTAAAAAATCACACCCTGTGTGAAGAGAGTGGTGCCTTTGATGAGCCCCGTATTGATGTTGTCATCAATGTTTGTTTATTGGACATACATACACCCGGACACACAGACAAAGTCAGATATAGGAGTGGTTGGCACCACTCAAAAAACAGGCCCCCCACCCGCCTGTGACATCACATGCGATACCTACAAAGCACCTACAAAGCAGAGTTTCTTTATTTTTTTTACTTTTTATTACTCTCCGCCAGGAGAGTATTGTTATCACTGCGTTTTCACTTTCTAAACATGACACACCGATTGGTCAAGCCTCACGTGACACGTGAAATACTGTGATCTGATTGGCTAGTGACGCCACCGGGCCTATATATACATGGCATCACTCTGACAGTGTCTCCGCCACTGTCAGAGTGAGGTAAGACGGGAACCATGAAATGGCTGCATAGCTGATACATAATTGGCAGATAGGACAGATAGGACATTTATATAGACAGGAGGGATATGACATAGGACACTTATACAGACAGGAGGGATAGGACACTCACACAGACAGAACGGAAGAGGACACTTACCCAGACAGGTTGGATAGGACACTTACATATACAAGAGGGATAGCGACCTATAAATACATGTGTCACTGTGATAAGCCAGATTCCAATACCGAAAATCCGGCCACTAGCTCACTCCCAGACCTTCGAACCGGAAGTAGTCAAGTAGTCGCGGTCCAATTGTTCCTATCTGTCTTATTGGACAGATAGGACAGATAGGACACTTATATAGACAGGAGGGATATGACACTTACATAGACAGGACGGATAGGACAGGAGGGATAGGACACTTACACAGAATGAACGGAAGAGGACACTTACCCAGACAGGATGGATAGGACACTTACATATACAAGAGGGATAGCGACCTTCGCGACCTTCGAACCAACACAAGTCTTCTGGCGGAGAGTTGTGCTCCGAGGAGCACTTTTTCTAGTTATTTTTGTTATTATTATTATTTTACTTTTTCTACACAGAACCAGGAGATAACATGCATACAAACTGGCATGGCTCAATAGCGCCACGTGTCAAATAAGGACAATGTGGTATTGCAGGTGAAAGTCCTTTATAAGCCAGAGAGAAGTTAGTTGGAATGAGTATATCTGAGGCTTGATTTAGGCTCAAACCTTCATAAAAACATTTGAGGGACATAAACAATATATTAAATATTATACATTTTTGTTAAATGCGTGGTGAAGTCCCTTTAAATCTATTTGTGGAGGTACTACTGTGGCCTACTGGCAACCTGCATTCAACCTTTTAGTGCTGATCGATTTAGCGATTTGTGAGCTTAGACAGACAAACCTTGTCATGGACGACTAGCCTCTCGCAGAGCCACACCGTAAAAATAAGAGGGTATGACTCACCAAGTCATGTACACCTTACAGCTGATGAGCATGGATGGACTAGGAATGAAAACGTGTCTATTGTTTGGGGGGTGAGGCTGTAAAGCAGTGCATACTGTACATTCATACAGTATAGGTATAAGAGATTACTTTTTCTCAAGTGGGAATTTCACGTGGAACTTAGCCCATGAGATGTCACAAGATGCATCCTGTATTTGAAGACACTTTGAATAGAGTGGCCCATTTATTATATTTATTCTCCATACCGTTCAGTATGTAACATCCATGACGGAAATGGTTCAAGAAAAGCATTATTAACTGCATATAAATGACTTGCACCTTAATTAGTATTCCGATGAACACAACCAATGCAGGAGAAAAGTAGGACACTGCTTTTAATTAACCTATGCAAATGATGTTTTATGTTCACAATTTGTATTATTTCCAGTAACAAAAGCATGCATATATGTATGATGAAGATGCTTAGAACATTAACACAGACCCAGGATGCTGCTTGCTTTGTGCGTAGTTTTTGATGGGCTTTGTTGACAATAAAAACTGATTCTAAGTGGTAAATTTACCTGACGGGTATCAATAAAAGCAAGGCAAAAGGGCATAGCAGCTACGCTCATGTTAGCATATCGTACTGGCACACAGTAACACCTAAAACAAACACACCCACAATCAATGTTTATTACCTCCAGCACATCATTGGTGCTTCATTGAGAAACTGCACACCTATTAACTATCCATGTCATGTTTGGGCTGCCTGGGTAGTAGCGATATGACCAGCAAAATCTATAGCTATACAGATTGCAAAGGGAAGCCACACCATTATTGGAACCTGGCTTGTTTTATTCAGTTAATATTCAAACCGGGACAACGGCTTCATCCTGGACTCAACCCTAACTTTTAAAAGTCACAGCAAGAAGCTCTCCAACACTGCCAACTTTAACTTGCAAAATTTCAAACAAAATGTGTTTGAAATGTAATTTAATTAGGCCTTTTCTAACAGTTGGAGCTGCCAGGACGTACTTGCACTGTATGATCTTCTCTCACATCAAGTACTGTTTCACAAATTGGTCTTTGGTCAACACGCAAGCCCCTACAACAGTTATATAAGAGAGCCATAAAGTGATTTGATTAAAAAACACATAGGTACCATCACTTTTTTTCCCCCTTGATAACTGGAAGCTATCGGCATGTGCCGTATATAAAACTTGACATAGTTTATGCCGGCCTCCTATGGGAGAATTTATAAAACGGAACCCCGGCACAGGCATCAGTACAAGGGCCGTCACCAGAGGGGATTGTGAGGTACAGTCTAGATGCACAGCCTTTGTGCAAAATGGAACTATCTACCCACTAACATAAGAGAGTGTCCATCCTTTACATCTTATAAGGTCCAACTAAAAGAATGGATCATGGACAATCAAACATGTGAAATGTTTTAAATAGGCTAAAATGTAGGTTTTTCTAGTTTTCTTGAGTGTCTTGTATTTTAGGTCAAAACTAGGCCTTTTTGACCGTTGTTTTTTCTCTTCTGTTTGTAACCTTGTGATGTTTATACGTGCTTTTCTTTGTAATGTTTCTTGTTTTCTGTATGGGGACTACGGATGGAAATTAGCATTCTTGCTAAATCTGGTGTATTTACACTGCACTTTGTGTGGTGTTCATTAATATGCGCTGTCCCTTCCAAATAAACATGTCAATAAATAAACAACAATAAAAACTACTTAAAGGGATATTTCACTTTCAAACATGTTTGGGGTCATTTTAACGTCTACCCAGGCTTTTGTGAGCCCCCCAGACAGTTTTTAAGTTGCTTAATTCAATATTAGACACGCCCCCTTCCTATACAAACCCATTATAACTCCAAACTCCATTTTAACCACGATATATTCATCAAAAACAGACGTTAAAATGACCCCAAACATGTTTGAAAGTGAAATATCCCTTTAAATGTACATTCATGTACTATTAATCATGGGTATTCACAAGGGGTCTGTAACCAATGAATCATGACACTAAGCTACTGTGCCTCACTATACCCCACCACGTCCATGTACCCCACACGCTCCACATGACCAGATTTATGGTGATTTGCACTTGTGTTGACGCTTTTAATTTCATTGTTGTAAAATGCCATCAGCGTAGGCATTGTCTTTTTGCGAATATCGTAGTTCTCTTGGGTCAAACTCTAGTAATTATACGTTTTTAATTTGAACACGCTGGTGTTTATGCATAACACTACAGACTTATGTTAAAGGTTAATTCGTAAAATGTACGATATCCCCAGATTCCCCACAGAGTGTGACTGAAACAATAACAAAAACAGGTATATGAGTGTCTTAAGTAATTTTCAGGGAACAGCCAGGTAAAGGGGTGGATTCGACTTCTAATGCTTAATTTATGCTCTTTTGTATGGCAGTGTTGCATCCCAAAAACAGCTGATCTACAAGCTCGCAATAACACCTTTGTACGACGAAGTACAGGATGGCTTAAGTTCTATTATTGATGTCTGTCAGAATGTTAACCCTTTGCTGGAAGCACCCTTCCATTAAGCGAAGTTGAGCATGTTTGGATTTCATGTTTGAACGTTTGGATTTCATGTGAGAAAGGCATTGATTTCCTAATTGTTGGATTAGCTATTAACTGTAGATCACGTTGTTTTAGGCGGTTCATGCGTGTACACAAATAAAGTTGCAATACTTCTTAATGACTTAAAACTGTCAACTCAAAGCAAAATAATAGCATTTAGATAGAGCTAATCAGTGGTATTAACTCATTGACCGCCATAGTTAAAACATCGTCTATAGCTGCCCTTGCCAGCGATTCCGAGCATTTTCACTAACCTTTTGAAAAATCATAAAATATTTTTCTTCACAAAGATCCACCCACTGACCGCTTAAAAAGACGTAGCCGAGTCTCGTAGAATCTGAGAAAAAAAAAAGTGTGGGCCACTGTCATAATCCATTCCATAGTTGTGGGCAGTGGGATGTGGCTTGTTTTCACCAAAAAGCAACAAAGCAGAGAAAAATGTACATTAGATCGGACGGGGCTGGTTTTGTTGTGATCACATTATTTCCGGGTCTACTGTTCTCCAGAAGTCATAGGATAACTCATAGGTTGGCGAACAGCGCCCTCTAGCGTAAACCATTGGAAACACCACAAACTCGTCATTGGCAGTGTGAGTCTCGGGGCCAACTGACGAGTGTACTCATTTTAATTAATGACTTGACATTGATTTAATATGCTAGATAATCTAAATTATTGTCAGTCACAGTTTGGTTGCTTGTTCATCAAGCTGATGTAACATGACTGTCAGCTGCGCACAAGATACAGTCTCCTATTGATTGTGCATCCCCGAATCTAATCACATCATTGTTGTGCTGTGGCAAAATGCGTGATATCAGCAAATATTGTTATCCGAAGAATCAATATGGTAGTATTATCGTAATGAAGCTGGTGATTTACACCCTTTAGTACATTGAGATGGATCACATTACTCAACAACACATGGGTAAAACTGTTGTGTTGAGCCTGGGAATTTGCAATTCAGAAGGATTTATGGTTGACATCTCAGTGATGCCACAACTGGAGGACTGTGATGTAACCTTGAAATATTCAGAGGCTATGCTCTAGTCTACAGAAATGTCCCTGATTTATAGGATCAAACCAGAAAAGGGCACTCCTCGGAGTGCGGAATGATCTCAGCCAGGCCGGGTTGCCTACCCAGGGCTGTGTCAGTCAGTCGTGGGGTGCAGCCGCCAGGACACTGTAAAGCTGGAGGGAAAATAGTTTGTACGACAGACGGTGCAACTACAGTACGCACGATTGTGTTGCCCCTATGGGCAAAAGTGAAGGGTCTCATAGAGGTGCGCTTAATAGAGGCCCCATCAACATGTGATTCCGATTTGTATTGGGGATGATAGAATGTGGGCCGCGCCCACAATTTAGTGAATGTAATTACAAGCAAATGATATGGATTTGACGGTCATTGCCACATGATGCATGAACAATTTGCCTAATTTGGCGGTAGTGTTGGGGGGGGGGGGGGGGGGCATGTTTCTGTAGGTGGATTATTTATTTAGAGGCCCCTCAATGTGTGATACAAATTTAGGATCAGTTCAAGATTTGCAGATTTCTTCCCCCAAAACTGGCCTTTTTTTTTCAAAGTCAATCATAGCCAATCTTAATGAAATATGAAAAACCTGACTGATACAGCTTAATCACATGACCCCAGAGATAATTTGTACCAATTTGTATGATTACATTCTTCCAGTTATGGGAGCGTTTTTTTGTTGCCACTGTTCCATAAATGCTTGCTCAACGTCGGTTCTCTGCTCTGTATGTAAAGGGTCTTGAGACAACTTGTTGTGATTTGGTAATCAAGTTAGTGTCAAGCCAAGTTTTTATTAATATGTCCCAAACTGGGCAATTTATGTTACAGCAGATCCTAAAAAACTCTACAACACAGTAAACATACATAAACAAGACATGGACATGGCATAATTGGTACTATAATAACATTGAATTGAATTGGAGCGAAAGGATTGTCCAGAGTAAACATCTGTATGGAAGCTTATTATGCGTTATACTGTATGTCTCTTGTTGTGCAGTAGCAGCTTTACATACGTTCAGTATATTTGTATTTGCCTTTCTAGAGCACTATCCTAGTGTCATAAAATCCTTGGTTGAACAATACAGTAGGTCTGTGTTGTGTGGCAGGTTAGGTGCCATGTGTTAAAAGCTGTGCTACAGCAGTAAAGTAATAGTCACCTCATTGGGTGGTATCATCACACACCCCCCCTGCACTAGATTGCCGTTGCAGAAATGGCAGCATAATTATGGGGCCTTTTCCCCTGCTTTGCTAATCTTCCAGAGGGGAGCCCGGATCATAATGCGGCAACAGTGTGCGTTATTGTTCTTCCTCAGTGCTAATCGTAGTGACAATCTGTTCATTTCGGGGGAAATAAATAAATACACTTGCACTGCGGTTTTGAGCCTTTTATTATTAAGAGGAGCACAATAATTTCCTTGTGAGGTACCAGTCAAGTGGAATATTACAGTGTTGCCATCTATATTGCCATTTTTTGTTCTCGCTCTCTCTCTGTGTGTGTGTGTGTGTGTGTGTGTGTGTGTGTGTGTGTGTGTGTGTGTGTGTGTGTGTGTGTGTGTGTGTGTGTGTGTGTGTGTGTGTGTGTGTGTGTGTGTGTGTGTGTGTGTGTGTGTGTGTGTGTGTGTGTGTGTGTGTGTGTGTGTGTGTGCGCGCGTGCGTGTGTGCATTGCTGCTGTGTCTGCAGGACTTCTTTCAGCTCCATTTTCTTTGGCTCTGCTCTCTATCAAAAGGACTTAAGAATCTAGAATCTAGAAATTGCACACAGCAGACATGGATCAAGAAACTTGTTGCCATTTCAAGCTAAACATCCATGCGCTAATCTTAAAATTTGTTTCGCTGTAAATCCCTCTCTTTTCTTGTCCCTGTCGGTCACGTTTTTATTACTGCTTAAACGTCTTTAAGAGTAGCCAAACAAACACACCCACAATCAATGTTATTACCTTCAAAATAGCTGCTGTAGACATTATACCGTTTAATTACTCCCACTGTTTGCCACTGCTGCTGTACCCTAGTATACTCGCTGACATGCCAGTGAGGATCCCCGACCGGGAGGACATAGCTCCTCCGTCCTACTCCTCCCGTTCAACATTCCCTGCTCACAGGGTGCCAGCCCATACGAGTACATGCAGTGACAAATATCACCATCCCCACCTGGCTTCCCTCCCCTGAACACAGCAAATTGTGTTGGTAGGCTATAGGCGCTCGGCAAGCCGGATGAAACCACTGTGGATTCGAGCCCATAGATTCTATGGTGGTGGGAAGGTGCTCTTTCCCTGCGTCACTTGAGTGCCCATAGGTGATAATTATTTATTCTAAAACGGATAGTCCCAATCCTTGATTCTGATTGGCTGGTTTCCGTTTAGTAGACTTCACAAATTACACTATAATCTACACCAGTTGTTCTCAAACATTTTCATGTCAAGCACCCCCAAAATGATATGTATTTGGCCACAGACCCCCATCTCAAAATATTTTGTTCCAGGGACCCCCAGAAGCAAAGATTTGAGTTACAAATGTTTGCTTAAAAATATATATATATTCAAAGGTTTGCACAAATGTTCACGATTTTAAAATAATAGCAGATCTTCAAGCTATGAGCTTGTATATCTGCTATTTTTGAATAGCCAAAGTATAAAAGGTTCAAATTATTGTGACGCTATATTAACACACCCTTGGGGTGGACCCCACTTTGAGAACCAACGATCTACACCTTAGATCACAGGTGCGTTATTTGTTTCTTCTGTGATCCAGCATATCTGAATATAGATAGCTGAACAAGGGAAGGGGAGCGCTTGTTTTTGTTTTCCTTACAAGCCCCAGCCGTGCAGGGCTTCCAGCGGGGCTTGTAAGGAGAACAAGCACTCCCCATCCCTCGTAAACCATCTGTGCTGAAGTCTCGGCTGCAAGGCTAAGTAGCTAGGCTAGCCGTTTACACGGGAAGTTCACAGCTGCTAGTATCTAAATCTGGCTTAAAAAAATATGAATTTCTATAGAATATCTTAGTTACAATGAGATTGAGCTAACATTTAAGTTTTGTTTCTCTTTTTGCTTGGGAAAGGTGATGTCTAAAGAGGTAATAGTCTATGTCAGGATTGGAAGTTGCTCTTCCTGGTAGCCAGGAACTACTTTCTTGTAGAAGTTGTTCTTGTAGTGAATTATTAAGAACTGTTTTTATTGGGACGTGTCTATGATTTTCTATATTTGTAACCGTTTTAGAAAAGCAATAACCACACGTCTTAGTTTACCTCTATTTTATAATGGCTGCGCGGGTCGGCTCACTACGCCCCTCAGTCTTTATAAAATACTTGTTAAACTGCGACCTCTAGTGGCTTATTATTGCTTTTCCAACCCTAACATCCCTATTCTGGCGGGAACATTCGTTGAAAATAGCTGATCTACAAGCTTGCAATGTGTCGGAATGCGAGTGAGCTTGTAGATCAGCTATTTTTGATGACGAGATATGGTGCAGAGGGAAGGAGAGAGCGGACCAAGTACAGAGCTGAATAGCAGTTGAATAGAGGGTTTAAGTGGTTAATAAATAATGCTTATGAAATTGTAATACTTACAAATGCAGACATGATTGGATTCTCTCTCTAGACCTCTGCTTTTGCTCCTTTGGGATGTGATGCTGGTGTGTGTGAAGGAATCCTTGCATTCTGATGAGCTTTATTTCCCTCAAGGAAAATCAGCTCTTGCATACTTCATAGAACAGTTCATAGAAATAGAGTTAGAAACTGGTTGGCTATTTTCAGTGGTGGATATAGTATGTGTTTAACATAACTTTACAAAAGCAGGATTAAAACATCCTTGTCTTAAGGCAAACATGTTTACACTAGATTTATAAAGCCCTGTGTTGGCTGAACAATAGTGGAAACAAAAGTAATTTTAAAATTGTTTTTATACAATTAATACAATAGTATAATTGTGTTTTTCTTTCATTGCTAGTTTTAATTTTCTATCTAAGCAGCAAAAGTGTTTTAGCCGAGTATATCCAATCTTTCTTACAATAGCACAATTGTGATGTTGATGCTGAAACGTTGTTCAGTCCTCCCAATGTGTAATTTTCTATGGAAAGGAAGCCCTGTTAATTAAGCTAACAGCTCAATTGTAAGATTAAAACATCTCACAATTGGCGAGCTGAACTGATGCACACCATGAGCAAAATTAAGTACTTGGCCTTGAAAGAATCACCATGTTAAACAGAATGGACACTCGACACGTTGCTACAGTGCCACGCTGTCGCTGGAGTCATTAGTGTTGTCCTCGTGTATAATAATAATACTCTAGGTACATTTTTCAAAAACTGCTGACATTCTGGACACACTGTTTTACATACTGCAAATGGTACATCTCCATAAAATACATGCCATTTTGCGAGATGATTTCTTCGTGCAAAATGGATGGCGGCACAAAGATTATGTCTCCTGTGCTACCTAGCAGCTTGCTCATCCACTTTGCTTAACAAATTAGGGGGCAAACTTATGCCTATATGGCAAGTTTATCACCATTTTTTTTTTACAATGGCCCAATTCTACTTTCCACAGAGCTCAGCAGATGGGAGTGAGCTTCGGCTACAATTAATTAACAGGAATTAGAGGCATTAATTGGAACAAAAACGTCTTGGAACTCATTAGTGTGATATGGATAACATTTCCACTGAGAGCCAACCAATTGAACCTTTAATGATAAACAGTGGTTTTCCGCGAGCGAGGGAGAGAAAACATTCTCGATTGAGCTTAATTGAGCGAGATGAGGACCTTCTTCAGTCACCGAAACTATCTGTAATTGCTAAAGTGCCTTTTATCAGTAGTCTTCTCAGTATGCCTTTTTATATATAGGCCTAATGCATATATACATTCACCAATACACCACGGCAGGTAAGTTGATGTTATGGGATTAAAGGTCCCATTATGTTGCATTTTCCCTGTGTTTTTGCACACAGAAGGGTTGATTAACCCCTTGAACTACACTTTGTTTTACGCCAAACTGCGAAAATCTACAAGCTCACAAAGATTCGCAACGCTAGGGGTTGTGACCTTCCAGAATTTTTGCCTATTGTCGCCGAATGTTCACCTAATATGACGTGCCTAGAATAGGAATACTGTAGGAATAAAACTGTAGGTTTTATGTTTAAACACTGGGTAACAGGGAAATGTCTGACAGCCCCCCCCCCCCCCCCCCCCGAATGCCTTGTAATTTCCGTCGATACGGGCTGAGCGGTCGCTGTTGCGCTGCCCAAGAACGAGATTAATAGTTTTGTGTTTGTGACTTCTGCCAGAACAAGTTAGAACTAAGTTGAAGGTAACATTGGGGCTACCTAGTGAGTTCACGCTGTTGAGGTAAGTTTGTAGTACATTCATTTGACTGTCTGCAGGCCTTGCTGCATAAACTTGAACTTGGCACTATACACAATGCTGAAGTTGTGTCAAAAATACATTTGAAAAAAAGGGGATCAATACCATTGATCCGGGACCCTGCTGCAAGCATGGAATCAGTAAGTAACTGTTAAAGGGATAGTTCACCCCCAAAATTACTTTTTTTTTCTATCGATGAGTCACCCAATGGAGACTTGAAATCATGGATTTTTTTTTGTTTTTGTCGCATTCCTAAGCCAATTATTTGATGACCGGCAGCGGTTCCGGTAGGAGACACAAAGAGTCTCCTTTGTGTCTCCTACCGGAACCGGTGCCTACCGGTCCATTGGTCATCAAATTATTGGCTTAGTAATGCGACAAAAACGAAACAATATCCATGAATTTAAGTCTCCATGGTGTGACTAATGGATAGAATTTAGAAATTTGGGGGTGAACTATCCCTATAAGGTAAAATTATACATGCCGAGACAGCGTAGCTGTGGTGGTCTACGAGGGTCTGCGTGACGCAATTATAGTCGCCATGTCTGCACCGACATCCGTGTGCCTCCCAAATGTGTTATGACCTCACAGGCCTACTGTATATGCAGACAAGCAGCCTATATTGAATGCACACGTGCTAGAACATAAACTTAGCCACTCTATTCGAGGAGAGGTTGAGTAAGGTGATGTCGCTACCCGCTGTATCATATTATGTGACAATAAAGAACTTGAACTTAAGTGATGTGCATTGGCAGGTCTTGAACGTTTGTGCGCTTGCAGTCACCAAATTGTAGTATGCACAGAACCGCATACATGTCCACGGATTTTGTGGGCTACATGGATGCCCAAAATATAATCAGGCCTTTAAATTCATTGTAATTATTTGACTAGTGAGGGTAAATGTGTTTGTAGCTAATTGTTGCTTGTCTGCTTTTAGCTAAAGAGAGAGTGGTTCTTTTGCGCAGCCCTGTAATTTTGGCTAAAAGGCTTGGGGCGTGTGTGCGTGTATGTGTGCGTGCATGTGCGTGCGTGTGTGCGTGTACAATACATACGTACTCGGAGAGCAGTGCCTTCTGTTTGTAAGAGGAATGGGTAACCAAGGTTACATCTATCATCTGCACAGTCAGCAATCAAGCTAACATTAGCTTCAGTGTTGCTCACGCTCAGCCAGTCATGTCAGTCAGCTAATGAATATTAATGACTAATAAGCAGTTGGAACTGAAAATTGACCTGTGAGTTAGAGATGCAGAACGAGACAAATTTGACTAAAAATGAATGGAAAATGTTTCCGTGAAAATATCAGTACGGGTGTGTTTAATAATATACTGTATACAGTACTCTGTAATGATCCAAACATGACTAAAAGTGCTATGATCTGGGACCTTTTAATACTTTAGTGAAGACACTATGTTATTTTCACTTGTAAATGCCATGTTCCAAGCTTGGTTGAGCCACCAAAGGAGCCTGGCATTTTACATTTATAACAATTTATATATTAGGCCTATTTTTCATCTATCTTGTCTCGGCACAATGACACATTGTGCGGAAGATGATGTGATCAATACCAAGACTACAGTTTATGACACCAGGAGAAAGTGGTATATGATGGTTGAAGCATGTAGGATAAATCGACGATCGAAACCGCCAGAACATCTTGCACTTCCTGATACTTGGCTTTTTGACTGATTTGGGATATAAACACGGCATTTATTTTACTGTGCATGTGAACACATTAACCCATTAAAACCGGGAAAGCAGCATTTTATATTTCTTTGCGTTGGCTATTCAAAAGTAGCAGATCTACAAGCTCACAGCATGTCACAGCATGTCACATCGTGTCGCGCTGCAAGCTTGTACATCTGCTATTTTAGAACATTTTTGAAAATAATCTTGAAAGTGTGAACTTCTGATTTAAAGACATTTTGTAGAATTGGCCTTGGGTCTTAATATTAAGAAGAATACTCAAAAAAATTGTTGAATGTATACAAACTATTGGTATCAAGATCACTATCAGTTTTATAGGTCAATAAAATTGCACATATATACAGTATGGGGAATGTGTGTGCAGCCGTGCATATTCTGAAGGTCTCATTAATCGTATAACACAATAACACAATTGTAAATGTGTCACAAAAAAAAACTACAACTAGAAAACAACAACAAAAGAATAAAAAATCATGCGATGTAATAAACCTAGTACAGTAAAAGGTTATGGCAGTGGTTTAGGCTGTTCTACATGCATTGGTCTGGGCAGAATGACTGCGATGAGATGGAGCCCAGTTAGCCTACTGTCCTATTAGTGTAGAGGCAGCTGAAGAATGCCCTGTATGGCCCCAGGCGTAGCCAGAAAGCCGGACTTTTCTCTCCGCTTTACTTTAAAACGTTTGACAAGACCTGTCTTCCCCCATTATCGTCTCCCGGTGAGGATGGTCGACCCTCGCATATCAGGACCCAAACTGTGATGGCTGCGAGGATGTGTGCAGCGTCTCGCATATCTACTTGTACCATCATGTTTAATCTATATTTTATCCACACGGATCAGACTAGCAATGAGACTGCAGATGTAGGGGTCACAAGAACATGGTTTGTGAACATACAGTACATTGTGTAAGGCTATGTTAGTATTTTTTTTACAGCTTGAATGAATCCTCTTTGCTGTGAATTACACATACATTGACACTATTGGAGTGTTGATGTGATACAATAAGTATTAGAAAAAGCATGTGGTGAAGTACTTTACAAGACCAAGAATTTTCGATTTGGTTTTGTCTAGATTAAAGACTTCCCCAGATGGCTCTGTGTGATACTGGTATTCTTGGACGTAATCGGTGTTCAGTGCATCAATCTCTTTGAGCTTATAGTGCTTTCAGGTCATCTGATTGATGGTTAGGTGGAAACATTATGTTGTTTATATACCTAATAGACCAGTGAACTTCAGCAGTGTTCCATATTAATAGAGACGTCCTGTTAAACAGGTCCGGGAGCAACTGGACATGGCTGGCTGTCTAGTGATGTGGTTTCAGGCTCAGTCGCTGAGCCCTAGTGGGATTTAGAGGGAGGTACTGCACTAGATAAATAGCCTGTCTGACCGACTGCAATGTTGGTTCAGTCAGTGCGATGTTTTTGTTAAATATTATCCCTGATTTCCATCGTGCCTGCTTTGAATTAAGAGCGTGCTGCTGTGAGAGGAACCCTGAGGACAAATCTACCCCGTGACAACAACGATGGATGGGGTCCTGTTTAACCCATTAAGACCGGGAACGCATCTGTGTCATTTTTAGATTTATTAAATACATTTTCCACGATTTTACAAGCTCATAGTACGGCACTCTGTGCCGCGCTATGAGCTTGTAGATCTGCTATTTTTCAAAAATCGTGGAAAATGTGTGCAAATCTTTGAATACGTATTTTTGAAGCAAACATTTTTAACTCTGTTACAACTTCTGGGGGTCCCTGGAACAAAATATTTTGAGATGGGGGTCCACGGCCAAATACATATCATTTTTGAGAACCAGTGATACTATAGCAACATGCTTTTTTTCAACAACAAAAAAAGGATTTAGAAGACGTGGAATCCCCCAGAAGCAAAGATATGATACAAATGTTCACTTTAAAAATATATATATTCAAAGATTTGCACAACTTTTTTCACGATTTTTCCAAAAAATAGCAGATTTAAATCTGCTATTTTTGAATAGCCCAGAGAAATTTTAAAAAGACAAGATGTGTTCCCTGCTTGAATGGGTTAAGACTTGAGGTATTACTGTGTAGAGAAGTAACAGTAAAAATAATCTGCAAAGGGAGCAATGCTAATAATTAGATGAAAACGTATAAATTCGGCGACATTCGATTGAATGCCATTAAAATGTATGGTGACAAATAACCCAAGAGACAATTTTCCTCTGAAGAAATAGGTCACAGATTCAATTACAGTCACTGAAGCATGGACTCAATCTATCATGCCAAATTAAGTGCATTTTAGCAACCTACTTTTCTCTCAGAATTTTAGAGACACATTCAGTCTAGTGGAGAGAGATTCTGCTGCAACTAAATTAGATCAGGTCCCCCCCCAGCCCCCCCCCCCCCCTCTATCTTTATAATTTATTGTGGTTTTAAATGGTATAAACATTGGAAAATGATTTTCTCCCCAGAGAGTGTGGGGAGCTGAGTTTATCAGTCTGAGAGAGAGCCACACACCTCTTTCTCCATTCTCATTAGAAGTTAAAGAGTTGCACAGATTGCTATTCACATTATGTAAGCTTAAAATGCAGCCATATAACCTTCATCTCTGACTCAGTCTTTCAGTATGTCATAGTATTATATGGCTACGTGCCGTGGTATGCTTTGCTGATGACCAATTTTCCCGTCAGGCACCATAAGGTCTTGGAACCTGAAAACGGACAACAAATTAATAAAATGAAAAACTGTAAGAATCATCAAAAATTACAAACATTAAGTCTGATATTACAGTACGAGTGTAATTCCACCTATTAATGCAGAAGAAAGGGCTATTTGACGGCATTACACAAACAGCCATTTGCTTCCATGAAAATGTCAGTCCTCTTTGGCAGGGGCTAGTGTTGGCAGAACAGGTATTTTGTATAAGCTAAACGGGATGTTTATTACATTATTTCAAACATCACTGTCATTAGAAGTAATTCAGCATTATTTTGTGTATAACTTTGTCGTGTCAAATTAGTTTTTTAAAAGCTTGCGGTCAGTCTTGATCAGTGCGAGGAAATATAATGCCTCACAAAAATTACACTAGCTTATTTGGGGGCGGTACATTGTGTACCATACTGTAATAGTAGTAGCCTAGAATGTAGGCCAAGCCGTAGCGCCTGATATGACAACATGTTCATACAAAGTATGAAAATTGATGAGACTGACAAGGAAGCTGCATGACACAGAACTGGTGCTGGAGCCTGGAGGTGCCGTCTATCACGGTACAGTACGAGGCTGAACTGACACTTCTTACCTCAGCCTAAAACTCCATACATGTCCGTGTTGACTGAGACATCCCCACCAACCGCACTGAGGAAAGACAATCACTATCATCAGGGTTTGCTTTGTAGAAAGAAAATAGAAGGAAAAAAAAACAAGACATTTTCTTAAACACTTAAGCCCTACAGTGTATGTATACTGTACTTCTTCGTACTAGAGTGAAAATACCAGCTCACAATGAGCTTTTCTGCTATTTTCGATATTTTTGAATAACATTTTTAATACATTTAGACAAATTCTTACAAAATAGGGACACCTGGTTAACATATATTTTTAATTAAATAGTTACATTGTGATTTTTTTAAATTCAAATTCTGCCAAGGCGCAGCCTGCCAACGACGAGTTTGGACAAGTTTTTGTTTTCAGAGGTTTCCACCAAATGGCGCTGTTATCTACCCTATGAATGATGCTTTCACTGCCTGATGACGACAGACCCGGAATTGGCGTCATTAGAAAAAACAAAAGCTAGTTTACTTCCTGTTTATTTCCTGTGGGGAAATGGCTATATCTCTGCTATATCTCCGTTCCTCTTGCTTTACGGCAAAAACAAGCCTCATTCAAATGGCCAGAGCTGTGCAATGGATTACCCCGAGCGGACAATCAGTTTTCCCATATACTACGACACCTGGCATTAGTGGCACACTATTACACTTTTAACTCTGGCAGTCAAAGAGTTAATGACTTAAGCACCTACAGTATGAATAAACAAAACCATGGTTTTGTGCTGACCAACTTGGCATAGTCACAAAACAGACCACTTTGCAAAAAATGTTATAGTCACACCTAAAACCGCAACATTAAAACTTTGTAATCAAGATGCGCTATTTTCCATTCAGCAGTCAATTCTGACAGATTGCTGTCAATCACGAGCGTGGCACAAATCTGCGACACCCTCATGCGCGAAGCAAGCGGTGAGCGGAGCAGACGTTTTCAGCCCGCTCAGGGCCAGTGTATCCGTTGCCAGGGTTACCAGATGTGCTTATTATAATTTCCCCGCAATATTTTATTTGAAAATAGCCGATCTACAAGCTCACAACTCGTCGCATCGCGAATTTCACCCTCCCCATATTCCCTCCCTCGAACACAGGACAATTGTGTTTGTGTAGAAACTCGACAAAGCCGGATGGAACGCTGTGAATTTGAACGCCTAGACTTAAATATATTTTAATCCCAATCTGTGTGAAAACAGAACAAAACGTCATTCCCTTTAGGATCGGAGAATAAGGATAACACTGAGGAAGATGGGAAAGATCACTGAGTCAGAGTTAGCAGTAATTCCACAGCAATTACATCAAAAACAACATCAGCGAACTGTATATTACCATCTACATCAAGGCAACGCTAGCAAACTTTATTTTGGTGGAGTTACTTTAAGCATTAAATTTGTCTTATTCTCTGGTCTGTGTGATTTGATGCTTGTGCTGTACAAGCGCTGGATACTCTCAGCAGAAGAAGGCTCCATAAAGTGGCCTTTTAATAATTCATGACACCAGATTTAGATTTGAGCTCCACTGCGCAGAAACTTGAAATTCCTCCACTTACAGTATATATTACTTTTTTTGTGGAATAGCCGTAGATCTGCTTCTTAACCCATTAAGACCGGGAAAGCATCTGTCATTTTAGATTTTAACCACTTTAACCATTATTTTATACTTTGGCTATTCAAAAATAAGCAGATAGCCGCACTATGAGCTTGTAGATCTGCTATTTTTGAAAAATCATGAAAATGTGTGCAAATCTTTGAATATATATATTTTTTAAAGCGAACATTTGTTACTAAAATGTTTTGCTTCGGGGGGGCCCTGGAACTAAATATTTAGAGATGGGGGTCCGCTGCCAAATACATATAATTTGGGGGGTCCTTGACATGAAAAGGTTTGAGAAACACTGATATTATACCAACATAAGTGTTTCAGAAAACATTTATAGAATCGGCCTCAGGTCTCAATGGGTTAACTTTTGGTATACAGTTCAACAACTTTTTAACAGGCGTGGCATATTGTTGGTCACAAACCATTTTATGGGAAATGGAATGGGGTAAGGAATTGAACGACTGCCAAAAATGAGTGGCTGCCAGCGTACACTCTTGAGCCTCATTTTCATTATTAGGCTTATGCCTCAGACTGCTTCATGAAAAGCCTGTGCGTCCTGGAAGTAGCTCTTCTGTGGTTGAAAACGTCTACGAGGAGACTGATGCTGTCCACGTGCGTGTGCCTATAATTACAGACTCACAAAGTGCACGTTGCCTTGCCTTCAGTTTTTCTTTTCGATACGCAATCATAAGCAGCCTTGTGGGCGAACAATAATGTAGGCCTACATTAGTAACGGTACTGTTACATGCTGTTAGTCATTCCTAACAGCGTACTGTGTTGTAGAGCCATACAAATGTCATTGTTTTTATGGCGTGGCTCTGCAAGAGAGGCTAGATGTCTGTCTATTACGAGCACTGATTCTCAACCTGTGGGTCGGGACCCCCAGGGGTGTCCCCACATGATTTTTTTTGGGGGGTGTGTGTGTCCAGATGACAGTAAAGTCAAGTGACAATTTAACACATTGCCTGCCTAAGACGTATATATACGTCATTTAGAAATCAGCTGTTGCCTGCCAATGACGTATATATACGTCTTTGGAAAAAAGGGAAAAAAAAAAAAAAAAAATCAAAAAAAAAATTTTTTTTTTTTTTTTGCATTTTTTTATAATTTCAACCCTTGTCGAATTATGAACAGATTAGGAGCTAAAAATGTTCGAAGATTTGCTGCTCCATTCACTTCAATGTTAAAATTCAAACGGACAAACAATTCACTTTGTTTTTTGGTTTAAAACTACTGCTTTTGAGCTATATTGAAACATCAACCAAACATGTCAACGAGGTCAAAATGACCTCGTTGACATTTGTGAAACCACACCTGAATCTCATCTGTGATTAGAAACCATCTGGGGATCAATCATACTGGAGGAAAAAAATCTGTGGCTACGCGAACAGGTACCAAAAACATGGCAAAACCCTGGCAGGCAACAGCTAAAAATCTGAAAAAACTCTGGCAGGCAATGTGTTAAGGACCCATAAGACCTAAAAAAGAGAAAAAAAATTAAACTAGAAAAAGTGCTCCTCGGAGCACAACTCTCCGCCAGAAGACTTGTGTTGGGAATGTTGGGAATGTTCTGTCTGTATAAGTGTCCTGTCTGTATAAGTGTCCTATCCCTCCTGTCTGTATAAGTGTCCTATCCGTCCTGTCTATGTAAGTGTCCTATCCGTCCTGTCTGTGTAAGTGTCCTATCTGTCCCGTCTGTATAAGTGTCCTATCCGTCTTGTCTGTATGAGTGTCCTATCCGTCCTGTCTATGTAAGTGTCCTATCCCTCCTGTCTGTGTAAGTGTCCTATCTGTCCATTTCTCAGCCATGTCAACTCGAAGCAGACTTGTGTTGGGAATGTTGGGAATGTTCTAATTCTTATGTTCTAACTGTCCTATCCGTCCTGTCTGTATAAGTGTCCGATCCGTCCTGTCTGTATAAGTGTCCTCGTCCCATCTGTATAAGCGTCCTATCCGTCTTGTCTGTATGAGTGTCCTATCCGTCCTGTCTATGTAAGTGTCCTATCCCTCCTGTCTGTGTAAGTGTCCTATCTGTCCATTTCTCAGCCATGTCAACTCGAAATCATGCTCGCTGGCTTGGGCGCTTAGCTGTTAACTAAGCATTTGTAGGATCAAGGCCTTCCCATCTAGAGAGGCTTTAGCTTAATTAAAGTATCTGCTTTGCATGCAGGATTGTTGGAACTGTCTTACCTCACTTTGAAAGAGGCACAGACTCTTTAAAAGTGACACATGTATTTTATAGGCCGCTATACGTCACTAGCCAATCGGATCACACTATTTCACCGTATTGTCACGTGAGGCTTGACCAATGTTAGTCCCAGTTTCAGAAAGTGAAAACAAACTCTCCTGGCGGAGAGAACTAGAAATGTGGTAGTCGAGCGCACATCTCCACCAGGCCGGGTGGAACTCCATAATTGGACAAGACTGAAGTCATTAACATGTCATCAGTAATTGGACCAATATAAGTGGCAGAACACACAACATAACTGTATTCAACAACACTTGAAGAGGCTGCTTTTATTCACCATCGTCTGTTTGTGAAATGTCGAGGTGGACCGTACGTCTGAAAGACGGACCTGCACTTTCGTCTGATGCTGCTGTTCCTGTGGAACTCAAGGTTTACTTCTTTCGCTTTCGATGGTACAGTAAGTGGAAAGACAGTGATCCGATTGAGGTCCTCATCTTCAATATAGTGTCTTTGCGCTGGAGGAAGTTGCCTCCAGTGATAACTGGAAGAGGAGAATGTCCCAAGGGCCGAGTACACACAGCTGTACTGGTAGAAGATATCATTTACATCTGGGGGGGCTGCCACCTATACTGCAAGAACGAGCTGTACGCATTTGATGTCGACACCCACATGTGGTCGAAGCCCACGGTGTCAGGGACTGTTCCAGAGGCGAGGCAGGGTCACTCAGCCTGTGTCTTTAGGAAGGTCATATATATCCATGGAGGATTCAGCTTCCAGATGCCTGAACGCCACACTAATGACATCTACACGTTGGACACCACCACAATGGTCTGGGCTTTAATTAACACAGGAGGCACTCCGCCACCGGTTTCATCACATCATTCTGCCACCATCATCGGGACAAAGATGTTTATGTTTGGGAGCTTTGGGGGCCAGAATATCTACAATATCAGAGTGTTTGACACAGAGACCAATTACTGGCTGAGCACACCTTCTGCACAGCTTCCTTCAGGAAGACCGCGGCTTCCTTCAGGAGAACGCTATTATCAATCCTTTGCCTACAATGGAGAGTTATACATATTTGGTGGCACATTCAATGATCTGTGGAAATTCAACCCAAAGACCTTCTCCTGGTATACGGTTGAGCCCAAGGGAAAAGGCCCGGATAGCGGGGGGTTCTGTTGCATGGTGGGAGATCGTATCGTCGTCTTAGTAGGATACCTCAAACTACCACAATGCACTGGCCTGTACATCTTAGACTTAAGTCCTAGTCTGAAGTCGTTATGTAAGCTTGCGGTTATTCAGTATTGTGTGAAGCAGTCTGAACTACCACATGACATCAGGTGGGAACTGGCAGCCATGACTAAGAACGGCCACAGACAAAAACTTTTTTTCAAATCTTTGCTTCTGGGGGATTCTACAAATGTCTTCTAAATCCTAACAGTTGTTTTGAAAAACAAAACGTGTTGCTATAATATCAGTGGTTCTCAAACCTTTCATATCAAGGACGCCCATCTCAAAATGTGCACACATGTTCAACAAAAACAGAAGTGTTAATTGTGTTAATGAAATTTGAGGTCTGTGGGACCACCCACCAAGTTTGAGACCTGTAGCATGCTGGAAACTGGAGTTATGGGTGTTTAAAGGCCAGCCAATAGGAAGACAGAGGGGTGGGGCTTAATCAATTACAGCTCGTCCCTATTGATGGTCTAAGACTCTAAGTCCACAAACCAAGTTTTGAGATGTTAGCATGCTGCGAACTGGAGTTATGGCTGTTTAAAGCCCAGTCCCCAGCTCAGTGAAATGTTATGGACCCAAAATAGTGTCACTACAAAGTACCACCAATCGACTCCAAATGACCTGAAACGCGCTCCTAACTGTTTTTTGGGTGGTTCACTTTTTCAGATTTCTGGGGGATATTTCAATGCTTGATTTAACCACTTTCCCAAAGGTTAGACAAATCGAGACCTATACCATTCGATTCAGCATCATCCAATTATTGGGGAGGAGGGGTCAAAAACAAAACAAAAACAACAAAGGAGACTAAGAGGAGCATCTAAGAAAAAAAAAAAAACATTTCAAGTTTCAGAGCGTTTTGGGCAAAAAAAAGTTTGAGAACTACTCATTTAGAAGGCATTTGGAGGTCTTGACGGGTTAAAGAAAAGTGTGGTGAGTGCAAAATAAATTGGACCTTGAAGTGGGGATAACTAGTATCATGTCAGTTGAAACAAATATAATTCATCAAAGGGAGTAACAGCACCTGTCACTCAGGAGTCAGCAAAATATTTCCTCTCGTGCTTCCTGTGTATTTAATACTCAAGTTTTAATGCTAAACAGAAATGGAAAATGCAAAGTGTCTTTGAATATGGATGGAACATTGAATAATGGCACCTGCCAGTCAAGAGTCTATGGTGAATACTTTTGTGGCCAACCCTTCCGTGCTGTTGTAATCTTTGCTATATGCAAACTACCGTATAATGCCATCTCAGAATTAATATCACTAGAAAGCACAAAAGACGCGTGATTGAAAGACAATGCATTGACATTCAAACCATCACGCCCATTTTATACATCTCTCCTGTCGGGCAGAAACCAAACTCCAAAATGTAAATTTATCAGGAAATAAATAAACAAAACAAACAGTTGAGTTAGGAGGTTTTGTCCATCATTGATGATAAGAACAGCTGAATGAACCTCCAAGCTCACAATGAGGTTGGAGGTCAAAAGGGTATACAGCCTGGAGTCAGCCAAGGTAATTAGAAAAGATCAGCTTAGGGGGCGGGCAGACGCCATTGACGCGCATGGGGACATGGCCAAAAACTGGAACCGGAAGTTTGGTGAAATACATTGAAGTCTATGCAGACCGGCTGGACCAGCTTGTGAACAAACACCATTTCTGAACGATTGTGTCCTTTGTCAGATCATTCAGGAATATAAAAGAAGACATATCACAGGTTTTTTTCCAATACATTTTTTTTTAGATTTTTTTTTAGCACACTATAATTTTATTGAAGCATCTACGGCAGCATGTATCGTCTCTGGCAGTGGTTCCAGATTTTATGAGAGAAATAAGCAACCAGCAACCGGGGGCCAGGGGGTCTTCAATCCCCTACCTCGTAGGGTGGGGGGGGGCTACAACATATATTGTATAATTATGTATAAAATTGTGTTTCATATGTATAAACTTACCATGCTATTGTGCTTCAATACTAAGCTATTAAAAATAATAGACAGATTAATATATTCATGTTTTTATTTTAAACATACATACTGTACAAGGTACAGTGAGTAGGGTGGCCGTACTGCCATTTATAAACATACCTTATTAACTGAGAACAAACACAATCTGATCTTTCCAGAGTAGGCCAGGGTCCAGCATAGTGTGTTTTATATATGATCTCATTATTACATAATAATCTCATTATACAATGTTGATTATTATGTTATACTGCAGCATATATTATGTTGTGTAAGGCATATCATGACATTCTAATGTTGATTATCATTCCAAACCAGCAGCCATGGCCCTTTGCAGCCTCCGTCTACTTTATGTACTGCAGTGCTTTAGTTGGCCTAGTTACATTTTAATGTAAATGGATGTGATTGAGGAACGGGCATTAGTGCGTTTGCTGTTTCTCGCACTAATGCAATGTAAATGGAGCAAAATAATCTGCAGTGAGTAATGTCTGTTTACGTATGCATCATGTATTCAGTGTTTGGTTTGCCTTTGCATGCAAAGTATTACCTAGGTAATTGATTTTGCAAGGTTCATTAGGCACAATTTGTATATCAGATGGGCTGGAAATGAGAGTTGTTGATTAGTTAGATCTTGTTTTAGGAAATTGCTTTTTTTTCCTCCCCCCACATTCTAATCTTTGTGGCAACCAGATTGACTGCCTGTTTAATTTGAGTTTTGCTGTGCTATAAAAGGAACACTGGTGAATATCAATGACATGATTTGTATTTAATCACTGCTTTTTATTTTTTTCCTTATGTCTCTCTTGCCAGAAAGTGAAGAAGAAGCTCTATTAAATTTGTCAGATACATGTCCAGGTTTGTGTGTGTGTGCGTGCACACACACACACACACACACACACACACACACACACACACACACACACACACACACACACACACACACACACACACACACACACACACACACACACACACACACACACACTCCCCCCAACATTGGTATTTGAATAATTTGTATTCTAAAACAAATGAACTATATCCAACAAACCTCCTTCCTTCTCTTCATCCGCTGTGATTCTGCTCACATTTTCTTCAGGGCAGATAAAAGGATGTCATGGGTTCAGAGGGTGTGAATTATTGTGATGCTCACAATCATTAGGTTGAAAGATACAGGGGTCAGCATTAGTGTCAGTGACCTCCTGATCATTGGGACGGTGCTCTATCTTAGCCTCTCCAGGGACGTAGTGGGGGAAAAGGAAAGAGCGTAGCTCGCCATATGCTTTTTATCAGATCTTTTTTTGCTGTGACCACACAGGTAGTGTAAGCTGCGTAGTGTTCAAGCGCAAACCGAGAGCTGGTCGCAGGTTATCATGAATGATGTGCTTGTTCAGAGGTACTCATGATGAGGGGTGCAAACACGTATTGGAGTCAATGGGTACTTCGTCAAACAAACCATAAACGTTTAGAACAAATTCCAATGACATCAGAGATGCACAGGAAATCCACGCTGTTATTAGACCGCGTCTTGTTTGTTTGACAGTTCATGATATTTTCGTTTCAATCATGCTCAGTTGCGTTGTCAATGGAAAAATGTTCAGTTCACTTTAGTGCCGTAGCACTGGCTGATGTGATGGCATTATTTACTTCCTATTGGGTCAGATGTGTTCGAGTAGTGTAATGTCCAACCAATTAAACCCCATCACCGTTATTGTGGGGAAAGCTTTAGCTGAAAATAGCAGATCGACAAGCTCACAACGCGACACATTGCGTCGCATTGTGAGCTTGTCGATTGGCTATTTTCAGCTAAAGCTTTCTCCACAATACCAGAAAACTGAAAATACACTAGTATTGAGCCCTGAGGGACTCAGGTTACCCAATGGGGGTTATAAGTGGTTAATTTGGCAGCTTTGATATACATACATACATACATACATACATACATACATACATACATACATACATACATACATACATACATACATACATACATACATGCATACATATATTCTGAAATGGTTCTCTGCGCAGCACAATGAATGATGCTGACCAGTGATTCTAGAAATCACTGGTACATGACACATCGTTCCTCACAGAACCGAAAAGATTAGATTAATATACAAACACAACAATGCCTTAATGATTGCCTCTGGAACCTTTTTTGTTAACAGTGTGTGTGCTCCATGCTGGATATCTTAATGACATATCTCTGTGGTGCTTTTGTACATGCAAGCTCAATTTGTTGGCTCATGAGCCAGATTGCGGGTGTAATGTTCTTTTTCCCTCACTTATTAATAATAACCCTCACTTTCTCGATAGTGCTTCACTGCATGCAACATGGACCCTTTGTTATACAAGCTTGGAATATACTGTACTTAAAATGTAGGCCAGGGTGATGTAACCTGATACATTAACATAAGGCATTTTCATTGTTCGGCATTCAGGATCTATTATGGAATCCTTATATAAATACACATTAGACTTCTTCCTTGTATGTTCTTTTGGAAAAATAAATAGTTTTAATTGATTTTGGGGTTCCAGGGGATGGCAATTGCAACTCCCTAGCTTTCGCATTTAATCTCAAAATGCACATTTCCTCCTTCTCTGAATGTTTTTTTTGCAGATTAATCAGATTTTAGATCGACACTTAGACACTTGTTTTCTTTCTGTAACCATACATTTATTATTAAAACTGGCCTCCCTATTTTTGGCAGGTCATTATACAGGCGGAAATTCTAAAATATGTTTTTTCCATCCATCTTCAACTGATTATCCGGAGTTGGGTCGCGGGGTCAACAGTTTCTGCAGATGTTCTTTAGGAAAAATAGCAGATCAACAAGCTTGCAACGCATCGCATCATGATGCGTTGTGAGCTTGTAGATCGGGCTGATCGGACTTAAGCAGTCCCTTTTTTTCCCCCGGAGGCTCTCTGTCTCAAGCAAACTTGAGCCACAAGAGGCACCGCCGAGCGAGTCGTCATGCCGAACGTTGCAAAGTTTGCTTGAGCCGACTCAGTGCCGTACGAGTTTTGTACCGATAGGCACAGAATCGTAAATCATTTTTTTGTCCCAACTGCCTCTCAAAGTGACTACTGGCCAATCACAGAGCGTCTTTTCACAGACTTGTCAGAATCTAGTTGTATAAAAATATCATACGAGCAGGAGAGAATTTTCCACATACATACAGTATTACACCAAGCACGCGCATAGGCCTTCTTCCTATGGTCAGCTAAAAATCTTTTACAGATAGTAAAAGAAACAAGGACATCTAACTTCAACTTTTCTTGGCATTCGTTCCATATGGAGCATACACACTGAAGGCTGTATCTCCCACCTCAGCACTGGTTGTAGTAGGCACCTTCAGCATAACCTTATCTTGAGATCTGGTCTGGCATGACTTGATGTATTGGGTTCTAACAGTTCTGTCAAATACAGGGGGAGTTTGTCAAGTAGTGCCTTGTACAGTATGTAAACAGGGTGACATGTTGCTTCCTTCTAAGAGCCCTGCAGAGAAGACCATCCTACTGAGCTGTACAATGTACATTGATGAGTTCTGAAACTTGCTCCTGTCTGAGCCATGCATATACTGTACAAAATATCCCCATAAACAAACATTGGCATGATTGTAGCTTGAATGACCCTCTTTCTGTTTTAGCTAGATTTGCTATATGGGTTTTAAAAGAAAATCCCTCATCTAGCCAAACCCCTAAGTACTTATATGGGATCACTTGTCTTTTATTTTTTTCAAAGAACATCATATACTTTGTCTTGCTTACATTAAGAGACAGTGGGACGATTATACAATGATGCTAAAAGGATTACACAAAAAGCCCTAAGGGCTTGTTTCCATTGTGGTCCTGTGTATTCAATTCATCGAGGCAAGTTGGACTAATGGTTAGAGAAATTGTATTATAACTACAAGGTCACAGGTTAAATCCCCCTAAACGCGCCATGCGCATTATTGTCCTTGAACAATGAGCTCTGGATAAGAGTGTGACCTGAACACCTATAGTGTTGAATGCCCGTTTGATTTGTATGTTAAATTCTCTGCACACACACACACACACACACAGGCTCAAAACAATTACAACAGCGCATCAAATATGCAACGTGCCTCCGTCTTCCTCTGAGCTATTTTTGTCTGATCCTCTCGTCCACTTAGCTGTTGCAGGTTAATTGTCTCCTCGTTTTCAGTCCCTGCATGTGATGGGACTTAAAAGGGACATGATTACAAAATGTGAATGCTAATTTCCTCCGAGGCGCACACACACGCACGAGGTGGTGCAAAATGCATAACGCACAAGCCAGCGGTGACTATTTATAATGCAAGGGGTCATTAGAATGGGGAAACAAATTAACCAGACATCATTCTGGATTATGTGAACATGACAAGCCGCTGTGGCAGGGCCTCACTGTGTCAACACGCCTGCTCCATGAACATACAGCTACACCACTGTGAGACGAGTGGAAGCACACGGCAAGGTCACAGCCTCTGAAGTCCAGTAGCTTCATAGTAACTGACCTTAGAAATCCGTGGATGCCGTCGCGCTAATCCAGGCCATTAGCAGGCATTATGGATGCACAGCATGCTGCTGACGATTCAGAAGAATTAGACATGTGTTTACTAACGCACATGAGCAGAATGTTGACAGTGCTGCACCAATTGTGTTACACAGTTCGAGGGATATTCGCTGTCGTTGCTATCGGCAACTATGGCAATAATGTTGAATGTGTTGAATTGACTGGTTTGAAAAGGGGAGTTGGGACAAAATGTATGAAAATTGTTTATGTGGTGTTAATGTTTATGGTGTCGCGCACAATATGGAAGAATCACTTTCAGAAGAAATGTAAGTCTTTATCTCCAGCCACAAAGATCGAAACATAACTAGGGACATGGTAGATAGATAGTGGCAAACAAAAACAATCAGAAGGTAAAAGAAATGGGATCCATCTTCTCTTGATTATATGGTACTGTCTCCTCGCCTGTGATTTCCTCTGGTGATCGCACGCTTTGCTCGTGTTCTAAACTCACTCTGCCTCCTGTCTGTGTGTTAGTCACAGGATGTGAGATGTGTGTGAGGAACATGTTGTGTCGATCTCAGGGAAGAACTGGAACATTGAGGCCAGAATATATCATCAAAATATAAATCACTGGTTGGTTGTAGCTTAGCAAGATATTTCATATGGACTGGGATGACTTTATTGAACCGTCCGCGCTTGTTCTATGCTTTCGTAGGTAGTTTGCATAGTTCAGTCTCGGTACTTACCATACCCAGTGTGTGTGTGTGTGTGTGTGTGTGTGTGTGTGTGTGTGTGTGTGTGTGCGCATAGATGCACACACACACTGTAGCAGCACCACCTGCTGCTCTCTGCTTTGTCTCATCTTCCATGTGGCTCTAGTAATACAAACTCCACAAGTGTCTGTTTTTTGTAGGTTGTCATTGACATTCATTTGAACCTCAGGAATAATGCTTGTACTAGCCGATCTACACAAGCACACATCGCATCGCCGTGAGATGCGTTGTGAGCTTGTGCATCGGCTATTCTTGGCACGCAACACCGTGGTTACGACAAAGCATAAATCAGCACTGCCATGCACACAGACCTTTTGTTTTCAGTCATATTAAATACGATAGACCAGTGGTTTTCAACCAGTGGTCCGGGGACCACCAGTGGTCCTTGAGGGAGTTCCAGGGGGTCCCCAGCTAAATGATGGATAGGAACCAAATGGACCCTTATGGGTCTGTAACTCTGAGAGTGTACAAATGGAACCAAATGGACCCTAACGGGTCCATTTGGTTCCATTTGTACACTCTCAGAGTTAAATTAACATTGATTTTATAATATAAATTGGGGTCCCAGAGATAGAAATGCGGGTAGAAATGGGGGTCCTTGACATTAAAATCCTTGAGAGTCACTGCTGGAGCCGTAAAAATCGTCTCTTATTTGGGGTCCCTGGCATGTCTTTTCAAATGGGGTCCCTGGGCTAATGTGTGTCAATTTGGGGGTCCTTGACACAAAAAAGGTTGAAAACAAATGCGATAGACGAAAGACGTCAATCCCACCATGTCTTTGGTACAGTAGCGGCCAGGCTACTGTTTATGAGCTATCACAATGTATTATTTAGACGTTCTTTTAAATGAAATTAAAATGAGGACCAATTCAGGTTACTATATAATAAAGCTTCTGGCAAACACTATTATAACTCATCGTACAGCGTGATATTTACGACGTCTATTTATTGTGGTCCATGATATGTCCTTTGGCTGAAAAAAAGCCCTCTTGAGAGATCAAACTTCTACCACCCTGAGCTTCAGGCAATACTGCTTGTCAACCAGTAGCTGTCCTGAGACCACCTGTACCTGCAGTGGTTCTCAAACCTTTTCATATCAAGGACCCCCAAAATGATATGTATTTGGCTGCGGACCCCCATCTGAAAAATATTAGTGCCAAGGACCCCCAGAAGCGAAGATTTGAGTTAAAATTTTATATATATATATATATATATATATATTTTTTTTTTTCAAGGAATAGCTTCTTTATGAATAGCCAAAGTATAAAATATGGTTTAAGTGGTTAAAATGTTTGTGATGCTATATTAACCCCCCTGGTACCCCACCCAAGGACCCCTGGGGGTCCCCGGACCCCACTTTGAGAACCGATTATGTTACTGGTCATTATTAACGTACTCTACCAATCACACTGGTTAGAATGACCGTTTATTCATTTGCATTAGTTCCGGATTGCAACTTTAATTCAACCAGTTAACTGGACTCTTGTGCGCGCGCGCACACACACACACACACACACACACACACACACACACACACACACACACACACACACACACACACACACACACACACACACACACACACACACACACACACACACACACACACACACTGTAGTCCATCTTTCATAGGACCATTCATCTGTCTCCATCTCTCTTTCTTTCCTTCTTTCTTGCTCTCCATTCTTCTCTTTCTTTGTCTTTATCTCTCTCTCACACACACACGCACACGCACGCAAGCACACACACACACACACACACACACACACACACACACACACACACACACACACACACACACACACACACACACACACACACACAGCCCCACACAGCCCCCACTACACCTCCCCCTTGCAGGAAATTTAATGGTCTCATGAACATCGGCCAGGGTCATGCTGGGGTCACAGCCAATTTATCTTAGCGAGTAGCAGTGAGGGAGGGGGGGGGGGGGGGAGGGGCTGCCTATGAAAAGCATCTTTACATTAGCCAGGGGTTATAATTGATCAGCTAGATTACGCTGCGAGCATAGATTGCTGTAGTACTTTGAAAAAAGGAAGGATATTAGCAAATTGAGAGACGTTTTCTTTTCCGTTCAAATCATCCCATCCTCCTCGGTGTTGCTGTGTGTGCATGGTCCATTGTACCGTATAGCCGCCATCATAAGACTTGCACACCGCAAGTCTTCATTATTTTACCTTCCTGAACACTAAATAAAGCCTGATGTTTTACATTGTCGTGACAATGGTGTCGCTCGCCGAAGATATGGCTGATCCACAAGCTCACAATGCATACTGTACATCCAGAACCACATAGATCACATCTTTCTACGTGTGTATGTGTACATGTATATAATGTGTGTGTGTTTGTGTGTGTGTTATTGATTGAATACCATTATTAACACGATTATTGACAGTACAGGCAGTAAAGTCAAAGGTTATGTTAAAAGAATAGCACAAAAATATCTCGTTTCCATTCCGCACGCACGCACACACGCACGCACACGCACACGCACACACTTGAAATATTTATTTATGTCCACATAAACAGAAGTACAAGAATGCCTTTTACAAAGGACATAAACACTGCCTGTGCAGTCAGATAATGGGAAAACAGCCAGTTACAAAGTGCGTATAAGGCAGAACATTGTTACATACAATAATGTTGGCATACTTGTCAAACACAGTGCACGCACGTGCACGCACGTGCGCACACACACACACACACACACACACACACACACACACACACACACACACACACACACACACACACACACACACACACACACAGAGAGTATCATTTATTATATAGCGAGACGATACTATTTGAAACGCATTAGAATTAATTCATTTCAAAACACTCCCCCACCGTGCAATAATTGCTTTGTACATAATTGGTTGGCATTTCCCTGTTCCTGCAGCTCCCAGACAGTGATTTCAGTGTCCCTTCCCTCCATCGTGGTCCTCCAGCATTCCGGTGCTGCCTGCCTGCCTGTGTGTTGGTGTGTTGTTGCTGTTACTGTACACACAGCCGTGGGGCTGCAGCTCCACCGCTCCGACGACGTGCAGAGAGGGGAAATATGTTTTACTCGAGCTGTAAACTGCGATACGAATAGCCCTCCAATCAGGCAATCCTTACTAGCCATGTGTGGCACACAGTCACTGTTTATTGAATTAAACAGAACCACGTGTCTGTTTACAATCCGGCGCGAGGGGTGAGGTGTGACGCCTAATTTATGCTCCGTCGTGCGACGGTGCCGCGCACTGAAAATAGCAGACCTACAAGTTCACAGCGCATCGCGTCTGCGACACACTTGTAGGTCTGCAATTTTTTTTTGCATGCGACTCCCTCATACGACAAAGTCTAAATCGGTCCTGAGGCTCGTCGCTGCCGTCTGAAAGAGCTATTTGCTGCTTCTAAATGCCGGTTGTACTTGTTACTCTGCTGCTGCAGTGAGAGCTATCACTCTCTATTCCAGCCTTGCCAGAGCTTATCAGCTGTTGAGGCTCATGTTGTATCTTTATTTGATTTGCTCGACTACTCTGAATTGCAATGCCGTTCCACTCGTATGTATTACAAATGCTGTTACAAAACAACGTGGCATTCGTGTTTTCTATCTGCATTCGCCTTTCTTTTTTTTTTCTCTCTCTCTCTCTGTCCAGCTGACAAGCAGCTCCATTGTTTACCGCTCTTGCTATCTCTTTTTCGCTGGCATTGCTTAGTCTGCCGGGCCAATCTTATCTGGGCTTTTGGACAAAGGCCAGCTGCAGATAGTTATAGGGAATGGAATTGCGTTAATTAAGTTCCGGGAACCTAATATGTTGAAACGCAATATGGTGAAATCAGCCATTGGCATTTCTAGTATGTTAGACGAGGTGCTGAGAAGAGAATTCTGGCGAATGCAGGCACAGGCAGACTAACCGGGCCTCTGGATATTCCATAAAAAAAGCATTTTGGAAAGTGTGGATTCTGTGGCGACAACAGAATTTTAGCGGAGGTGAACTCTTCTTCCCTTCTTCTGCCGTGTCCAGGTTTTTGGTAATGACTACTGGGGTCTGTCTGTACTCGGCTAGTTGTGTGAATGCATTCCCCATCTGTGAAATGCCAAACAAATTAAATCTAACGTGCGCCGATTGGACGCAGTCATACTCCTCATTATGGCCATTAGAAGCCAATGAGGTATTGCAAATATTTTATTGCCAAATTTAATGAAGCTGTAGTTCTCCATTTGTGGCACTTGTGGGGTATTTGCACATGACAGCTCCATGCGGCGGGGCTGACTGTAATGGAAGCCCATTCTGCATGCCTCGATCCACTTTTTCATGACATTAGCCAGGTGTAAGCCAAGCAGCCTTATTTCTGTAGTTATGCCCCAAATCCAATCGTATACAGGCTTCAATTCTCTATTACGTTTTGTGCCCATTGCATCCATCGGGGTCAAGTTTGAGATGATTATTAGCTTTATAAATAGCCTTATTTCTGTAGTTCTGCCCAAATCCAATCGTATACAGGCTTCAATTCTTTATTACGTTTTATGCCCATTGCATCCATCGGGGTCAAGTTTGAGATGATTATTAGCTTTATAAATAGCCTTATTTCTGTAGTTCTGCCCAAATCCAATCGTATACAGGCTTCAATTCTTTATTACGTTTTATGCCCATTGCATCCATCGGGGTCAAGTTGAGATGATTATCAGCTTCATAAATAAGCAGCCTTATTTCTGTAGTTCTGCCCAAATCCAATCGTATAAGGCAGTGGTTCTCAAACAGTGGTCCGGGGACCACCAGTGGTCCTTGCGGGGGTTACCAAGGGGTCCCCAGTGAAATTAGTTAACATTGCGTCGCAATCATTTTAACCACCTAGCGTTGGCTATTCAAAAATAGCAGATCTACAAGCTCATAGCGCGGCGCCGCGCTATGAGCTTGTAGATCTGCTATTTTTTGGAAAATCTTGAAAATATGTGCTTATCTTTGAATATATATATATTTTTTAAAGCAAATATTTTTAACTCAAATCTTTGCTTCTGGGGGGTCCCTGGTCAAATGTTTATACATTTGCGGGGTCCTTGGCCTGAAAAAGGTTGAAAACCACTGGAAAACCAAAGGCTTCGATTCTCTATTACGTTTTATGCCCACTGCATCCATCGGGGTCAAGTTGTAGATGATGATTATTAGCTTCATGAATAAGCTGTTGAGCTATACGAGAGTGGCGAAGATAGGTGGTACTGTATGTGAAGTGTATTACAGTACATTGATTAACTACCAACGTCCATGTATCTAGTGCATCGGGTCAAGTCGAGCCGATTATCAGTGCACGGTTAGAGCCGTGGAGCTTCTATAATATGGAGGGCTTTTTAGGATAATCAACGTTAAGGTCACATGATTCAACCCCCAAACCCACGCAGAGCTCCAGGTGCCTAATGGAGTTGCAGATGGTGTTGCAATACATAATAATAATAATGTACTGACATGCGCGCCGAGGTGCGATGCGATTCAGCCACACCGCACCACGCGTCTTAGGGGCTTTCATGTACTGCAATGGTTTTCAACCTTTTTCATGCCAAGGACCCCTAAATTGATATACATTTGGACCCCCAACTGAAAATGTTTTGTGCCAGGCACCCCCAGAAGCAAAGATTTGAGTTAAAAAATGTTCGCTTAAAAAGATATATAGCCAAAGATATGCACACATGAGCTTGTAGATCTGCTATTTTTGAATAGCCAAAGCTAAGTGGTTAAAATGATTGTGACGCTATGTTAACTCATTTCTGATATACAGTTCCCCATCCACCACATCGGTTGCATCATGGCGTCATTCAGGTGTGATTCTTTATGCAATCATTTGTGCAATCAGTTAGTTCTAATCAATGATGTATATTAAGCTTTAAGCCAGAGCTTTGGTGGATGGAGTGATCTTGACTTAATGGTTACACACTGCTTTGGCCCGGCCCCATGCAGCACTGCTCTGGCTGTGATGGTCCGCTACTGCCCTCTAGTGCAGCGTGTGGGTGTTGGAATATGCTATTACAGTACTAAGGCACAGTGGTGGAAAAAGTACTAAAATGTTTTACTTAAGTAAAAGCATCAATACTGCAATGTAGAAATACTCTATTCTATAGTAAAATTACGGAATTCAGAATTTACTTGAGTAAAAGTAAAAGTACTCATTATGCAGAATGTCCCATTTCACACGTTTTCAAATGTATAAACATCTTTTGAAAATGGCAGATCTACAAGCTCACAACGCGTCGCATCGCGGCGCGTTGTGAGCTTGTAGATCTGAGATGTAGTGAAATCGCACTACCTCTGAGACATAGTGGAGTAGAAGTAAAAGTACTGAAAATTGGAAATACTCCAGTACAGTAAAAAATACCTAAACATTTTACTTAAGTACAGTACTTGAGTAAATGTACTTACATCACTGGGTAGGAGAGGAGAGGTATAGGCTACAGCATGTAGCTGGTCATGAAGATAATTTGAATATCCAGACCAAGTTGGTCTAGTCCAGTAGTACATCACTGTATTGTCGTATTGCCGGCTATTTCCCAGGTAGGCTATACCTACAGAAAGAACTACATAATGATGCTCTACATCAGTAAACCTTAGATCCATGGTTCTCAAAGTGGGACCAGGGGTCCTTGAGGGGGTTCCAGGGGGTCCCCAGCAAAATGTGTGAATATAGCATCACAATGATTTTAACCTTTTATACTTTGGCTATTCAGAAACAGCAGATATACAAGCTCATAGCGCGGCACCGAGTGCCGCGCTATGAGCTTGTAGATCTGCTATTTTTGAAAAATCTCGAAGATTCGTGCAAATCTTTGAATATATTTATTTTAAAGCGAACATTTTAACACAAATCTTTGCTTCTGGGAGTCCCTGGCACAACATATTTTCAGATGGGGGTCCGCATGCCAAATACATATCAATTTGGGGCTCCCTGGCATGAAAAGGTTTGAGAAGCACTGCCTTAGATAACAACAGTAAAGGCTATATGACACATCCATTTGATAGCTATAAGACATGTACAGTACAAGCTGTCCGTGGACCACCACTAGCAATTTCATCTTTAATCTTTCAAGAGCGGTCTGTCCTTTTTGACTGGAACATGAATTCCTGATCTTGTACAAGACAAGTCTGCCATCCAGTGGCGAGTAGAAGGTACAGCAACTAGGCCTGCACAAACCATTTAAATTGTTCACTTGGATGAATGAATATTATTATTAATGGTCATTTGTATAATTAATTATCTGTAATTAATAATGACTTGACTATTGATGATAATATTTATACTATTATTACTGCACCCCATGTTTCCCCTGCAGTTGTACAGTTGTGGCATTCCCCCAGGCAACAACACCCCCTGTCAGGCTACGTCTACTACTGAATATATATATACAGTGATGGAAGAAGTACTCTATTTTTTTTACTTAAGTAAAAGTATCAATTCTGCAATGTAGATACATTACAAGTAGAAGTCTCGCATTCAAAATGTGCTTGAGTAAAAGTACACAAGTATCGGCATCAAAATATACTTAAAAGTACCAAAAGGCTATTTTCAAATGGCCAACATGTATATATGGTTGAAGTGGTTAGTGTGTTATGTAATAATAATCTAAATTTACAAAGTAACTAGTAACTAAAGTTTTCATATAATTGTAGTGGAGTAAAAGTACAATATTTTCCTCTGAGATGTAGTGGAGTAGAAGTAAAAGTATTGAACATTGGAAGGACTACAGTAAAGTTAAAATACCTCAAAATTGTACTTGATTACAGTACTTGAGTAAATGTACTTGGTTACTTTCCACCACTGCCCAAGGCACACCAAAGGGAAAGTCAAAAAATCTCAAGCCACGGATATGTATTCATATGAATAAATAAAGAAACATTATACTTACATGTTCACCAGAGGGGTCAGACTGCAGGCATAACCAGGAGCAGCACCATACCTCTAGACCTGGGAGAGGGGGGTTCAGTATGTGCCTCAAGGAAGGACAGTGGTGGGAAGTAACTAAGTACATTTACTCAAGTACTGTACTTAAAGGACGACTTCACCCCTTTTCAACCTATCTTCATAAGATTTCACATTTTTTATTTAGATTTTTATTAACACGAGAACAATGGCTTCTTTTATTGCATTGCAACTTTCCAGGAATAGAAAGCCTGCAGTTTCTATTAGCTTGGATTCCCCATTGATGATGTCACTGGTAGACGGGACTCTGAACTGTCCACAGCCCTCCTCTGAGACACAGACCGAGTAGATTTTTTTTTTACCATTTTATCATGAGTATTAGTGAGGACCAATTATATGAAGATAGGTTGAAAATCGGTGAAGTGGTCCTTTAATGGAGTATGTCCATTTTTTCAATTCTTTATCTCAAAGACTATTGCACTATACTCCACTGCAATTTGTTAACAGCTTTAGTTGTTTACTTGACAATTTAGATAATTACAAAACATACATCAACCAATTAAGCCTTATTTTATACTTATTTTATACTTCGGCTATTCAAAAATAGCCAGTCTACAAGCTCACCCTGTCAGCTTGTAGATCTGCAATATTTCTTAAAGACAATTTGTCAAATTTTGCATTTTGTTTTTACTTTTACTTTAGCACTGTAAGTATATTTTGATGCCCTTTTATTATTATTTATTGTTTTAAACTTTTACTCAAGTCAAAGCTTTTTACTTGTAACAGAGTATTTATTTCTACATTGTGGTATTGCTACTTTTATCAAAACAAATCTGACTACTTCTTCCAGCATTGCTTAAGTACACATTGACAGGGACACACTGTGTTAATCCAGGGATATACGCACACCGTTTGAGCTCCCATGTGGAAGAGTCTTTTTATTTGTTAGGCAACGTTTTGACGTATTGTTGTTGTCCAGCACCCGATTAACTGTTTTAGGATGTGCGTGCTTACCCCTCGTTCCTACTCCAGGGATATAACCCGTAATTACCTGTGTATAAGGTGGACCCTACAGCAGTGCTTCTCAATTAAAAATGTTAGCTTAAAAAAAGAATATTCAAAGATGCCCGACCCCACTTTGAGAACCATTAATGCCTTACAGCCTCTTGATCTCCCTGTAATGGCGAACATTGACCACCTTCCCTGTGTGTCCGCTGCTTATTGCATGACAAAGTATATAGGATTTATTAAGTGGTTACAATCATATAGTGTGTTCAGTTCTTCACTCAGTATATATAGTTGGTCAACAATACCTTGCATCTTCAGTTGGTTAATTAATCCTTTCAATCCGGGAACGCATCCGTGTCATTTTAGATTTCTTTGGCTATTAGAAAATATCAGATATACAAGCTCATAGCGCAGCACTCGGTGCCGCGCTATGAGCTTGTAGATCTGCTATTTTTGAAAAAAAATCTCAATTTGTGCAAATCTTTGAAAAAAAATCTGGAGGTCCCTGGAACAAAATATGGCCCCGCAGCCAAAATTTGGCTGCGGACCCCCATTTGAAAATATTCTGGTCCAGGGACCCCCAGAAGCAAAGATTTGAGTTGAAAATGTTTGCTTTAAGAATACATATATTCAAAGATTTTCACAATTTTTCAAAAATAGCCAAAGTATAAAATAATGGTTAAAGTGGATACACCGAGATGCGTTTCCGGTTTTAATGGGTTAATTCAAGAAGCTGGCACAAGTAATGACTCACATTATTTACCATTCAGATTAGACAGTAGTCCATTAGTGTGCAGTCAGTGTCTTTGATTGGCTGTGTGATGAATGGAGGCTTTACGTCTATCAAGGGCACCAAGCATGCAATTTACTACTCTGAAAACTAAAAACTAATTCTATTACATGTGCACATTTTCATTATCTGTGCAGCTTGACCAATAGGCCTCTCTTTACCTACCCTGCAAGCGAGCCTGCACGGGGCCCGTAAGGGGCCACTTAGGGCTGGCTTAAGGGCCCACCGTGGGCTGCCCACACAGGGCCCCAGGGGGCTTGCTCATTGGCAAAGTGTGGGCCCCTAAGTGCTGGCCCTGCATGGGCAGCCCTCACTTAGCCCTCACATGCCTACAGTGGCCCCGCATTGGCCCACTTGGGGCTATGAATAAGCAGCCCTCACTTAGCCCTCCGGAAGCCCTATTAAACTATAACCTCAAAATAACTATATTCTATTAATCTAAAATGTACTAAACTAAGATCTGTATTGTAAAGAAAAAATACAATAGTTGTTCATTGAATGGTTTATTTTCGGCTTTTGTTTACAACAAATCAAAACACACTTGTGTGGACTTACAAAAAGAAAAAAAAATCACAAATGTATACATATTCAAAGTCAGCTCACACACAAAATCCAAACTCCAAATAGTCAAAGGGATTCAAATCAATGATTAAATATAATACAGAACAAATATACAACATTGGCAAATATAAAACCAGTGTAACCTTTCCTGTCTTAGTCTCCAGACTAAGGGGGAACTGAATCAAGTTCAATTCCACAGCCGAAATTAATACTTGCGTCGGTCTCCGCCTATTAACTTTGGGGTAGAACCCACTTGTATCTTTTATTACTATTTCCCTGTTGCACAATGGTGAATGAACGGTCTCTTTTCTTCAGGCACTGTTAGTTTATTATAACTCCAGCAACATCAAACACGTTTCAAGTTCACTTCACTTCCTCAACTTACTATACAATAGACAAATGCACACAACATACATACATACATAATACACAATACATACAACATACAATAACCCATCTCTCTCCCAGCATCCTTCTCTCACCCCAACCAAATTCTATTGTCACAGACTCCTCTTAAAGGAGACATTTTTTACAATTTTACAACACTACCCCCACTATGGATGGCAATGTATCACAGTTCCACTCCATCAGTGCAGTTACAATGTAGCATACTTCACCAACATCTCAGCAGATAACATGGCCCAAGGCAGACTTGGCTTTTTTTTTAGGTAAGGCTACATTGGTAGACTTAGCAAAGTGGGCATATTATGAATCAACTATAAAACAGATTACACCAGTGGTCACTGAACATATACTGGATAGGCATGCTGCACCTCTCTGTTCACCTGCTATTCATTTCAAGTAACATACAAATAATTCAATTCAATTCAATCTTTATTTCAGACTCAAGGTCCATATCATAGACAGCATGACACATACACAACGATAAAATCAAATAACTCTGTTCAGGTTCAGAATAGCAAAGTATGAGAGTAACCATTTGTTTGTACATACTGTGCAATCCACAAGTCATTTCCCCCTACCTAAGGAGTTCTGGGTAGACTACCATCACTCCTGGTGAGATCAGGGCATCATTCTTGCCCCTTTTCAGCACATAACTCACCACTAACTATGTTTTTATTTTAAGTCTGTCACCCACTCCCCAACCTCCAGTCACCTGTCAACGGCGAGTCCCCTATACCACCGCCCAGCCTTGAGACTTGATTCTTGAGTAAATTCTGCAAAACTGACAGGAATTCCACAATGTTTCTTCTTGTACTCCTCACAACCTGCCCAGTCCTTTCTCATGGCTGAATTCATCTGGAAATATATAAAAATAAATATTTTATGTGTGTGTGTGTGTGTGTGTGTGTGTGTGTGTGTGTGTGTGTGTGTGTGTGTGTGTGTGTGTGTGTGTGTGTGTGTGTGTGTGTGTGTGTGTGTGTGTGTGTGTGTGTGTGTGTGTGTGTGCATACATATATACATACAGTGCCTTGAGATTCAAAAATTGATGAAATTAATTGTTTTACTCAAAATTCTCCACACTATACCCCATAATGACAAAATAAAAACATATGTTTTTGATTATTTTCCGACATTCACAGTTAACTGTGGGACCTGATAGAGACATGTGTGTGCCTTCCGTGTGTCAGATCAATTTTATTTACCATAGGCAGACTCCAATCAAGTTATAGAAACATCTCAAGGATGATCAGTGCAAACAGGATGCACCTCAGCTTAACTTTGAGTGTCATAGCAAAGGGTGTGAATACTTATGCACATGTGATTTTGTCTTTTTTTTTTTTAGAGGTGCAACCGCTCCTATAAGAGGGTTTAGGACCCATCCGTGGTGAAATTTGTTTTCAGTCGTGAAAATGTGTCTTTCGCTGTGACGCCATGCTGTGGAAAACGCGCCCATAGGCTGATAATCTTCACACCCAGTGTGAAGTGCTGTGATTGGCTAGCAAGATGCATGATGAAATGAATAACTCATAAATATCACCGCTCACTTCACACTGGATGTGATTATGTTTTATTCATTTGCCATAACATCTTAAACATCTATTTTATTTTGTCATTATGGGGTATAGTCTGGAGAATGTTGAGTAACATTTTTGAATAAGGCTGTAACATTGTATGTACACTGTATGTGCAAGCAGAGTGTGTGTGTGTGTGTGTGTGTGTGTGTGTGTGTGTGTGTGTGTGTGTGTGTGTGTGTGTGTGTGTGTGTGTGTGTGTGTGTGTGTGTGTGTGTGTGTGTGTGTGTGTGTGTGTGTGTGTGCGTGCGTGCGTGCGTGCGTGCGTGCGTGCGTGCGTACACACACACACTCTAACATATTTATACTTTTACCTAAGTATTCATTGTCAAAGCTTACTCTTCCACTGGGGCCTCACTGCTAGCTGGCAGACTGCGATAGGGCTCCTTTTGTCCACCCGCTCTGTCACTTGAATTACGCAGCCACACCCTAATCTCCTTCTCAACATCAGAATCCTGAGGACTTGGATGAATGCGTTACTTTCTTACAGCCTCTGAAACATAAAAACAAATAGGCTTATATGAAACAATAATTTGTGTAGGAAGCAATTTCTTATTCGTTGCTGTCGGGCAGAAACCTTGTATCAACATCCTTTAATCTTTTTTTGTTCCGTTTTTGTAAATGAAAGCTCTACTTCGTCATACAACATGTAAACCCTCTGTTAATTTAACTAGTATAATCCAATGGACACAAATAGTCCATTTGGGTTACTTGTTAACTACAGATTTTACAATGGAAGCTGCCATTCTTAGGTTACCTGTTAAAGCGTGTTGTGTGGGAAGCTACTCCAAGTGATTCATTCAACATTATGGTAGTCCTGAAAAAATCTAACACTTTGTTTGCAGACATAAACATACATAAACCATGCTAAATCCAGATGTGACGTGTGTGGGCATTCCTGTCCATGATCTCCCTATGTATCTATTGGTGTTATCAAACATACCTGCTGCTGATAGAGAGCGTCTCACAGCAGGGGGTACGGCCACAGGTGAAGGACAGCTTGCAGGTGGAAGGTGGCTCACACTCCCTGTGGGCAAATGATGGTGTATGTCAGCGGGTGTCCAAACATATTTTTCAAAGAGGGACATATAAGAAAATATGAAAATACTTTAGGGTCGACTGCATCTCCTGTCATACTGCACCTTTGGACCATGATTAAATCACATACAAATGCATCACATTACAACTATTTAATTTAACTACAGTGCGACATCAATAGCCGTTTGTCAAATGTAAATCACTCATCTGTACTGTATGCATGCACTGTGTTGCTATTATATTTACAGTCCAATAAATTATCTTTCTTCAAATGGCTGTGTAGTCAAACGTAACCAGGTGTGAAAACGTCTTTACAATTTTGTTTAATAGAGCACCGAAGTCTGACGTCACTGCCAGTAGAGGGCCAGTAGAGGGCGCTGTTCCAGGGTTCGTGGCTTTATTTTTTATGTTGAAATCCCCATTTGGGAATCTTAGATCACGTCATATAAGAACTGTGTTCCAAACATAAACACACCACCCTGGCGTTTTTGTCAGGGGGGTGGCTCTGCATCGTTTATGATATTCATTCATATTTGATACAGCCTGTTTCTGCCGAAAATGGAATTAAAGGTAGGGTAAGTGATTTTCTTTGGTTGAAATAAGTGTTAAATAGCTCTATATTCTGATAGTACTCATTGCTATAGAGTGTTTGTTCAGTTAAAGGAATCTCCTTGTCTCTCCAGCTCTTTATTAAACACAAAATACATTTTCGTCTCAGTTTTAGTTTCATTTCCAATTTTTTCCAATCAGGATAGAGAACTCAATCAGGATATAGATTAAACAAGTGAAATTTGAAGTGATGACAAGAAATGAGCAGAAAAAAATGGAACTGGAACACTATAAAAATGAAGCTTAAAAATGGGTACTTTCTCCTGATTGGCTGAGATTTTGAAACCTACCTAAAAATGTATTTTCTGTTTATTAAAGAGCTGGAGAGACGGGGAGACTCCTGTTACTGAACAAACACTCTATAGCAATGATTACTATCAGAATATAGTGATTTAACCTTTTAACAAAATACTTTTTGTTTTAACCAAAAAATATCACTTACCCTACCTTTAATTCTGCCTTAAAAGTCTTAAGAACTACTACTTCCGGGTCTGAAATCACTGTCCCCACAGCAGCCGCGTTCATGGGAAATGTAGTCTTTGGGTTGTTTGACTCGTTTCTAGTGTTTATATTGTGTTACTCTTTGGGTAAATGTGTACATTTACACCTTCAGTCAATGCTTCATATCCATATGAGTAAAAACACCAGGGTGGTGTGTTTATTTTTGGAACACAGTTCTTATATGAAGCGATCTAAGATTCCCCAATGAAGATATCAATACAAAAAGTAAAGCCATGAACCTGCGGAATCATGCGCCCTCTACTGGCAGTGACGTCAGGACTTCGGTGCTCTATAGCAGCGGTTCCCAAACTTATTTAGCTGTGCACCCCTTATTACATCCTGACCTAGATGACGCACCCCCCCGGGGCGTCATCTAGGCAAACCAATTAGGTTGGTTTGCCTAGATGGCAGGTCACGCACCCCCTGGGGTGCGCGCACCACAGTTTGGGAACCCCTGCTCTATAGAAATGGCATTTCTTTCAGTTAGGAATTCTTACACATTCTGCTGAGAAATAGCCTATCTGCCCAAACTAATTTCAATACACCATCATGTCAATGTATGAATTAGGCTGCAAGCCTATGGAGTTATGGAGGGTATGGGGCTGGGCTGTGTAGTTTAACTTAAAAAAAGGGTCCAAATCCTTCTATTTTTTTTCAAGCGTTTGTTTTAAAAGAGCCGATCTACAAGCCCCTTTTCAAATAGCCAATGTATATGAGGTTAAAGTGCCTAGACCGAAGCTATACCAATCTTACCTGCTGACAGTTTGGACACCAGACAGACAGACAGACGGACGGGCGGACGACTCAAGGTGGTCAACAATGCAGTCTCTCACATACAGGCGGTGGTCAAATAAGACTCCCTGTGCACAAATGATGGATTTATTGAGCATTGAAGGATCTACAACAGTGGCTCTCAAATGTCAAGCATTATATCCATGCATTCAGACCATGTGCATTTTGTCAATATATCAACAACAAGCTAAGGCAGGGGTCTTCAACGTTTTTAAAATGTTTTATATACAAATATTGTATAATTATGTAGGCCTATAAAATTGTGATTCATGTGTATAAACATACCATGTTATTGTGCATTCAATACTAAGCAATTAAAATAATAGATAGATTAATATATTCATGCTTTTAATTCAAACATACATGTACAAGGTACAGTGAGTAGGGTGGCTATGTACCCAATGTGAAGACTATCAACAATCTGTCAATTGCACAATAATCATGTATACAAGCTATTCAAAATAGATAGAATCATAATTTATTTTAAACATAAATATGGAAAATATTAAAAAAAAAAATAAAGAAAAATTGACATTTTTGAAAAAAAAAGGTCTAATTGTGTAATCAAGCAACAATTTCGCGGACCCCTGCAGTACCTCCGTGGACCCCCTTGGGGTCGCGGACCCCTGCAGTACCTCCGTGGACCTCCTAGGGGTCGCGGACCCCTGCAGTACCTCCGCGGACCCTCTAGGGGTCGCGGACCCCCTGTTGAAGACCTCTGTCTAAGTTTTCATTTTATTTGTGCTCTTTCTCACACACACAGAGAGAGTGTGTGTGTGTGTGTGTGTGTGTGTGTGTGTGTGTGTGTGTGTGTGTGTGTGTGTGTGTGTGTGTGTGTGTTAGACACATTAGCTAAACATTAGCCTATACTATTCTACTGAAATGATATCTGAATTTGCTAAATGTACTCAAATACAACCCCAACACAACATCACACTTAAACTATAACAAATTTGCTGTTAAACATAATTATTAATAATTAAAAACTCACCTTATAGGCAAGCAGTAGGCTAGTAGTAGCCTATATTATAAATTATATTGTATATCCCGCTATCATTTCTTGAAATTATTGTCATAAAATCCCTTTATCGAGACAAATGAAATCGCTAAACAACGTGTCGTGGTGACTCCAGACAACAGTTGCCTACAGTAACAGTAGTAGGCTAAAGTCTACATAAATAGTATTTCTGTGTGTCAACACTCACCTAAAATGTCTGCTTCTTCTTCTTCTTTCTTTTATCTTCTCTGAAGTCGGTTAATAGTTATTTGAATGAAACCAAAGTAACGCAATTTGTCTAACTGTATTTAGAAGTGAGAGCGCAGCTCGAGTGGCTCGAGCGTTTCATTCTCCCCGCTCTGAGTCACTGTTGCCAGATTCTGTGAGAGAAATAAGCAGCCAGGTCTATGAAAATAAGCCTTAACCCTACATTGGCTATTTGAAAATAGCCGATCTACAAGCTCACAGTGCGTCGCATTTGCAACACGTTGTGAGCTTGTAGGTCTGCTATTTTCAAAAAGAAAAAGTTAAATATATTTGTAATATTATTTGAAACAGATGGGGGTCTGCGGAAAAATGCATTAATTTGGGCATCCTTGACATGCAGATGTTTGAGAACTGGTTTAAACAATAAATAAAAAATGGAAGCAAGCCCAAATAACTACAAGCAACTTCACAGAAAAACAAGCCCAAAGTCGCTTATAATAAGCAGATATGGCAACACGGTTCACAACCCAGAATGCATTGCGTGTAAAAAACAACAACAGATCTACAAGCTCACAACGCGTTGAATGGCGACCAGATGTAGATCTGTAGATCTGTTCATTTTTGTAACCATAGCACCGGTCTGTTTTGGCATTCAGGAAGTTGCCATATGAAGTAAATAAGTTATTGGATGCATGTTGTCATAATAACAATAATAATAATAATTATTATTATTATAATTCATATAAAAATAATAATAATAAGTGTAATAATAATAATAATTATTATTATTCAATATATTATTTATGTCACATCACAAGAAAAGGACAAGAAATGTAAAATTAAATTTAAAAATATATAATAATATATACTGTATATATACTGGGGGGGGGGGGCAATTGTAATGGAAGAAAATCTTCACAGTCTAATGTTGGCAGGTATGATGACTCCCCGGGATCCAAACTAGTTAAAATAGTAGATCTGAAAGCTCACCACGCGTCCCGGGCTTGTAGATCTGCTATTTTCAAGGCGTTTTTTTTTATTAATTGATGGAATTTCGTCGATTTTTTAATGTACTAATAAAATTATTTTGATACATTTTTGATTTTAGTATTTTTATTGATGAAGATTTTAGATTTTTGAAATTGCTTGGAAGATTTTAGATTTTTGAAATAATAATATAATATATTTTTGTAGGAAACGGAAAAAAGGGATCTTTCCTCGTGACTAGGGATGTCCGATTTTATCGGCCTCCCGATATTATCGGCCGATATTAGCATAAAAATTGATATCGGGAAAATATCGGTATCGGTTTTTGAAAAAAAAAAAAAAAATTTTTTTTTTTTTTTTTTTTTTTGCTTTATAAGTAAGTTACAGGAGTTTTTACTGTATATGGTGTGTGTGATATGAAATTTGAGCTTACCCTAATCACAATAATCCCCGCATATATCGGTATCGGTTGATATCGGTATCGGTAATTAAGAGTTGGACAATATCGGTATATCGGTTATCGGTAAAAAAGCCAATATCGGACAACCCTACTCGTGACCCATAAAAATGTGTCCATGACCCACAAATGGGTCCCCACCCACTGTTTGGGAAACAGTGATCTAACCCAGTGGTTCTCAACCCTTTCAGGCTGCGACCCCCCAAAATAATCATATTTGAACTGGGGACCCCCCACCCTGATAACTAAGCACTTGGAATGTAGGAGTTGATGCATTACGTTTAGTTTAGACTTTATTGTGAAAATAGCAGATCTTCAAGCTTGTAGATCTGCTATTTTCAAAATGTTTGCCTCTTTCTGATATTATTTGACAATTTGGCCAATGTTTGACCATTTTTTATAGTATAACGTTTGCTGATTACTTTTGATGCAGTAATGTTCATTTTTTTTAAGGTATTAAAAAGGTCTTAAAGGTCCTTAAATTGTCACTTCACTATCATCTGGGGACCACCCCAAATCATGTGGGGATCCCCCTGGGGGTCTCGACCCACATGGTGAGAATCACTGATCTAACCAAACTTGACCAGCTGCTAAGCTGGTCTGTCCAGTGTCCAGCCATCTGACCAGCTAAGTCCAGCTGCTAAGCTGGTCTTTGCTGGTCTGTCCAGTGTCCAGCCATCTGACCAGCTAAGTCCAGCTGCTAAGCTGGTCTTTGCTGGTCTGTCCAGTGTCCAGCCATCTGACCAGCTAAGTCTAGCTGGTAAGCCGGTCTTTGCTGGTCAGTCCACCCATTTGACCAGCAAAGACCAGCTACCAGCTTGGCTTTGCTGGTCAGTCCAGCCAGCCAGCTGGCTGACCAGCAAAGACCAGCAGAATCCAGCTTAGTGCCCAGCTAACCAATTACACTGACACACCAGCCTGACCAGCCTGGCCAGCTTGTCCAGCCTGGTATACCATCTAAACCAGCTTAAGACCAGCCAAGACCAGCTAATACCAGCTAAAACCAGCTAAAACCAGCAACCATCATAAGCTGGTTTGTGCTGTTTTTTTCAGCAGGGTTAGAAGACTAGGATGAGTGGCTGCATGTAGATTCAGACAGACAGGCGGAGTGATATGTGAGGCTCCAGGCTCTAGTCTACACAGTGCAATGTTGTAGAAAGTGGAGTGATATGCTGTGTTCTAGAAAAAAATCACACCCTGTGTGAAGTGAGTGGTGCCTTGCTTAGCTTGGCTAACATGTTCAATCAGCCAAGCTAACATGTCCAACGTTAGCTTGGCTGATGGCACTGATGTCACTTTGAAACATGTAAACTCTATTTCGTCATGCGTCTCGCTAGCCAATCAAAGCACACCCTTTCAACATATTGTCACGTGTCACGTGATGCTTGACCAATGTTAGCTTGGTGGACACACGGACATACAGACATACATACATACATACGGACACACAGACAAAGCCAGATATAGGAGTGGTTGCCTTCGGCACCACTCAAAAAATAGTTCCAAGTTCAAGAAAAGAGCGGCAAATGATGTGGGAATGTAATATGGGCTGCCCACACTAAAAACGCATGGGGCCCAAAGGTACAAATCTGCTCTTGGCCCTGAACGGACAGACCCACACTGGCCCACTATGGGCTAGCCCCAGCTCAGCCCCAAGTGTGGGCTGCCCACAGCAAGCCCACGGTGAGACCACAGCTGTGGGCATCACCTGGGCAAACCCGCGATGGGCCTGTGCAGGCTTGGTGCGGGCTTGGCATAGCCCTCACTGCCCACACATAGCCTGCATGGGCCCCACAGGGGCTCGCTTGCAGGGTAGGGCCTAGCACTATACAGTCATTATATAAATAATAACATTATAGCTTGCATTTAATTACTGGAGTATTTCCAATTGTTTGTACTTTTACTTCTACTCCACTACATACTACCACTACTGTAGGAAAATATTGTACTTTTACTCCACTACAATTCCACTACAATTTAGAGTATTTCTACTTTGCAGTACTGATACTTTTACTTAAGTAAAACATTTGAGTACTTTTTCCACAGTGGTTGAGAACCACTGCACTAGTGTGTTCATAAAGACAGCAAAAATATACAAAAATATGGTACAGTTCTGCTACCGAGTGACTACCCGCCCTCACTCTCGGTTTCAGCCAATAATACCAGTCATTTCCGGTTTCTTTTTGGGACCGGAAGTTCCAAGATGGCGGATTTGAAATGGCAGAAAAAGACGCTTCTAAACGGGTCTGTAGAAACCAATGGGTCATGTGACAGTTCCCTGCGTCCATATTTTTGTTGCAGTCTATGGTTGCGAGGCCGTCTCTGGGGGCCGTCGGGCTACCCTGCCACTGCCCTAAACGTGTAGTGTTGTTGTTAGTAGGAATAAACACAGAAGCACCCGGGAGGAAGTGGACTGAGAAAGGGGAGGAGCCAAACCGAGTCCCTGTTTCTACACACAAAAAAGGAGGTGGTGCCCCCGGAGGCAAAAACTAAATCCCTTTAAAAACTTGTTCCCAGATTGGTGGCAAAGTGATACCGAAGCCACCTGATAGATAACCCCAACACCTGGAGCTCCGAAGGGCACCGTTTCTATGACTCTGCTTGGATTTCATATAGAGGGCAGCAAAGAATAACACTTCCCCCCCATGGGGATCAATACAGTTTCCAAAATAAATAAATCAAAATGCTATGGATGATGTGCTTTGCTATAAGCCTGAGTCTGTCCTCGGGTCAGCAGTATATCTTCTGTTGTCACAGAGGAAGGCTGCCATTACTCTGAATTTGGTCCAGCTCAGTGTTAGCAGTTATTACTGCTAGGTCAGGGGTCTTCAACAGGTGGTCCGGGACACCTAGGGGGGGTCCATCAGAGTTACTGCAGGGGGGCCGCCAAGTCTTGTGTGATAAGAACTTTTTTTAAATTAGTATTGTTATTTATGTTAACCACTTTGAACCCTAGCATCCGTATTCTGAGGGGAATGTTAGCCGAACATATCAGATCTACAAGCTCACTACGCCTCGCTGGAGTGAAAGTATTGAGGGCTTAAGTGGTTAGATTTCTGAAAAAAAAACATATTAACATGAATCCAACAACTTACACTGATGATAACTTAGTCTATGAAGCTATCTATGAAATCTATGACAAAGTTTAATCTGCAACACAATGTTGTACAATATAGTGGCATCCCCTACTTCATCTCTCTCTCAGCTAAGGGGTCCTTGGGCTGAAAAACATTGAAGCCCACTGTGCTAGGTAATAACACTATTATAGTTCGGTAATACCAGTGGTGGAAGGCATTTTTTTTTACTTAAGTAAAAGTATCAATACCACATTGTGGAAATACTCTACTACAAGTAAAAGTCCGGTATTAAAACTTTCCTTGAGCAAAAGTACAAAAGTATTGGCATCATAATATGCTTCCAGTACCAAAGGTAAAAGTACTCATTACGCATAATGTCCCATTTCACAAGCTCACAACACGTCACATTGCGACGCGTTGTGAGCTTGTAGATCGGATGTTATCAAATAGCAGAAGTATATTTATGGCTGACGTGGTTCATTTATATTAAAAATAATAACAGAAATCTACAAAGTAACTAGTAAGTAAACTTTTCGAATAATTGTTGTGAAGTTAAAGTACAATATTTGCCTCTGAGGTGTAATTTTACATTTAAAATAGTCCAGTAAAGTAAATAATACCTCAAAATAAATTGTACTTAAGTGCAGTACTCGAGTACATATATGTCCACCACTGGGTAATATTGGTGTATTTGAAGTCAGAGTTGACTGCTGTAAAATCCTCCTCTGCCCGCAGTTATTAACTCACCAGAACTTAGCGTTTCTTATCTGGCCCTTTGCTGGACATTGCAGATGGTGATCTCAACTGGTTTCAATTGGCTTGAGCCTTGATCATTATGTCGGATCCTAAAAAAATTGCCGAGGAAGAGCCTGGTGGCTCGAAATGTTATCAACGTAACCTTGCATTTGGGAGCAGTAATACTGGTGTGCAGATTTTTTATTCTTATAGCCTATACTGCTTAACCCATTCAATCCGGGCACGCATCTGTGTCATTTTAGATTTGAGCTATAACCATCATTTTTATACTTTGGCTATTTATGAAAAATCTTGAACATTTGTGTTCCGAACTATCTAATGTATAGTTCTATAGGATTTATTTTTTGAATGACCAACAACCAATCTTGGCTGCTCTGGGGACCCATAGCCAAAGTTGCTTGTTTTCATTGGGAAAATCCTGCCCTATTTTTAAAAAATCTGCATAAATAGTACACATTTGGCTTCAGGCATTTACAAACTAGGTAAATAGGACACAAGTAACATTAATCCATTTCGTGTCCTGAAGGTAACTTTTTTAGAAATAAATGAATAGGCCCTACAGTATGTAAGAGCCTAATAATTTAAATCTTGGAATACATATATTTTTTGGAAACAGCATTTTTAACTCAAATCTTTGCTTCTGGGGGGTCCCTGGAACAACATATTTGAATGGGGTTCAGTGGCCCCCATATAATTTTGAGGGGTCCTTGACAAGAAAAAGTTTGAGCACCACTGATATAGCAACAATAGTTTTTCAGAAAAATTAAGACATTTGACACTTACAAATATATGTGTTTGCATAGATTTTCACGATTTTTCAAACATACCGTGGCACTCTATGCCGCGCTATGAGCTTGTAGATCTGCTATTTTTGAATAGACAAAGAAATCTAAACTGACATAGATGCGTTCCCGTATTGAATGGGTAAACCTGTGTGTGTGTGTATCGTGTTGTGATGCTTTTCGAGCTTGTAGATCTGCTACTTTTGATACTTTTGTCTGACGCTGTACTGTAGTATGATCAAGTAGGGCGTTAATGTACGAAAAAGTAAAGAAGTTAAGAGGTTTCTGCTCGACAGCAAAGACATGTTAGGCCTTGAAAAGACCCTGTCACTTTGTTGAATCAGCATGTTTGTCCCACTCAGGTGATTCTACCCTTGAATGTAGTGGTCACTGTTAAGTTTAGCTTATTGCATAGTACAGGGGCAGTGGTGTAAAGTAACTGCAAAGTACATTTACTCAAGTACTGTGTTTGAGTACACTTTTGAGGTATTTCTTTTGCGTCGGCACACCGCTTGGGAACCACTGCTTATAGGACGTTTGGACAGAGCAGCAGGATATGATCACCATCTCGGCGGAAAGTTCGACTTCTGGATCATCGTCTTGTTTGAAAAAAAAAAAAAAAAGGAAAAAAAAAAATGCTGTAGTTGCACAGCTCCCAGTCATATATTTCACCAAATGAAACATTGATGCTCCCTCCCAACGCCTCCATCCTTCTTACTACAGGTCTCTCAGACAATAGCACTTTGCCAGTAATTTGTTTCAGCCAAGATGTATGGCGTGATAAATATTTAAAATCAAATTTGGCAAAAAGACAGAGATGGATGTGACACCCCAGGCTGCCATGAGAGAGCCACGGACTGCTGCTACTGCAGCCATGTGCCCCCCCCCCCGGTCTAGATGTACTGTATGTGGTACAACATACCTACACACACAGTGGTGGAAAGTAACTAAGTACATTTACTCAAGTACTGTACTTAAGTACACTTTTGAGGATTTTTTACTTTTCTGGAGTGTTCTGGTGTTTACACGTTTCTCAAATTTTACTTCTACTCCACTACATCTCAGAGGCAATTTTTGTACTTTTACTCCACAACAATTATTTTAATTATTATTACAAAACATACATTAACCACTTCAGCCCTTTATGCATTTTGGCCATTTGAAAATCGCCGATCTACAAGCTCACAGTTGTGCTTGTAGATCTGCTATTTTCAAATACATTTCATGCATTTGAAAACTTGTGAAATGGGACATTCTGCATAATGAGTACTTTCTACTTTTGGTACTTTAAGTGCATTTGGATACCAATACTTTTGTACTTTTACTTGTAACAGAGTGTTTCTACATTGCAGTATTGATACTTTTACTTAAGTAAAACATGTTAGTACTTTTTCCACCACTGTACACACACACACACACACGCACACGCACACAGATACATGCACGCACACACACACATGTTTCCATCACACACCCTGTTGTTCTGCTTTCTCCTCACCATGTGCTGCAGATGGCACCAGTGGTTGGCGTGTGTGTGTGTGTGTGTGTGTGCGCGCGCGTGTGATTTGTGTGTGTGCGCACATGTGCGTGTGTGTGCTGTATCTGCGTGTCTTTGTGTGTGTGTGTGTGTGTGTGTGTGTGTGTGTGTGTGCACGCGCGCTCACATGTGTGTGTGCACATGTGTGTGTGCTGAATCTGCGTGTCTTTGTGTGTATGTGGGAATACCAGCACAGGGCGACTGTCCAAACACTCAATACATGCTGTGTGCAGTGGGGGGGGGGGGGGGCTGCCACGCTCCTGTACAACCCCACACACACACACACACACACACACACTCTGAATCTAGTAGGCACAAAGTAAAAAAATCAAACACAGTTACGGTCACTGCCGAGCCCATCCAGCGATCCTGGCACATGATCTAGTTCCATGTTGGCCGCTAAGTTGAGAAACCAACGCTCGACTCATTTACACACTGGCCCTGGGGTCCTGTGCCAACGATAGCAGATCTACAAGCTCACTGTGCATCGCACTGTGAGCTTGTAGATCTGTAGCTTGTAGAGCTTGTAGATCTTGTAGATCTGTTATCTTCAGCGTATGCAACTAAGTATAAATCAGGACGTGTAATAAACAAGTAATTCCCATCAAAACTATTCATGTACAGTTGATGGTCTCATTACAATACAGCTTGATGGCTTTATTTGCTGTGGGAAAATGTGTCCTTGAAAAATCGTGACACTTTTTCGCTGTGAGATATCCATGTGAGTTCATGACACAAACGACTGTTAAAAAATATATAATTCTCCGTCAAATTAATCACACAAAAAAATGCCCCCAGTTTGTAAGACTATTAAATAAGTAAAAGCAAATACATTAAAGCAGTGTTTCTCTAAGTGGGGTCCAGGGACCCCCGGGGGTCCTTGCGGGGGTTCCACGGGGTCCCCAGCAAAAAGTAGTTAATATAGCATCACAATCATTTTAACCCCTTTATCCAGTTTATCCGGTTATCCAGTTGTAGTTGGCTATTCAAAAATAGCAGATCTACAAGCTTGCAGCGCGGCACGAGAGCTTGTAGATTTGTGAAATATTGAAAATGTTTAGAAAAACATTGAATATTTTTTACATAAATCTTATCTGGCACAAAACATTTTCAGATTTGGGGGGGGGGGGGGTTCTGCGGCCAAATATATATCAATTTGAGAGTCCCTTGGCACGGAAATGTTTCAGAACTACTGCTGTAACACATCAGCTGCCTACTGGAGCTGCTGTTAACACTGACATTCAGGTTTTCTCAAACACTGAGGAAAAGCCTGGGGCTGAAACGCATCCATTTTCTTCTGCCGCCGCTGTGCCTTTCTTATTAAAAGTGTTACTTCATTATTTGCGAGTGCTGCCGACAACTTCAATTGCCATTTCTGTGACTCTGTGTTCATCCAGCTGCCAGTAGTGATACGTTTAAACAAACATAGGGCCTATTCATTTATTTGTTGAAAAGTTACCCTCAGGACACGAAATGGATTAATGTTACTTGTGTCCTATTTACCTAGTTTGTAAATGCCTGAAGCCAAATGTGTACTATTTATGCTGATTGAAAAATAAGGCAGGATTTTCCCAATGAAAACTAGTGACGTTGGCTATGGGTCCCCAGAGCAGCCAAGACTGGTTGTTGGTCATTCAAAAAAGAAATCCTATAGAACTATAAATTAGGCTATCCTTTAAAACCACGTAAGCCTACTTTGTCAAAAATAGCCTACTTTGCCCTGAAAATAGCCAATCTACAAGCTCACAATGTGTCGCAATGCACTCGTCTCGTAGATCTGCAATTTCTTCCGCTATTCACTATTTTCCCTATACAGTACGTAACATCACATCCTGTTGTGAGATTGTAGATCTACTTTTTGTTTTGTTTTAAAGCTTTGCATATTTGATTTTATACATGTTTTAAATATTTTTTATAAAAAATAGAATTAGCCTATAATGACCAGCTCAAAATGGGAATGCCGAGGTTCATGTGATTAAAGAGACAAATGACCATGTTGAATAATTGAGCGTCGATATCATAAAAGCATAATATATATAACCATAAGAGAGTATATGGTACACATACAGTGGAATATGAAATCCATCTTCCCTACGGCGATGGGTGGAGGGAGATCTTGTTTAGGGGGGTTTTGCCTTTGCGTTGATGTATGGCCACTGGAACGACTCTCCATTCATCACCATGTAATAGTAAATGCTGGTTTTCTGGACTTGTCATCCGCTCATCCGATGACTAATAGCCCAACTTGGGATGGCTGATAAGGGTGTTGTGTAAATAATCTGGTTGGGAACAGAGGATGTGGTGGTGTACTGTACCTGTCTGGCGGCTTCTACAAACCATTAAGAAAAGGTAGTATGGAAGTGTCCACTTTGGGAACGGCTTGAAGAATATAGCCTTTCTCCTCCCATTAATCAGTTGTGTTCCTGTCGTTCCCATAGGTCGGCTTGTTGGGGTTTGCCTTTAATAAGAAGCCTGGTTGGTGTTGGGGCGGTGTGACGAATGAATGTTTTCCCAAAGTTCAGTGAACATTTCAAAGGTTTGTTGTCTTTGGAGAAGCTGCTCTGAATGTAACATTGTGTTTTGGTTATTGACTACAGTGACGATCAGTATTGGGTCTCTAGATGGGTTTCTGAACATCTAGGGTATACATGTGCAACTGGCGGCCCGCAGGTTAATATCGGAATACTGATATATTATTGATTTCAAAGATAGCCCGAAAAAAACAGGATTCCAGTTCAAAAATAGCAAAAATAGCAGGTCTACAAGCTCAAAACGTGCCGCACTGTGACACGTTTTGAGCTTGTAGATCGGCTATTTTTGTGTGACATAGAATGGCGAAGTTCAGCATTAATTTACGAAAAAAAATCAAATACAGAGATAAGAGGTTTCTGCCCGACAGTATGCAATGTGGCCCTCTGGAGTGAGTGTGGAAATATAGTGGCCCTCTTCGTCATCAAAGTTGCCCACCCCTGATCTAGGGGGCAGAACACGGCACTCTTTATAGCATTGGTTCTCAAAGTGGGGTCCGGGGACCCCCAGGGGTCCTTGAGGGAGTTCCAGGGGGTCCCCAGCTAAATGATAGATTAGGCACCAAATGGACCCTTATGGGTCTGTAACTCTGAGAGTGTACACATGGAATCAAATGGACCCTAACGGGTCCATTTGATTCCATGTGTACACTCTCAGAGTTAAATTGACTCAGATTTTACAATATAAATTGCGGTCCAAGTGATAGAAATGTCATTAAATGGGGGTTTGTAGCCCTAATGCATGTCAAACTGGGGGTCCTTGAAATTAAAATGGTCGAGAATCACTGCTAGAGCCGTAAAAAATCTTCTCTTATAGGGGTCCCTGGCATATCTTTTGAAATGGGGGTCCGCGGGCTAATAAGTGTCAATTTGGGGGTCCTTGACATGAAAAAGTTTGAGAACCACTGCTTTACAGCAGTGTTCTCAAACATTTTCATGTCTAGGACCCCTGAACCGATTCTCCCACAGACTGCAAGGAGTCTCTTACCGGAGTGATGACCGGCGTCTACTGAGTCTCCTAACGACTGATGACCCCGTCATCAAATGATTGGCTTAGGAATGCGACAACAACTCAACAAATGAATTCAAGGCTTCATGGGGTGTGCGATTGATAGAAAATAAGTATGTTTTGGGGTGAACTGCTCCTTTTAAACTGTTCCTCATTTTGCTTGGGACCCCCTGGAACTCCCCTCAAGGACCCCTAGTGGTCCCCAGACCCCACTGCTTTAAAGCATAGTACTGGAAGTGAACACAATCTCTATAGTTTGAGTGGTGTAAAGTAACTAAGTACATTTACTCAAGTACTGTACCTCACACATTAGAATGTCCTTCTAAAGGCTATGCGTGAGGGGGGCCGTGATTTTTCCATTACTTTTTTCCTATATTTTGCATATATTCTTTTAATGTTTATTTTATTTGAAAGTGAAATATCCCTCCAAGTACAATGTTGAGGTATCTTTTACTTTACTGGAGTGTTTCCAATTTTCAGTACTTTTACTTCTACTCCACTACATCTCAGAGGCAAATATTGTACTTTTACTCCACTACAATTATTTGAAAACTTTGGTTACTAGTTACTTTGTGGATTTAGATTATTATTACAAAACATACATTACCCACTAAACCCCTATACATTTCGGCCATTTGAAAATAGCCGATATACAATCTCACAATGCGTTTTGATGCTACGCATTGTGAGATTGCAGATCTGCTATTTTCCAAAGATTATTATACATACATTTTATACATTCGAAAACTTGTGAAATGGGACATTCTGCATAATGAGTACTCATACTTTTGGACGTATTTCTACGTTGCAATATTGATAGTTTACTTAAGTTAAACATTTGAGTACTTTTTCCATCACTGTCTACTTTCAGACAGACTTGTACTTGCAGCTCTGGTTGACTGTAATCACGCACAGCTGATTGGAGTCTAATCAGCTGTGCGTGTTGCAGTCAAAGCATTTTTGCCTCCTGCATTTTATTTAATTTATTTATTTATCAGGGACAGTGCACATTAATCAACATGTCAGTTTTCACATCCACGTAAATGAGCCATAGTTAGCCAAAAGCTAATTTTCATCTGTGGTCCCTGAGCAGGCTGTTAAAAAGTGGTGATATAGCTATCATACAAAAACAGACATCAATACAATACAAGACAAGTAGACATAGTGCAGGAGACAGAACAATTACTGTAAAATATGACAAATGACACCGGTGACAAATGGAGCTGATAATTACCCATATGATTACACATTTGGTTAGTTTTAAGCCATCTCTTTTTTTTTTTACTCATTCATTGCCAATGAAATAAAAAAATAATTGAGAACTGTGCCAGCAATTTTTTAATTTTCTTATACCTTTTTCAAGTAGTCACAGAATATTTATCTCCAGTATAATCGATCCCCTGATGGGTGCTAATCACTGAGGGTTGCACTGTGTGGTTTCACAAATGTCAACGAGGTCATTGGACCTTGTTGACATTAATTGTCTGCCTTTTGAAAATAACATAATAACATTGAAAAATACATAGTAAAAAAAAAAGTGCTGACAGGAAATGGGGAGAGAGATGGGAGGACACACAGCAAAGGTTGTCAGGATCGGGAGTCGAACTCGCAACACGTTGTCAAGCTGGATTACCAGCGCATGTGGTATACGCCTGGACCACTAGGCCAGCGAGTTTATCTTTGGATTATTGTAGATAGCACCGTAGGCTAACAGGAAATAGGGAGAGAGATGGAGAGTGACACGCAGCAAAGATCGGGATTCGAACCCGCAACGTGCTGTCAGGCTACATTGTAGCCTACAATGTAGCCTGACAGGCGATGTTTGAGAAATCATGAAAATGTGTGCAAATCTTTGAATATGTATTTACATTTTTTACTCAAATCTTTGCTTCTAGGGGTCCCTGGAAAAAAATATTTTAAGATGGGGGTCCACGGACATTTGTTTTTACAGAAAATCTTCTCTTCTGGGGGTATATCTCTCTCTCTCGCTCTCACACAATCTCACTCACTCATTCACTCACTCTCAAAATGTATGGTCCTTGGCACGAAAACGTTTGAGAACTACTGATTTAGTAGGCTGCATTTTGGGTCTTAATGGGTTAAAACCCTACAGTATATACTTTGTTGACCAGGGTTCCCACGGCCAGGGGTCTATTACTTGGCGCCCTAAATTATCCCTTATACACCAAATCTGTTCAGAGAAAATAGGCGATCTACAAGCTGACCAACACGATGCCTTTTGAGCTTGACCTAAACTCTCTTTTGAACTTGACCTAAACACTCCCCGAACACCTGAGAGCACCACAGTCCACTGATGCTTTTAAAAAATTACTAAAAACCTACATTTTTAGCAAAGCGTTTTCTTAATTATTCTTCTGCCTTTTCCCCCCCTATGCCCTGATTTTACCTAGTTTTTAATTTGACCCTTTAGCCTAGTTGGGTCCCATGTAATTGTTTGGTTGCCGTTGCTTGTTGTAGGCCAGGTTTTTAAACCCTGAAGCACTTTGAGAATGTAAAGTGCGTTATAAATAAAATGTATTATTATTATTATTATTATTATGGCATGCCTAGGCTTCATGTGGTTAATGTTCCTGTGACCCTAAAAGGATCAGAATGGGGGCGCTACACAGAAACTGATACAGTATGGATGCCACTCTGATTCATAAAAAAAACCCACAGCCAGCCTAAATGACTCCATGATGTGTTAGACTTAGTAAACAACAGGCTTGTTGAGAGCCGAGGGCATGGCACGTGCTCCTATTTCCAAAAGGCAATGCTGTGAAGTGGGGACAAGGTTTTGGTTTGCTCTTAACCCATTAAGACCGGGAAAGCGACCGTTTTTTGCCATTATTTTATACTTGTAGATCTGCTATTTTTGAAAAATCATGAACATTTGTGCACATCTTTGAATTTATACATTTTTTAAGAGAACATTTGTAACTCAGACAAAGAGATGGGGGTCCGCGGCCAAATGCATATAATTTTGGGGGTCCTTGCTTGACGTGGTAAAGTTTGAGCACCACTGATATAGCAACATACTGTTAGGATTTAGAAAGCATTTTTAGATCTGTATTTGGCCGCGGACCCCCATCTCAAAATGTTTTCTTCTAGGGACCCCCCAGAAGCAAAGCTTTGAGTTACAAATGTTCTCTTTAAAAAATATATATTAAAAAGATTTGCACACATTTTCAAGATGTATCAATAATAGCAGATCTACAATCGGTGCCGCGCTATGAGCTTGTATATCTTTGCTATTTTTGAAAAGCCAAAGAAAATCTAAAATGACACGTATTTTGCGTGTCCCGGATTGAATAGGTTAATGGAGCCCAGGCCCCAGAGACATGCCAGAGCCATGCGGGAGACATTAAGACTATATGACGTGGTAATCAAATTGCATAAGGGGGGCCTGTGATTAAAAGTGTCCCGAGTTGGAATTCAGCTTTTAGTCTAGCCTCTGCAAAAGAAAATAACAGATTGAAATGGCTGTGAAGCGCCCCAAGATTTTAAATGTCCCGATCCCCCCACTCTATTGTTTGTTTCTGGGCAGATGATTCTCTAAAGCAAATATGTAAGCACTTCAGCTTATGCTGATTAAAGAAATAAGCTTTTAAAGATTAGAGGACAAGTACTCAATATCTCGTTAAAATTATTTGGGCTACACAGTCCTATGTGAACTCTTGGCATGAATTAGAGATGCTTTGTTTTAAGTAGCACATTGGCTCTTGGCTTGGTTTAGCACACAAGTCAACAGAAGGCTGCTCTACTGAAATATTTTTTTACCCATTTTCTGTTTTCCTGTCCTTTTTTAGGAGCAATTCTTTTTACGTTTTGAGGTCTTGAATGCTTGGCTTCTTTGTTGCTCTGACATAGACTGTCCATCTAAAAGCGCCGTTATACTTGGTTTGCACTGAATGGTGTCGCTCACCTGAAAAGGTCCAGTCAGTCCTTGCTGACGATATAGGTTGCTTCCATCTGGTCCCAGATCCAGTTGTATACAGTAATTTGTGAAGATTTGTGTTAAAAAAAGAGAACCCACAAACTCGCAGTCCGGCACGAAAATGATTGTGATGCTGTATTAACATTTTTTGCTGGGGACCCCCTGGAACCACCCCAAGGACCCCTGGGGGTCCCTGGACCCCACTTTGAGAGCCACTGATTTATTGCGACCACTCGGAATACATGCTAGCTTGTATGACCTTTAGTGCTGCACGATTCTTGCTCAAATGTGAATCACGATTTTCCTCCATAAGAATTGAGATCACGATTCTCACACGATTCTCTTGTAAATATAAAAATATTAAAAAAATATTAAGCAAAAAAATTAAAATAATAATAATATTGAAAAAAAATCGCCATAATTTAAAATCGAGATTGCATAGGTGTCTAAATCGAGATCACAATCTTTTTTCGATTAATTGTGCAGCACTACCTTACACCTTACATACCCCTTTAATATTATTAAATATTAAAAAGAATAAAACAAATTGTCCAATAAAAGTGGCACTGAAGTAAGTTTGTTGTGTTTTCTCATAGGGCGGGAGCAGTCCTTTCAGGAAGCAACTCTGCATGGGACACAGTGCTACAAATTGGTAAGTTCAAGTTTTAACATGTTTAGGGTTATGCATAATACTGCATATACTATTGTGCATAAGTATGTAAAGAGGTATGTTTGGTTGTTTCAAGTTTTTTTTTTTACCACCTCAGTGGCCTTGTGGTTAGAGTGTCTGCATGAGACTGGGTCATACCAAAGAGAAGAATAAAAATGCTACCAAATGCATCCCTGTTTGGCACTCAGCATCAAGAGTTGTATTGGGATCCCTGTGATATACTACTCATGTATGTCCATAGTGTACTTGTACATCAATTTGCCTCACATACAACCTATGGCCCAGCGGTTACCGTTGGTTGATTCCAAAGCAACTTACTTTATCTTACTTTGTTTTACTATTTTTTTTTTGTTTTGTTCGTTCTTGTTTTGTGCTGACTCCGACGCGGTTGACTTCTAGGCATCCTACAGTGGCTGTCATGCCCAAAATGAGAGCTCGCGGGCGGATAGGAGAAATGCAGGACAGTCAGTGTCTGTCTGTGGGTAGGTTCTAAAACTTCCATGTGGTTTTAGGTAGACTGATGGCTCTCTGTCAGGCTCACAATCCAGTGAGCCTGTTGAATTAATAAGTCAAGTGGATAAATGGGATATATTATTATTGATATTATATTATCAGGGACCCCCCCCCCCCCCCCCCCCCATCCCCATCAGTGGCAAATACAGTGTACTGGTTATATATTATTCCCTGCATTTGCCCACTCCCTTCACTGTGATTGTAAGGTCCAGTTGTCCTTGATGATGATGGCCTGAGTAGCCAAAACGTAGTCAGTTGTCAGAGACTGCTGCTGTGGTAATTAATTAACCCATTTAAAACCGGGTACGCATCTGTGTAACCACTTAATCCATTATGTTATACTTTGGCTATTCAAAAATTGCAGATCTACAAAACTTGTAGATCCGGAACAAAATATTTTGAGATGGGGGGTCCGTGGCCAAATGCTTATCATTTTGAGGGTCCTTGACATGAAAACGTTTGAGAACCACTGATATAGCAAGCTTGTAGATCTGCTATTTGTGAATAGCCAAAGAAATCTAAAATGACAGAGATGCTTTCCCGGATTGAATGGGATAGTAGAATTAAAAAGAAATTGACCTTGTGAGTGCGGACTGTTTTCTATAGACTGTTCACTAAGAGTCTGCACCTATCTTCTCCTCCTCCAAAACTATTGACAGTATAGAGCACGCTCAGTACTTCTGTCCCGCTAGTATTTGGAACCAGTTGTCCGGCTCGAACCATGCATGTCGTGTGAATATAACCTGCAAGTGGTTTTATAATGTAACGCATGACAAAACAAGGCCCTAGGGGTTTTCAGAAATACTTAAGCAGGGGGGGGGGGTTGGTTATCTTAGCCACATGTCCATTCCTCTTAGCCCGATACCATCTAACTGCCCGCTAAGGGTTGCACACATTTCTTCAGCCCTTGCCTTGTCATGGGGACACGAGCAGAGTTTGTGACATTGGGGAGGAAATGGATGCCAGACACGTTTTCTCCCTGACCCCGTGGCGACCCCTCCTCGGTTAGCGCTTTTGGAAGTAGCCTATCGTATCGTTTCAGATGGTTTCCACTGCTCTGCATGCTTTCCATTGGTGCAGGTCATTAGATATGGATGGTAGAGAGACAGACACATTTGTGTTTTTCAGCTACCTACAATTTACAATGTAAGGTATTTAGTAGACGCTTTTACCCAGAGCGACTTAACCCGTCAAGACCGGGAACGCATAGCTGTGTAACCACTTAAACCCTTATTTTATACTTTGGCTAGCAGATCTACAAGCTCGTAGCGCGGTAATCTTGAACATTTGTGCAAATCTTTGAATATATGTATATTTTTCAAAGCAAACATTTGTAACTCAAATCTTTGCTTCTGGGGGATTCTACAAATGTCTTCTAAATCCTAAAAAAATGTTGAAAAAACGTATGTTGGAATAATCAGTGGTTCTCAAACTGTTTCATATCGAGGACCCCCATCTGAAAATATGTTGTCCCTGGGACCCCCTAGAAGCAAAGAGTTTAGTTAAAATGTTCACTTTAAAAATACATATATATATTCAAAGATTTGCACAAATCTTCACGATTTTCAAAAATAGCAGATCTACAAGCTCATAGCGCGGCACTCGGTGCCGCGCTATGAGCTTGTAGATCTGCTATTTTTGAATAGCCAAAGTATAAAATAATGGTCAAAGTGGTTACACGGATGCGTTCCCAGTCTTAATGGGTTAAAGAGCGACAATTGTGAGATCAGAATAAGCAGAGTAAGCATGAACCCTGGTCAATAAACAAACAAGGTAAATAGTCACATAAGTATAGAATGCAGAGAGAGAGAGAGCAAATGTAGTGTCTCAAAGAAACTGGGATAACGAGTGAACAATGGACTTAGCATCTGTCTAAACAGCATGCTGATCTAAATCACATTGTTAACATGTGTGGTCAAGTTAAAAACAAAAACAAATCTAAGTAACAAAACATGAGAACAAGATCTATCTGCGTAGTAAACTATAAGCATCTGGGACAAAGGTGATGGGATACGAGGAGGTGAGAGGTGGAGTCTGAAGTAGTGTTGACTTTGATGCCGTCGTACTGGCTGATTTTACACTTGGTTGCGTGCTGAAAATAGCGTTGTGAGCTTGTAGATCTGCTATTTTCAGAGTGCAACACCTGAGCGCAACCAACATAAAATGACTTGTCTTTTAGTTCTACTGGATCTCTTCTTCACTCGTCCCTCCCTAACATTTTAGTCTAGTTGACAAATTGTTGACAAAATTGTCAATATATTTAGTCTTAGTTTTAGCCATCATAGCTTAGTTTTTATTTAGTTTTCGTCAGTGAAAAAAATTAGTTTTAGTCGAAGAAATCAACACTGGTCTGAAGAGGTAAGTCTTCATGAGTTTGGCGGAACATTGAGAGTGAGAGGAGTTTAATCCTCAGTTTGGTAGCCAGGAGGGAGAAGAGTCTATAAGACTAATGTCTCAGGATTGTTTTTGATTGTTTTAGACCCGGAAAGCATCTGCTTTGAAAGCACACAAAGCATAGCAGATCTACAAGCTCATAGCATGCCACAGAGTGCTGTTTGTAGATCTGCTATTAGCTTGTAGATCTGCTATTAGCTTGTAGATCTGCTATTTTTTGAAAAATCCTGAAAATGTTTGCAAATCTTTGAATATATATATATATATATATATATATATATATATATATAATATATATATATATATATATATATATATATATATTTTTTTTTTAAAGCAAACATTTGTAACTCAAATCTTTGCTTCTGGGCGTCCCTGGCACAAAATATCTTGAGATGGGGGGGGGGGGGGGGGGGGGGCACGGC